>NC_044388.1:102717366-103048447 GCF_006542625.1 Nomascus leucogenys | reverse complement strand
GTGGCAGGTGGCTATAATCCCAGCTACTTGGGAGGCTGAGGCAAGAAAATCACTTGAACCTGGGAAGTGGAGGTTGCAGTGAGCTGAGATCGTGCCATTGCACTCCAGTCTGGAGGACAAGAGTGAAACTCCATCTCAAAAAAAAAAAAAAAAAAGAGAGAGTGAATGGAACCCTTATACACTGCTGGTGGAAATATAAAATGGTACAACCACTTTAGAAAACATAGCGTTAGCATATGACTCAATCATTCCACTCCTACGTATTACCCAAGAAAAAATGAAAACAATATGTCTGCACAAAAACTTGTACACAGATGTTCATGGCAGCATTATTCACAATATCAAAAAATGTGAATAACTCAAATGTCTATCAAGTGATGAATAGATAAATAAAATATGGTTTGTCTATACAATGGAATGTAAAAGGAAATGAAGTACTGATGCATGCTACGACATGGATGAACCTTGAAAATATGCTAAGCAAAAGAAGCTAGACCACATATTATATAATCCCTTCTATATGAAATGTCCATAATAAGCAAATCTATAGAGATGGAGGGTGGACAAAGTGGCTGTCTAAGGCTGAAGGAGAGGAGGATTTAGGGGCAACAACTTAGGAGTTTCTTTGGAAGAGGATGAAAGTGTTCTAAAATTAATTGTGGTGATGGTTGTAAAACTCTGAATATACTAAAAGCCACTGAATTATACTCTCGCTCTTTTTTTTTCTTTTTTTCTCTTATTTTTTTTTTGAAACAGTCTCACTCTGTTGTCCAGGCTGGAGTGCAGTGGCACGATCTCAGCTCACTACAGCTTCTGCCTCCTGGGTTCGAGCAATTCTCCTGCCTCAGCCTCCTGAGTAGCTGGGACTGCAGGCGTATGCCACCACACCTGGCTAATTTCTGTATTTTTGTAGAGACGGGGTTTCGCCTTGTTGGCAGTCTGGTTTTGAACTCCTGACCTCAAGTGATCTGCCCGCCTCAGCCTCCCAAAATGCTGGGATTATAGGCATGAGCCACCATGTCTGGCCGAATTATACTCTCTAAGTGGGTTAATTGTATCCCAATGAAGCTTTTTTTTTTTTTTTTTTGAGATAGAGTCTCACTCTGTTGCCCAGGCTGGAGTGAGGTGGCAAAATCTTGGCTCACTGCAACCTCCACCTCCCGGGTTAAAGTGATTCTCCTGCCTCAGCCTCCCAAGTAGCTGGGACTACAGGTGGGTGCCACCATGCCCGGCTAATGTTTTGTATTTTTAGTAGAGACAGGGCCAGGGTGGTCTCGATCTCCTGACCTCACGGTCTGCCCGCCTCGGCCTCCTAAAGTACTGGGATTATAGGTGTGAGCCACCACACCTGGCCAATAAAGCTATTTTTTAAACTTATTGTTGGCCAGGCACAGTGGCTCACACCTGTAATTCCAGCACTTTGGGAGGCCAAGGCGGGCAGATCACCTGAGGTCAGAAGTTTGAAACCAGGCTGCCCAACATGGCAAAACCCCGTCTCTACTAAAAATACAAAAATTAGCTGGGTACGGTGGTACGCGCCTGTAGTCCCAGCTACTTGGGAGGCTGAGGCAGGAGAATCACTTGAACCCAGGAGGTGGAGGCTGCAGTGAGCCAAGATCATACACCACTGCACTCCAGCCTGGGCAATACATAGAGACTCCATCTCAAAAAATAAATAAATAACTAAAATAAAGCTATTGTAAAGTCTGGTCAATCCCATCATTCCCATGCTTAAATATGTGTAACAGGATGTGGAGAGGATCTTCGCTGTGCCCACTAGAGTTCACTGTCAAAGTGTGATGTGCTGGTGAAATGGGCACATTCTTAGTATCTGATGTGTTTGAGTCACTCTCAATGAGGGAAAGGAACTTTTGAGCCACAGGAGGAAAGGAGGATTGGAGAAATCACCAAGGGTCAAGCCTCAACCCAGCTGTCTTCGCACAAACTTACACTTCATGGAGAGCCAAACTTGGGAAGGTTCAAGGAGTTATTCTCATTAGAGATGCTGACCCATAAGGAAGGTGTGGCAGAGAGACTCTAAGGTGCCCCCATAATGCCCACCTCATTATGTCCCTGCCCTTGTGTGGGCAGGACCTGACTTGCTCCTAGCCAATAGAATGAACCAAAGGCTTTAGGAGGTATGTGATTGCATTACAGAAAACTGTAACCCATCTTGCTAGGAGACTCTCTTGCTGGCCTTGAAGATCTAAGCCGCCATGGTGTGAGCTGCCCTATAGAGAAGACCATGCAGCAAGGAACGGAGGGCAGGCTCCAGACAACAGCCAGCAAGAAATTGGGGGGGGCCTTCAGCCAAGCGCGGTGGCTCACATCTGTAATCCCAGCACTTTGGGAGGCCGAGGCGAGCAGATCATGACGTCAGAAGTTCAAGACGAGCCTGACCAATATGGTGAAACCCCATCTCTACTAAAAATACAAAAATAAGCCGGGCATGGTGGCACACGCCTGTAATCCCAGCTACTCAGGATGCTGAGTCAGGAGAATCGCTCTAACCCAGGAGGCAGAGGTTGCAGTGAGCCGAGATTGTGCCACTGCACTCCAGCCTAGGTGACAAAGTGAGACTCTGTCTCGAAAGAAAGAAAGAAAAAGAAAGAAAGAAAGAAAGAAAAAGAAAGAAAGAAAAAGAAAGAAAGAAAGAAAGAAAGAAAGAAATGAATGAATGAATCTGGGGCCCTCAGCCCAGCAGCCTGAAAGGAACAGAATGCTGCCAATAATCACATGAGCTCAGAAGCAGATCCTTCACCTGTTGAGCCTCAGATGTGACTGCAGTCACAGCCAACACCTTGATTATAGCCTGTGAGACTCTGAAGAAGAGGGCCTAGCGAAGCTGTCCCTAACCTATAGAAACATTGAGATAATAAATGTGTGTTATTTTAAAAAATGCTGCCACATTTGGGATAAAATTGTTACACAGCAAAAGATAACTAATACAGGCCATAACCCACTCTTTTCTGTTGCCTAAGAGGTAGCTCCTGCTCAAAGGTCATCAACACCCAGGTGTTATAAGGATTCTGGAATAAAGTATCCTCCAGATCCTGGTGGCTGGTATCTCTGGGGGCATCAGAAGACAGAAAATAGGGCTCAGGAAAGAGCACTGTCATTAGGGACACAGGTGCTTTTCCTGTGCACACAGGTACAATGGTGAGGTGCCACCAAGGGGCGGCAGGGAAAGCAGCCATCAATATGGGAAGCAGGAAGGAGGTGGAAGAATAGGGACTGAGAGTGAAATTTTGAATTTGGTCGGTTCTAGGAAACAATCTTGGCTTTTCTGCTTCCTGTCTATGTGGCCTTGGACAAATGTCCAAAGCTCTTTATGCCTCGGTTTTCTCATTTCTGAGAAGATAATATCCAGAGTACCTATCTTACAGGGTGCTCCTGAGGAAAAGTGAGTTAATCCCGTAGTGACCATGAGAATGCACCTGGCAGACTTCCAACTATAGGGAGGTTATTTGACCAAGGGCTCAGCTTCTGCACTCTGAAATCCATCAACGCATTGGCACCAAAGCCATGTTACCCATGGGCTGCACCCAATGACCATGGCAGGAATACTAAGGCAGGCCTGGCCCCGGGTGACAATGGGAGTCCTCTGGTGATAGATAATCTTTGGCTCAAAGACAGCCCGACAGCCTTGCTGACCCTTTGTTGGACTGTGTGGTAGCATGGGATGCTTCCACACACTCCCTTCCCTCTCTCCTTTACTTGAGGTCAGACTTGATTCACAGTCTGATGGCTCTCTCAACCCATTTCCCCCTGATAAAATCTTTGCACGTTTTTTTGGTTTTTTGAGACAGAGTCTCACTCTGTCTCCCCAACTAGAGTGCAGTGGTGCGATCTCAGCTCACTGCAACCTCCGCCTCCCGGGTTCAAGCGATTCTCCTGCCTCTGCCTCCTGAGTAGCTGGGAGTACAGGCGCGCACTGCCACGCCCGGCTAATTTTTGTATTTTTAGTAGAGACGGGGTTTCCCCATATTGGCCAGGCTGGTCTCGAACTCCTGACCTCGTGATCTGCCCGCCTTGGCTTCCCAAAGTGCTGGGATTACAGGCGTGAGCCACCACACCCTGCCAATTCTTGCATGTTTAATTCTGTTATGGCACCTGCTCCTTAGTGAACCTGGACAGACACAAGAAGCACCAGGAATAGGCAGTGAAAATAGGTGGTGAGATGTGGATTTGGGATGATTCGCCCACTGCTCAGTAGGCACAGAGAATACCCTCCTGCTGGAGCACAGATAGTCCCTGGAACAAGGTGGTGGCTCACATGCTAAAGATTTCACTGACAGCAACCTGGGAAAAGACCCCCATGGAGGAGAATGCTGTGCTGGGCACATATTTTCCAGAGTCTGAAAAATATGGGGAGAACAATGTGGACAAAGACAGAGGAAGTTAGTTGACTGGCTGTGTTGCAGAAGGATAAGGAGAGACTGACTGACAGCTGTTCAGGGGCAGTTAAGGGCTAAGCATGAGAACCAGAGAGCTTTGATAGTAGCTTATAAAAAGGCTCTTATCACCTGTGGTGGTGAAGGACAGACACAATTGAGTTGCAGGCTGAAGAGCTAAGCTACACTCTAGAGCCCCAGAGATGTTTGAATATTCAGGCAAGGAAGGTCTATTGTGTGAAGGTCAGGATCCCCTGGTGGGGTAAACCAAGGATTCTAAAACATGGGATAAGGACATCTGGATGGATATCCCTGAGGATGTGGACTCCATGAGATGTACCCCAGGCCTCTCTGGGCTTCCCAAGCTGAGTTAGGACTGGAGCTATTGCTGTGCTGGAAGATGCTACAGAGGCTCTTCTGCCACAGGCAACACAAGCCCCCGTGGGTGCTGCCCCCGCTTCCACTCCTGGCTGCCAGGCTGGAAACTAGGATTAAATCCCAAAGTAACCTGGCTGGGGATAGACTGGACCAAACAAGGGAGAACAGAGATCCCCTCCCTAAATCGCAAAAATTAACCGGTTTCTACTGGCACAAGCCGGGGGAGTACCCCTGGGGTTGGATTTGGCGGGTACTTGATCAGGGAAGCTGGAATGTGAGATTGGATAAGCAAGAAATCATTCACTTAAGGACACTTTCTCCGGACAAGGGATTTATTTATTTATGTATTTGAAACAAGAGTCTCGCTCTGTCGCCTAGGCTGGAGTGCAGTGCTGCAATCTCGGCTCACTGCAACCTCTGCCTCCTGGGTTCAAGCGATTCTCCTGCCTCAGCCTACCGAGTAGCCAGGACTGCAAGGCACACACCTCCACACCCAGCTAATTTTCTTTTTTTTTTAAGAGATGGGTTTTCACCATGTTGGCCAGGCTGGTCTCGAACTCCTGACCTCAAGTGATCCACCCACCTCGGCCTCCCAAAGTGCTAGGATTACAGGCGTGAGCCACCGCGCCTGGCCAGCACAAGGGATTTAATACCTCAGTGAGCAATCCAGCTATTGGGGTGGCTCTCAGAAGCCTGGCAAAAACAATGGCCAATTCTCAGTGAAGTGGAAATTCTCTACCATCGTCCTCTACCCTGGCAGATGGCAGAAGTAGGCATGCTGAAACAGACATACGGTTGATCCTCATTATTCATGGATTCCAGTTCCATATTTGTGAATTAGCCTGCTCACTACAATTTATTTGTATCCCAGAATGAATACTCGCAGCACTTTTGTGGTCATTCATGGACATGCACAGAGCAGTAAAAAATAATTGGAGTCGGTCGATATATACATTTCCTGCTGAGGTCAAACAACACTCTGTCTTCTTGTTTCCTCTTGTACTATAAATAAATATCCTTTCTCCGTCTATTTAGTGCTATATTTTTCATATTTTTGTGCTTTTTCTGGGTGATTGCACTGATTAAAGTGGCCCCAGGTACAGCGCTGTAATGCTGTCTGGTGTTCCTGAGCACGAGCCGGCTGTGGCGGGACCTTACTGAGAACATATATGAGTTAGATAAAGCTTCATTCAGGCATAAGTTGTAGTGCTGTTGGGTGTGAGTTTCGTGTGTGTTTGTGTTTTTGTTTTTTTGTTTGCTTGTTTGTTTGAGACTGAGTCTCGCTCTGTAGCCCAGGCTGGAGTGCAGTGATGAGATCTTGGCTCACTGCAGCCTCCACCTCCTGGGTTCCACTGATTCTCCTGCCTCAGCCTCCCAGGTAGCTGGGATTACAGGCATGCGCCACCACGCCTGGCTAATTTTTGTATTTTTAGTAGAGACGGGGTTTCACCATGTTGGCCAGAGTGGTCACAAACTCCTGACCTCAGGTGATCCACCCATCTCAGCCTCCCAAAGTGCTAGGATTACAGGCATGAGCCACCACGCCCAGCTGAGTTTAATGTTAACAAATCAACAATGTATATTAACAAGGTATCTCTAAACAGAAACACATAAAATACAATTATATATTGATTTTTTTTTTTTTTTTTTTGAGACGGAGTTTCGCTCTTGTCGCCCAGGCTGGAGTGCAATGGCGAAATCTGGCTCACTGCAACCTCTGCCTCCCAGGTTCAAGCAATTCTCCTGCCTCAGCCTCCCCAGTGGCTAGGATTACAGGCACACACTACCACTCCCAGCTAATTTTTGTATTTTTAGCAGAGACGAAGTTTCACCATGTTGGTCAGGCTGGTCTCGAACTTCTGACCTCATGATCTGCCCGCCTCAGCCTCCCAAAGTGTTGGGATTACAGACGTGAGCCACCGCACCCGGCCACACCATTTCCGCTTGATGATGGATTGCTGCTGTCCATGCTCAACCTTACGGCTTGGTGGATCAGATTATACTCAATGCATGATGAGCAGCTCAGTCACATAGTCACTCACTGTTCCCACATTAGGTGTTCAATTTCAACAAGGGCTCAGTAGCAAGACATGAGATGTTTCTCAAAAGGAGAAACTTGTCTACAGACAAGGGTATGACTTTGCAGAGGTCTGCATCCTCTTATTGGGGCTGCGTAGAGGCTCCGTGGAGCACTCCTATTAACCATACACACTTGGAACATCAAAGAATCTACTTAGTCATAAGGCCCAAGTGGCAGAAAACCTTGCACTGCAGTCTGGATTTCTCCAGACATTTCTCTTGCTATAGGTCCCACTCAAAACCAGCAGCTCAACAGGTTATTGGTAACTGGGTCAGAGCAGCTCACTCAAATATAATATATGTTGTATCCAAAATCCAAAAAGTCTCACCAAGCATTGTGTTTCTTTTTAATGATAAGCAGCGTATGGTGAAACATTCTTATTTCACATTAGAAGGAATATCCCAACATTCTCCCAAACTGCTGGATCCTCAGGAACTTCCTTGAGGTAGTGGGCTCCTGAATCTTTGGGGGGTTTATCTCCCACTCTTTGGCTCACATGTGTCTTTCTAAGACATCTAAACACTTGCTATTTCCTGCCCTGTAATCCAGTTGTAGGGGAATGGCTCCTCCATGGCACTCTGGCAACTTGCACTTATCCACAGAGGCCATGCATTAAAAGCTTGAATTGCAGCCGGGCACAGTGGCTCACACCTGTAATCCCAGCACTTTGGGAGGATGAGGTGGGTGGATCACGAGGTCAGGCGATCGAGACCAGCCTGGACAACATGGAGAAGCCCCGTCTCTACTAAACTACAAAAAATTAGCCGGGTGTGGTGGCACATGCCTGTAGTCCCAGCTACTTGCGAGGCTGAGGCAGGGGAATTGCTTGAACCCAGGAGACAGAGGTTGCAGTGAGCTGAGATCGCGGCACTGCACTCCAGCCTGGTGACAGAGCAAGACTCTGTCTCAGAAAAAAAAAAAAAAAAGCTTGAATGGCAGCTTACCTGAATCTTGGAAGAATGCCTCGAAATCCTCCTGAACACAAGCAGATGGAAAGCTTGTGAGGACTCACCTTCCTATCTTCCCTAGGAGGTTGTCATGGACAGTTTCTTATTGCTCCCAGGTTCTGATGAGGTATGAGACTTCCCAGATCAACCCCTCAGAATAGATAGAGCTCCAAAATCAGTCCTGCAAACTGCTTAGCTTCTTAGTTGCCAAAGATATTGACTCCCCATGAGCTATTCTTCTTTTTGCTGTCTGAGTAATAAACAATCTAAAAGCGGCTCATTGTAACTTTATCAGTTATCAATCACACCTTGGCCTTGACCTTGCTTTATCCTGTATGCTTGACACCAGTACACATGATTTATCAATGTAGTCAACCAGCGTGACATTCTATGGGATATCAAGACAATCAAGATCTCTGTGGACTAGATTATGAAAGAGGGCAAGAGAATTGAGGAAGCCTTGAGGCGAGATGAAAAAGGTATATAGTTGACTATGTTGACTATGTCAGGTGGTCCCTGCAATTTTGCATAAAGAAAAAGAACTTTTTGGCCGGGCGTAGTGGCTCACACCTGTAATCCCAGCACTTTAGGAGGCCGAGGCAAGCGGATCACGAGGTCAGGAGTTTGAGACCAGCCTGACCAACAAGGTGAAACCCTGTCTCTACTAAAAATACAAAAATCAGCCAGGTGTGGTGGCACGCACCTGCAATCCCAGCTACTCAGGAGGCTGAGGCAGGAGAATCGCTTGAACCTGGGAGGTGGAGGTTGCAGTGAGCCAAGATCGTGCCACTGCACTCCAGCCTGGATGACAGAATGAGACTCTGTCTCAAAAAAAAAGAAAGAAAGAAAAAGAAAAAGAAAAAGGACTTTTTTCTAAATCAGTATCTGCATACCAAGTACCAAGGACTATGCTGAATTGCTCCAATAGATTCCATATCTGGGAGAGTAGCTCCAATTGAAGTAACCATCTTGAGATACTGCAACATAATACAAAATATATATTTGGTCTTCATCCCTGGTTCCTGCCACAGAGCTCCTAAAATCTTTGTAATTTCCTGAGTGATAGAGGTGAGAGGAGCATCTTCTGTTATTCATAATAAGCTCCTTTCAACCATACCTGTGTTTATGCTAATGAGATGACCCTTGGTGGGCCCCTAGATAGCATCGGGGTTGGGGGCTAATTGCCTGAGGAACCAACCTTGTAATTAGAGGGTTGGAACATTCAGCCCTGACCCCCAACCTCCAGACAGGAGAGAAGGGCTGGAGATTGACTTCAATCACCAGTGGCCAATGATGTAATCAATCATGCCTATGTAATAAAACCTCCATAAAGTGCCCTAAACTGTGGGCTTCAGAGAGCTTCTAGGTTGAACACATCAAGGTGCTGGGAGGCTGGTGTGCCCAGAGAGAGCAGGCCTTCCTGTGGCAGGACAATTCTCCTTGACAATCACATAAATAGGCCTCCATGACAGTCACACAGACAGGCTACATAGCACTCCACTTACACAGACAAATTTCCACAGAGCTGCCTTAACATTGAGCAAATAATTAAACCTAGGGAAATCAGTGCCCAGACATCAAAGCTAGACATGAAACATATGGTCAGTAGGAGCCTTGCATGGGCTTCTCCCTAACTTGGAGCAAGCCAAAATAATGGAGACAGCCTTCCATTCCTAGTGCCAGGACCCATCTCAGGTCGATGAAATCTGAGATGAGTCAAGGTAACAGAGGCAGCTGTGTGAATAGATTTATTGGACCGTCTAAAGCAGCTCTCTGGACCAAGCTGTTAATGAGATAAGACAAAAATAATCACTCCAGTACCACAGTAGACAGGCCTTGAAGGTACTGAGGCCCCTTAATTGGACTTAGCAATCATTTTTTTGGCCTCTGACCTAGTTGAAACAAAATTAGTTACCTGTAGACTTAGGCAAATGCTATACTGCACATAGGCACATAACCCCAACCTGTATAAGCACTAAGAAAATAGTAACACTTTGAGTTGGTCTGGTGGAATTATCTCCAGCCTTCTCCCTGTATCCGGTTACAGCAATAAGTTCCCTTCTTTCTTAGTTTGTCTGCTTCTTGTTATTGTGCCACAAGAAAATGCAGCTGGACCCGGCTCGGTTCCAGGAACATTCCCACATCCCTTACCCCATTCTCCTCCATTTGGCTGTCCCTGAGTTGTATACTTTATATTAAGGCAGTATTAGTAAGCAAAGTGCCTTTCTGAGTTCTGTGAGCTATTCTAGGAAATTATCAGACATGAGAAGGGGATTGTGGGAATCTCCAATTGCTAGCTGATTGGTCAGAGGTATGGGAGGCCCAGACTTGTGATGGACATGTGGAGTAGGGGCAGTATTGTGGGACTGTACCCTTAACCTGTGGGGTCTGCACTAACTCCAAGTAGTTAGTGTTAGAATAGAATCAAATCACTGGACACCCAGCTGGTGTCTAGAAAGTTGGAGAACTGGTTGTTGGTATGGAAAAAAAAAAAAAAAAAACAAACCACATGCATTTGGTGTCAGAAGTATGAGTAGAAATAGACCACAGTACATCTAATCCACAGATATTCTCCAAGATCATCCTTTTTGTACAGTTCAAACAGGTAAATTAAATGGGAATGAGACAGGAATTACCACCCCCATGTATTTCAAGTCTTTACTGTCATTCTCTGCAATTCTCCCTGGGGAAATGGTATTACTTTTGGTTAAGTATCCTCGTAAAGAAGAGAAATTCCAAGGGCTTCTACTGGGCTCTACCTACCATTAACAATCTTCACTCCACAGATCAGGGAGTCAATGTGGGGGTTCTGCCAGTTATTGAGTATGTCTATTCCAATCATACATTCAAGAACTGCGGAAATGACCATATGTGGTCTATGGATCTGCCAGGCCCACAGTGGGACAGACTTTGGCCAAAACTCCATTTTTTTTACCTACTCACCATAAGCCCCTAGTTTGTGACACATGGACCACAGTGGTACTTTGTGTGGCAGAAATTATCATCATCTATTTAGACCCTGCAACAGACTAAATGTTTATGTTCCCCCAAAATTCATATGCTGGAATGGAACCATTTTTTTTTTTTGTATTTTTTGTGTGTGTGTATGATGGAGTCTCACTCTGTCACCCAGGCTGGAGTGCAGTGGCACAATCTTGGCTCACTGCAACCTCCGCTTCCCGGGTTCAAGTGATTCTCCTGCCTTAGCCTCCCGAGTAGCTGGCATTACAGGTGTCCACCACCATGCCCAGCTAATTTTTGTATTTTTAGTAGAGACAGGGTTTCACCATGTTGGCCAGGCTGGTTTCAAACTCCTAACCTCAAGTGATCCACCTGTCTCGGCCTCCCAAAGTGCTGAGACTACAGGCATGAGCCACCTCACCTGGCTATTTTTTTTTGGGGGGGGTGGGGGTGCCAACAGAGTCTCAGTCTGTCACCCTGGAGTGCAGAGGTGCAATCTTTGCTCACTGCAACCTCTGCCTCCAGAGTTCAAGCGATCCTCATGCCTCAGCCTCCCGAGTAGCTGGGATTACAGGTGTATGCCACCACACCCAGCAAATTTTCATACTTTTAGTAGAGACGGGGTTTCTCTATGTTGGCCAGGCTGGACTTGAACTCCTGACCTCAAGTAATTCGCCTGCCTCGACCTCCCGAAGTGCTGGGATTACAGGCATGAGCCATCATGCCTGGCCTCATATGCTGAATTTTTTTCTTTTTTTGGAGGCAGAGTCTTGCTCTGGCACCCAGGCTGTAGTGCTGGAGTGCAGTGGCATGATCTCCGCTCACTGCAACCTTTGCCTCCCGGGTTCAAGTGATTCTCCTGCCTCAGCCTCCTGAGTAGCTGGGACTATAGGCGCATGCCACCAGGCCCAGCTAACTTTTTTTTGTATTTTAGCAGAGACGGGGTTTCACCATGTTGCCCAGGCTGGTCTCGAACTCCTGAGCTCAGGCAATCTGCCCGCCTCGGCCTCCCAAAGTGCTAGGATTACAGACGTGAGCCACTGTGCCCAGCCATATGCTGAAATCTTAACCCCCAAGGTGATGGCATTTGGAAGGCCTTTGGCAGGTGATTAGGTCATGAGGGCCCTGCCCTCACAAATGGGATTAGTGTCATTATAAAAGAGACCCCCAGAGAGATGCCTTGCCTCTTTCACCACGTAAAGTTAGTGAGAAGATGGCTGTCTATGAGTAACAGGCCCTCACCCAACACTGAATCTGCCAGCACCTTGATCTTGGACTTCCCAGCCTCCAGAACAGTGAGAAATAAATTTCTGTTGTTTATAAGCCACCGAGTCTATGGTATTTTGTTATGGCAGCCTGAACAGACCAAGACAGAGCCAATATCTAATACTCCTCAAAAGATGCACAGTCACTTTAGTAAATAGTTACAGGTACCTCGGGTGCCAGTACTGCAGAATCCTTTCTCAAGGAAAAAACCTGATCTCCTTTCCACTATGGAGCTCAAGGGCTATGAACAGGCTTAGGTCCAGAACTAGGTGAAAAGTTACAACTTCCCATTATGGGCACTTGAGTTGGGTTCTTTTTTTTTTTTTTTTTTTTTTTTTTGAGACGGAGTCTCGCTATGTCACCAGGCTGGAGTACAGTGGCATGATCTCAGCTCACTGCAACCTTTACCTCCTGGGTTCAAGTGATTCTCCTGCCTCAGCCTCCCGAGTAGCTGGGACTACAGGCTCGTGCCACCACGCCCAGCTAATTTTTATATTTTTAGTGGAGACGGGGTTTCACCATGTTGGCCAGGATGGTCTTAATCTTTTTTTCTTTTTTGAGACAGAGTCTCGCTCTGTCCCCCAGGCTGGAGTGCAGTGGCGTGATCTCGGCTCACTGCAACCTCTGCCCCTCCAGGTTTAAGCAATTCTCTGCCTCAGCCTCCAAAGTAGCTGGGATTACAGGCACGTGCCACCACACCCGACTAATTTTTTGTATTTTTAGTAGAGATGGGGTTTCACCATCTTGGCCAGGCTGGTCTTGAACTTCTGACCTCGTGATCCACCTGCCTCGGCCTCCCAAAGTGCTGGGATTACAGGCGTGAGCCACCGTGCCCGGCCAAGTTGGGTTTCTACAATTAGAAATATTTTCTATTATAATGATGAATCAAATAATACTTCAGCAGGCTACCTGTTTCATCCCTGGGGATACCATGATTAATTAACCACCCACAAGATTCCCTATAGGTCATAACATTCTGATTGCCACCGTGTTCTTGCTGCCCATGGTGGTCGTTATGCCCAACTTCTGTCTGGTATTTTTTTTTTTGAAATGGAGTCTTTCTCTGTTGCCTAGGCTGGGGTGCAGTGGTGCAATCTCAGCTCACTGCAACCTCCGCCTCCCAGGTTCAAGTGATTCTACTGCCTCAGCCTCCTGAGCAGCTGGGACTACAGGTGTGCTCCACCACTCCTGGCTAATTTTGTGTGTGTGTGTATTTTTTTTTTGAGACAGAATCTCGCCCTGTCCCCTAGGCTGGAGTGCAATGGTGCGATCTCGGCTCACTGCAACCTCCACCTCCCAGGTTCAAGGTATTCTCCCGCCTCAACCTCCTGAGTAGCTGGGATTACAGGCACCGCCACTACGCCCGGCTAATTTTTGTATTTTTAGTAGAGACAGGATTTCACCATCTTAGTCAGGCTGGTCTCGAACTCCTGACCTCAGGTGATCCACCCGCCTCAGCCTCCCAAAGTGCTGGGATTACAGGCATGAGCCACCACGCCCAGCCTTTTTTTGTGTGTTTTTTAGTAGAGATAGGGTTTTACCATGTTGGCCAGGCTGGTCTCGAACTCCTGACCTCAGGTGATCCGCCCACATCGACTTCCCAAAGTGCTGGGTTTACATGTGTGAACCACCGTGCCCGGCCTCTGCCTGGTTTTTAAAGGCTGCCTGCCACTTGACTTTTGTCACCATGAGTCCCATCATCCTCAATGAATCCAAGTTTCAGTCAAGCAACCTGGCAAACTGCCACTTCTAGTTGCATGAGCTGACACAATGAATCCAGGCTCTCCGGTCAGAGCACCCATATAAATAAATTCAGCCCTGTCCAGTGTTCCATTCTGTCCTCCTTGGTCTAACCACTGCCAAACACACTGCTTAGGTTTTTGTGATATAAATGGCAAAATTATTTCAATAAATGGTAAGATCATTTTGTAGTATTTACTATCTCCTTCCAGGTCACACTTTGTATTCTGAAGCATGCTGAAATCTGATGCTAGATACAATTGTAGGGGTGATTAAGTGGTAGATGGAGTGGGTCTTGGAGAGAACGGACACCTCCATACAAGGCCACTGTCCCAGGTGAGATGATTGCTGGCTTTCAAGCAAGGAAGGAATTTTCCTCTCAGACATGAGAAGGCAAGCTGTGTCCCTCCCACATAAGGGAAGGAGACTCAGAGACATTCAGGGGTTTGGGGATTCTCAGATTTATCTGAGTCTGCCTGGATGCTCCTGTCAGGATCTCAGGCTTCCAATCTTTCTAAATCAATGCCCTAAATTTTTCATGAGAAATGTGGCAAGGCTGTGAGTTCAACTAATATTTTAATTCTGCAACCCACAAAGTTTGGGTCTGGTTTTCACTGAGGTTGACCCACACCTCAAGAAAGAAGAGATGCACTCAGACCCACCATAAAAGCCCATGGATTCTCTAACCATGACTCGAGTCTGAAGCTTCTCATTTTCTTTCTGTGAGTGCTCTAGTGCAGTCAGAGAAAGCCATTCCTTTCTCAGCCCTTGAAGTTAGTATTCCTGCCTATCAGTAAAAGCGGCAGCCACATTTCATCAAAATCAAATTCAGAGGATCATTTCATGAGTCATGATACTGCTATATGCTGTGCGTTTCCAACTTGCGCTTTCCCATTGGCAAGTGAGGCAGCAGTGCATTTGAGACCAGGAGAACAACCAAACCAGTCCCAGAGTCCCATCCTGAAGAGACCAGCCAGAGCCTAGGCAAGAGGAAGAAATCAGCCAGGTGCGGCCGGGCGCGGTGGCTCACGCCTGTAATCCTAGCGCTTCGGGAGGCCGAGGCGGGCGGATCACGAGGTCAGGAGATCAAGACCATCCTGGCTAACACGATGAAACCCTGTCTCTACTAAAAATACAAAAAATTAGCCGGGCGTGGTTGCGGGTGCCTGTAGTCCCAGCTACTTGGGAGGCTGAGGCAGGAGAATGGCATGAACCTGGGAGGCAGAGCTTGCAGTGAGCCGAGATCATGCCACTGCACTCCAGCCTGGGCAATAAAGTGAGACTCCGTCTCAAAAAAAAAAAGAAAAGAAAAAAAAGAAATCAGCCAGGTGTGGTGGCTCACACCTGTAATCCCAGCACTTTGGGAGGCCAAGGTGGGCAGATTGCTTGAGCCAAGAAGGTGAAGACCAGTCTAGGCAACAAAGCAAAACCCCAACTCTACAAAAAATATAAAAATTAGCCAGGCGTGGTGGTGTGCACCTGTAGTCCCAGCTACTCGGGAGGGCAAGCTGGGAGGATCAGTTGAGCCCTGGAGGGTGAGGCTGCAGTGAGCCATGATTGCACCACTGCACTCCAGCCTGGGCAACAGAGTGAAACCTTTTCTCAAAAAAAAAAAAAAAAGAAAAAAGAAAAAAAGAAACAGAAATCACAATCACACTCATTACTTCAGCAGAGATAACTTAAGAAATGGGTTAAACATGTACTGGCAGTCTAAGAAAAAATGAAAAGGGATCACTAAACTGTGAGAGGCAATAACTGTGGAAGGAAGCTACCCTCCCTTGGGCTGGGTGAATAAAAGGGAAGTGTTTGGGGTTACTAGGATTTAGAGGTTTGAAGAAGGGACCCAGCTTAATACTGGGAAAATAGGTTATACTTCTCTCCCAGTATTGCCATATTAACATATTTTTCTTCTTTAAATCAACTTTATTAGGGTATAATTAAAATAAAATATTCCCATTTTAAATGTATAGTTTCGGCCGGGCGCGGTGGCTCACGCCTGTAATCCCAGCACTTTGGGAGGCCGAGGCGGGCGGATCACAAGGTCAGGAGATCGAGACCATCCTGGCTAACACGGTGAAACCCCGTCTCTACTAAAAATACAAAAAAAAAAAAAAAAAAATTAGCCGGGCATGGTGGCGGGTGCCTGTAGTCCCAGCTACGCGGGAGGCTGAGGCAGGAGAATGGCGTGAACCCCGGGGGGCGGAGCCTGCAGTGAGCCGAGATCGCGCCACTGCACTCCAGCCTGGGTGAAAGAGCGAGACTCCGTCTCAAAAAAAAAAGTATAGTTTGCCGAGTTGTTTTTTTTTTTTTTTTTTTTTTTTTTTGAGACGGAGTCTCGCTCTGTCACCTAGGCTGGAGTGCAGTGGTGCAACCTCAGCTCACTGCAACCTCCACCTCCCCGGTTCAAGCAATTCTCTTGCCTTAGCCTCCTGAGTAGCGGGGATTACAGGCACTCACCACCACACCAGGCTAATTTTTGTATTTTTAGTAGAGACGGGGTTTTGCCATGTTGGCCAGGCTGGTCTTAAACTCCTGACTTCAAGTGATCCACCCACCTCCTGAAGTGCTGGGATTACAAGCATGAGCCACCACTCCAGGCCCACCACCAGTCATTTTTAAAATCTAAGTTACAACTGAGGCTGTGAGCTGTTCAGGGGCAGGGACCATAAAGACTTTATGTCTGTGGCCTAGTGCCTCGCAAGCACCAAGCACTGCATTCTAGTGGGGCTAAAGAGAGACTCTTTATACAAGCCCAACTATCCAAGTGGACTCAGATAAATTTGAGAAGCCCGGACCCCTGAATCTCTCAGAGCTTCTTTCCCTTCCGTGGGAGGGATGCAGCTTGCCCTCCCATGTCTGAGAGAAAAAGCCTTTCCTTGCTTGAAGACCAGCAATAATATTATCTGGGGCTAGAGAAAGGCACGATGCAAAAACACAACTACAAAGGAAGTCAGACTGTCTTCGGAAACTACAAATTTAAAACCAAGTGAAGCAAGAAGAATTATGATATGCAAAGACACCTTAAAGAGACAAGTTGGCCAGGTGCAGTGGCTCATGCCTGTAATCCCAGCACTTTGGGAGGCCAAGGCAGGGGGATCACTAGAGCCCAGGAGTTCAAGACCAACCTGGGCAACATAGTGAGACCCCATCTCTACAAAAAATAAAAAACATTAACCAGGTGTGGTGACACCCACCTTTAGTCCCAGCTACTTGGGAGGCTAAGGGAGATTGCTTGAGCCTGTGAAGTCAAGGCTGCTGTGAGACGTGATCACACCACTACACTCCAGCCTGGGTGACAGAGACCCTGTCTCATAAAAAAAAGAGACGAGTTGACTCTCAGGCTAAGAAAACTTGACTGTTCTCTGAAAAAGAAAAAGTTAACCACTCTAACGGAGGAGTGGATCCTTTAGAAGGCAGGTTGCAGCCTGGCACGGTGACTCACACTTGTAATCCCAGCACTTTGAGAGGACGAGGTGGGCAGATCACGAGGTCAGGAGATCTAGACCATCCTGGCTAACACGGTGAAAACCTATCTCTACTAAAAATACAAAAAACAAGATTAGCCGGGCATGGTGGCAGGCGCCTATAGTCCCAGCCACTCGGGAGGCTGAGGTGGGAGAATGGCATGAACCCGGGAGGTGGAGCTTGCACTGAGCCGAGATCGCACCCCTGCACTCCAGCCTGGGCGACAGAGTAAGACTCCATCTCAAAAAAAAAAATAAAAAAGAAGGCAGGTTGCTTGGTCACAGAAGCATTGTAAGAGGGTCACCAAGGTTCACATTGGAAATGCAGAGCTGAACACCAGGAACGGGCCCTCCATGTGTGTCATCTAGGGCCACTCTCCTGTGCTCCAGCCACTTTGGCCTTTTTCGGTTCCTTGTATATGTCAGGATTCTTCCAGCCTCAAGGGCCTTGCACATGCCGTTCCCTCTGTTTGAAATGCTTTTCCTTCCCTGCCACCCCCCTTACCTAGTAACTTACTCACCATCAGGTTTCTCTCAAGTGTCACTTCCTGTGGCTCCCACATGGGGTCAGATCCTCCTGCCATAGGCTCTCCTGGTTCCCTCGACCTCGTCTTCATTGCATTTTGTGATTATGTGCTATTCTGGCCATGTGATTAATGTGACTGATGTTTCTCCACTGCTAAACTCGAAGCTTCCATGAGGGCTGGGCTGTCATCTTTGCTCACTACTGTGTCCCTAATGCTTAGCACAGCTTTGGGACATGATTGACATATACAGTCTAAAGTAGGGCAAGCTATGAAGGCACATCCCACTTCACACCACCTCAGTATTGTACAACCCTGACCAACTGAATCTCCAGAAGTCTCAGTTTCCACTTCTGTAAAATGAATATAATAATAGTATCTACCTCACAGAGTTGTTCTGAGGATGCAAGGAAATAATGCATGAAAAGTGCTTGGTATATTGTTTGGCCAGGCACAGTGGCTCATGCCTGTAATTCCGGCATTTTGAGAGGCCAAAGCGGGTGGATCACTTGAGGTCAGGATTTCGAGACTAGCCTAGACAACATGGTGAAACCGTGTCTCTACTAAAAATACAAAAATTAGCTGGGCATTGGTGGTGGCGTAATCCCAGCTACTTGGGAGGCTGAGGCAGGAGAATCACTTGAACCCAGGAGGTGGAGGTTGCAGTGAGCTGAGATCACACCACTGTACTCCAGCCTGAGCGACAGAGCAAGACTCGATCTCAAAAAAAAAAAAAAAAGTGCTTAGTATATTGTCCAGCGCTAATTAAATGTCTAAGAAATGGCAGCCATCCATGTTAGTACTACTAGAAGTGGCTGAAAATAATGTGGCAATCTGTCTGATTATTGCATTCTACTAGGTCTCTGAAATTTAACACGGTGGCATTCTAATTCTATATGTCAGTTTTACACGTAGTGACTGTAAGTCAGTGACAGATTCAGATCCACTTTCCCTGTGTCTCAAAGATAGATTTCTAGGTCTACAAGGCTGAGGACTAGCCCCAGACCCTGATGAAGTTACCAAGGCAATCTACCTTGGAGAGCCAATTTATTGACCTTCCCTTGATACACATGGCATTCTCTGCAGCAATATTCTCCACAAAAAGACCTTTTTAACTTAGACATTTCTACAGTAGACACGCTGTTAAGTGTTCGTTGAATTGAGTTCTACTGCCTCCCCATGGCCAGAGGGTGAAATCCAAATTTCTCAGCTTGAAATAAAATACACCTTAATATCTGGCTCCAACCACCCTATCCACCCTCATTTCCTAATTGCCAGCATTTACAAAGTATTTACTACATTTTATCTCATGAAGTATACTATCTCATTATCTCATTCAATAAAAATAGATATCTATACGCCGGGTGCAGTGGCTCACACCTGTAATGCCAGCATTTTGGGAGGCCAAGGCAGGTGGATCAACTGAGGCCAGGAGTTTGAGACCAGCCTGGCCAACAATGTGAAACCCCGTCTATACTAAAAATACAAAAATTATCCAGGTGTGGTGGTGCACGCCTGTAATCACAGCTACTCAGAAGGGTGAGGCAGCAGAATCACTTGAATCCGGGAGGCAGAGGTTGCAGTGAGTTGAGATCACTCCACTGCACTCCAGCCTGGGCAACAGAGCGAGACTCGGTCTCCAAAAGAAAAAAGATAGATACCTATAGGTATCAAATATAGAGACCATTATTTATACATTATGTAATATAACATCATATCTTGCATATACATGTGTATACTTTATTTTATTTTTTATTTTTTTATTTTTTTGAGACGGAGTCTCACTCTGTCACCAGGCTGGAGTGCAGTGGTGCGATCTCGGCTCACTGCAACCTCTGACTCCCTGGTTCAAGCGATTCTCCTGCCTTAGCCTCCCGAGTGGCTGGGACTACAGGTGTGCACCACCACACCTGGCTAATTTTTGTATTTTTAGTAGAGACAGTGTTTCACCATGTTAGCCAGGCTGGTCTTGAAATCTTGACCTCAGGCCGGGCACGGTGGCTCACGCTTGTAATCCCAGCACTTTGGGAGGCCGAGGTGGGCGGATCACGAGGTCAGGAGATCGAGACCACAGTGAAACCCCGTCTCTACTAAAAATACAAAAAAATTAGCCGGGCGTGGTGGCGGGCGCCTGTAGTCCCAGCTACTCGGAGAGGCTGAGGCAGGAGAATGGCGTGAACTCGGGAGGCGGAGCTTGCAGTGAGCCGAGATGGCGCCACTGCACTCCAGCCTGGGTGACAGAGCGAGACGCCGTCTCAAAAAAAAAAAAAAAAATAGAAATCTTGACCTCAAGTAATCCATGCACCTTGGCCTCCCAAAGTGCTGGGATCACAGGCATTAGCCACTGCACCTGACCACATGTGTATGCTATGACTTAAATAGTCTCACACAACACAGGTTCTTTTTTAAGTTGCTTTTCCACACTCAAAAGTGCATCATGGGTATTTCCTCATGCCATACAGGTTTATTTACACATGCATAAGTCATTTTATTATCATTATTATTAATTGTAGAGATGGGGTCTTGCTATGTTGCCCAGGCTGGTCTCAAACTCCTGGATTCAAGTGATCCTCCAACCTCGGTCTCACAAAGTGCTGGGATTACAGACATGAGCCACATGCCGAGCTTACAACGTTATTTTTAATGACTCACTAGTATAGCATTGTAGGAATGTACCAGATTTATAGATAGACATTATAGTGGCTTCCAACTTTTCAATATTATAATCAACACTAGGATGAATAAATTTGTACATCTTCAGTTACTTAGAGTATTTTCCTAGATTGAATTCTTAAAAGTAGTACTGCTATATCAAGGGAGTGATACATTTACAATTTTGAAACGTGATACGAAATTACCTTCCAGAACTCGTTATACCAGCTTATATTTCCAACAGCAGGACATGAATGTCCCATTTTCCCCTACTCTTGTCGATGCTGGGTATTGCCAACTGAATGGGTAGGAAAACTGGCTTTCATTGTTGCTTTGTTTTCTAGTGAGGTAAAACATCTTTACCATGGATTATATTTATTAGCCTTCAGTATTTCTTTTGTGGATTGCTTCATGTTCTTTCCCCTTTTAAATGGGAGTATTCATCTTTTTTCTTATTAATTTTACAAGCTCTTTGTTCTATATGTTGCAAAGTTTTTTTTCTTAAATGTGTAGTTTACATTTCAATTATGTGGGTTTTTTTGTTTTGCTTTTACTGAACACATTTTACATTGTATATAGTCAAATCTGTTTTTCCCCTTAGGATTTCTACTTTTTGGTCTTATCCTTAATAAGATCTTCCCTACTGCAAAAGTAAGTAAATCTTCAACTCCTTTAAAAAAAATAAATAAATAAAATAAATAAAAAAAAAACTAGGCCGGGAGCAGTGGCTCATGCCTGTAATCCCAGCACTTTGGGAGGCCGAAGTGGGCAGATCAAAAGGTTAGGAGTTCAAGACCAACCTGGCCAACATGGTGAAACCCCACCTCTACTAAAAATACAAAAAAAAAAAAAAAAAAATTAGCCAGACATGGTGGTGCATGCCTGTAGTCCCAGCTACTCGGGAGGCTGAGGCAGGAGAATTGCTTGAACCGGGGAGGTGGAGGTTGCAGTGAGCCGAGATCATGCCACTGCACTCTAGCCTGGGTGACAAAGTGAGACTCCATCTCCAAAAAATAAAAATAAAAAATAGGCCAGGCGCTGTGGCTCACGCCTGTAATCCCAGCACTTTGGGAGGCTGAGGCAGGTGGATCACGAGGTCAGGAGATCAAGACCATCTGGCCAACATGGTGAGACCCCGCCTCTACTAAAAATACAAAAATTAGCCTGGCGTGGTGGTGCACTCCTATAGTCCCAGCTATTCAGGAAGCGGAGGCAGGAGAATCGCTTGAACCCAGGAGGTGGAGCCGAGATCGCGCCACTGCATTCCAGCCTGGTGACAGAGCGAGATTCCATCTCAAGAAATAAAAATAAAAATAAATAAAATGTTTTAAAAACTAGTTTATGGCTTCATTTTTCTATAATTAACAGTTTAATTCACCAGAATTTTGTTTCATGGTTCTGTTCTCTCTCCACCTAGCGGGGCCCCCTCCCTCAGACTAGGCCTCTTCTGGTCCCTCCTCCCTCCAGCAGGATGTAAGTTCTCAAGGGACCTCCAAACTAGCCCCAGGCAATCTCAGCCCTAGGCTGAGGCCTCCACTTACAGGAGGTGTGCACTGGCTCTCCCCGTATTCTGCCCCCCAGGACCCAAGCGAATGGCCATCTTTGTGCCCAGGGCAAGTCCCAGGTACAGAATACCGTTCCTGAATCCTCTGCCCTCTTGAGATCTCTCGGGGTTGCCAGGCCTTTGCCAGCCCTGTGGGGGCAGTTGATGAGGTTCTGTGGACCTTATCTTCCACATAGAGCCCCCAGGAAGGGAACAACTCAACCCTTTCCAGCTGGGCCAGACCATTCTATTCAGATAATGCCTGACACTTTGTAGGGCCTGGGAACCACTTCCACGAGTACAATCACAGAGAGCTGTGGCTTTATCTTCACGGTGGAAGGCTCTAATACTCACAGGGCCTGCAGCTGGCCATCCCCTGACCACGGTCGGAAGTGGGGCCTTTCAAAAGAGCCTGGTGGCAGGAGGTTCCGGGAGGCCCATTCTGGGGGAAGGTCGGCACCACAGTGGAGGAAAAGAAGGGAACTAGTAGTTTAGCTATTGAACCTAATAACATTCCCATTTTACCACCAGCCTGACCAGGGCACAGCGAGCAAGAAGGAGAGAGGCCAGAACCTGGAAAAGCCACTGTGATGAAAGGGCAAAGAGGAGGAGGGTGAGACTAGCAACTGGCCCAAGTGCCTTCCCTCTGCAAAGATGATAACCAAGCAAGGCAGGAAACCCTTTTCCCAGCTGAGGTGGTACCAGCGCCTGGGAGCTGAGACCCAGCTCCCTGAGGAAGCCAGAGCACCCTGGAGAGCAGGCGGAATCAGTGATCAAAGCAAGAGGAAGCTCTCAAAGAGAATGGATGGCATGAGAGGCCTGGGGGAAATTCAGATGCAAGACGCTCAGAGCCCAGATCTCTCAAAGTAAAGGTGATGGCTGGCTTCTGATTCTCACCTGAATATCTGGAGAGGGAAGGGGAGAGAGGGAATGGGCTGAAGAGGGAAAAAAGGATTTAGAAAAACCCCTGAAAACAGCACGCAGGCCCCCTATGTGTGATGAATAGATCATCTGGCAGAGACAGGCTAGTTAAAATCACAGTCACATAAAAGTAATTTGCTGGCCAAAGAAGTTTTCCTCCAAGTTATGGGTTCCACCACCTTGGTTACAAGAAAATTCTGTTGGAAACAAGCCCCTAAATTGGAGGGGGCGTGGGCAGAGAGAAAGGGCAAATCTGTCCCCACAGCCTGGACTCCAGGAGAAAGGCGATAGCCCAGACACACATTTTGCCTAGGGAAGCCCAAAGAGAGGGCTAGAAAGACTGGATATTGTCACTGAAGGTTTTTTTTTGTTTTTGTTTTTTTAGATGGAGTCTCGCTCTGTTGCCAGGCTGGAGTAGAGTGGCGCAATCTCGGCTCACTGCAACCTCTGCCTCCCTGGTTCAAGCGTCCTGCCTCAGCCTCCTGAGTAGCTGGGACTACAGGCGCCCGCCACCACGCCAGCTAATTTTTATATTTGTAGTAGAGACGGGGTTTCACCATGTTGGCCAGGATGGTCTTGATCTCTTGACCTCGTGATCTGCCTGCCTCGGCCTCCAAAAGTGCTGGGATTACAGGTGTGAGCCACCGTGCCCAGCCGTCACTGAAGATTTAAAACACACTGTGGTCCCATGGAGTAGAACAGACAGCAGGGGTGCAAGCTCCAGGGAGGCCGATTTGGGGTTCATCCAAAGCTGTCAAATTTGCAGAGTCCCTTGGGAGGCAGCCGGTTTCCATAACTGGAGATTACTTATGTGGACGACTACAGGAGCCCCAGTACTGGCAGGCCAGATAGTAGCTCACCTGTGACGTCCTTCTCCCACTGTCAGGAAACTGCAAAGGTCTTCCCCTTCTACTTCCAGCACTCTGGGAAAGGGAACAGAATTCAAAATGACCTTCACTCTCATTTGCACACCTAAAATACACACATAGGCGGGGCACTTTGGGAGGCTGAGGTAGGAGGATCACTTGAGCACAGGAGTTCAAGACCAGCCTAGGCAACATGGCAAAACCGTGTCTCTACAAAAAAATTAAAACATTAGCAAGGTGAGGTGGTCCGTGCCCACACTCCCAGCTACTTGGGAGGCTGAGGTGGGAGGATCAATTGAGCCAGGGAGGTCAAGGCTGCAGTGAGCCACAATCATGCCACTGCACTCCAGCCTGAATGACAGACTGAGATCGTCTCAAAAAATAAAACACACATACACACACGTATGCAGGCACCAGTGAGTGCTAGAGCAGTGAGCTTTATTGTACATCTTTGGCCAGGCAAAGCACAGCAACTACATAGCACAGGGTCCATGCATGATCCCAAGTTGACATGGTCTGTAATGCCTTTCCTTCACCATCGCCTCTCTGCCATTTCGTCTTCTGAAATTGTGAGCCCTACATGCTGACGAAAGATGCACAAGGTAGGTCTGCTGTGAAAAACCAAAGGAAAACATCATAGGAGATGTTTAATAAGTGCCATTGAGCCAGGCAAGGTGGCTCACACCTATATTCCCAACACTTTGGGAGGCCAAGGCAGGAGGATTGCTTGAGCCCAGGAGTTTGAGACCAGCTTGGGCAACATAGCAAGACCCCATCTCTACGAAAATTAAAAATTAGTCAGGCTGGGCACCGTGGCTCACGCCTGTAATCCCAGCACTTTGGGAGGCCGAAGCGGCGGATCATGAGGTCAGGAGATGGAGAACATCCTGGCTAACACGGTGAAACCCCGTCTCTACTAAAAATACAAAAAATTAGCCGGGCGTGGTGGTGGGCACCTGTAGTCCCAGCTACTCAGGAGGCTGAGGCAGGAGAATGGCATGAACCCGGGAGGCGGAATTTGCAGTGAGCCGAGATCGCGCTACTGCACTCCAGCCTGGGTGACACAGTGAGACTCCGTCTCAACAACAACAACAACAACAACAACAACAAAATTAGGCAAGGTGGCTCACACCTATAATCCCAACATTTTGGGAGGCCAAGGCAGGAGGATCGCTTGAGCCCAGGAGTTTGAGACCTGCTTGGACAACATAATGAGACCTCATTTCTACAAAAACTAAAAATTCGACATGGTGGCGTGCACCTGTAGTCTCAGCTACTCAAAAGGCTGAAGTGGAAGGACTGCTTGAGCCCCGGAGGTAGAGGCTGCAGAGGGCTGTGACCGCACTACTGCACTCCAGCTCGGGTGACAGAGCAAGACCCTGTCTCAGGAAAAAAAAACAAAAAACAAAAAAACGGCCACTGAGGATTGAGGAGCTTGAGGGAAATGGTCCAGGAAACAGAGGTGAAGACTAGCAGACAACTGGGGATTAGTGGTTGTCCTGTGACATTACAATATTCATAAACATCCCTGAAGCCACCCAGGTTTGGCCAACAATTGTATGAATTATAATTGGAAGAAACCAGAGTAAAGATAGGTCTGACATCAGGACAAATGAAAGATGAACCAACGACTCTGCCAATGGCCTTTGCCAGCAATGCAGTACAGTGTGGCCTACACAACATCTGCTCCGACTCAGTGCGTTGGCCTCAGCTGATGCTCCTATTTCCAGGACCCCACCCCCTTGGGATATTCCTCGAACCCTGCTGGAGAAGAAGCTCGCCCGCTTCTTGTTGTTGAGCTACTTTACCAGCCTTAGGGAGTAAGCAAATTCATCAGAAGCCACTGCCTCACATTTCAGAGTCACCACAGTCAAACTGGGGCTAACGAAGGCAAGTGGCTTGCTAAAAGTCACAGTCAAAGGCAGGGATGACAGCCAGACCTTCAGTTATGCTAGCCCATGCACTTTCTCCATCATTCCCTTGCCTCCCTCAGGAATCCCCGGACCCCCAGCTGGCAGGTGAAGCTGGTTCCTGTACAGACCTTTCTTGCTGTGCACCATCTCACTGCCCATCTCACCCTAGAGGAGGCCTGGTGAGAATTTGCTTAACAGCAGCCCTTATGGGTAAGGAGCAGGTCACCTCACAGCCCCACAGGAGCTGAGGTCAATCTTGCCTACATCCCAGCTACACTGCCTTGTGTGACCCTTCGGGAGACACGCATTAGCTCATTCACTCAACAAACACTGCTGAGTGCCTACTGTGGTGCTGGGTCCTGTGCTAAGGATACTGGAGGGAGAGAAAAGAGTTTATAATCCCTGCTGTCAGGGAGCCTCCAGGTTAGAGGGAGAAATACTAACTGAATCATCTCGCTAATTAATATCCAATTACAAACTGAAATAGGTGCTCCAAAGAGCAGGAACAGTTCAACAAATACTATGTTAGAGGGGCCTGACCTGGAGGGCTGCTGGCGGGAAGAGGGGCCCCTGGGCTGGAACCTGGAAGAGGAGGGGGAGTTAACTGGCTGAATGGAGACAGAAGAGCCTGTGCAACCCCACACTTTGTGGACAACTGAGCAAGAGATATTCTCTGCAGGCGCGAGGGGCAGGGATTCACAAGCGATTCGTTCTGGGGGCGCCTGGGTGCAGACCGAGGCCGACAATGCAGTCGCCACACAAGAGGTCAGAAATACACTCGCTTCTTTCTCTTCTTTTCAGCACGATAGTGGCACAAGAGCTTCTTAGGAAACCCTAACCTTTCAAAAACAGTGATTACAGAAACTATGACGCTGCAGATGTTTGTCAGAGCCAGTGACACTCACCGAAGCTCAGGGGGGCCCACGCAGAGGGAGACCACAGCACATTTGCTCTAGCAGCATTTTTATTTACAAACAGCAATGTCCATTGACTTTATTTATACCATAAAAAAGCCATTTACAAGCAAGAAACAGGAATTCAGAACAAAATTAAGCAGCACTGAAATATTCATGTCACAAATCTAAAACAAAGTGAATACAAGAGTAAAATATCATTTGAATAAATAGTCTTAAATTCATGCTATAAAATAATCCTTAATGGCAAGTTACTAGTTGATACAGCATCCGCTTAGCTAGCTTCATTTACTTCATATGGTGATGAAGTGTGGAGTTGTGAGGTTACCAGTTTATATTGCAAGATAATGACACTGTGTTAAGTCATTCAAATTGCTCAACCATTTATAACGGAAAAAAATGTTAGCCCTACTAATAAAAGTGGTGAGAGAGATGGTTTTCACATTAGGAAAATGGTCATTCTCAAACAAACCAGGTAAGTTTACCTCTTACAATAGTCAGGGCAGCAACCAAAGGCTTGGGCAGCAAGTCCAAAGGTTGAATTCACAGCATACTTGTCACTGAGGGGCAGCAAGAGGTCTGTGGACTGAATCTGCTACAAGGAGAGCCAGGCAAGGTTGACTCCAGGACTTGATCAAGAACTACAACAGCCCTGTCTGTGCCAGACCCAGGGAGGAAACCAGAGAAAGCAGGTTCTCTTCTGGGCTGAGAAGTCAAGCACTGGGCAGAAACAGTGGGAACACTCTGGCACTTACTGAAAAAGACGCATGTGACATGTGACAACCATTACAAATTTGGAACAATGTGAATGACTTTTCTGAACTTTTAGTTCAGTTGCACTGAGTAATATGAAATCTATGATTTATGAACTAGATAGTTTCATATAAAGAATTTACATAATTCCCCAATACTTTCATATATAAAATTTAATAAATAACCCTGACCAGTCTAGAA
This sequence comes from Nomascus leucogenys, assembly GCF_006542625.1. NCBI lineage: Eukaryota > Metazoa > Chordata > Mammalia > Primates > Hylobatidae > Nomascus > Nomascus leucogenys. Next base: position 103,020,930 of record NC_044388.1, on the reverse strand, counting down.
GCACCATTCAAGGGGCATGTGCCCTTGGAAAATAGTTTAGGTGTTGCATATTTGAGTCCCTTTCAGTGGAGGCTTCACAGGAAACCATTACAGAATTTAACAATAACGAGGACAACAACAACAAAAATCACAGTAACTAAGAGAAAAGGTCGATAAAATAAAAGACATTGATCTCTTTAAAGTAAAGCTCATTCACATAGATGATTTTCCCCCCAGCCCTTGTTTTGTGTTCCTGCAAATTTTTCCTAGAGTCCAGGCTGTAAGAACGAAAATAAAAACAAAACCACACACAAAATATGCAGGCCTATATGGTCTGGGCTAAGGGAAAAACAAAGAGTTGGTTATATTTGCTATCATTAGAAAAGACATTTACTCATGCTCTGGAAGATTTAAAAATTATCATTTTCGTTCTACAGTATATTCTGCTCAACAGTGAACCGACAGTATCCTTTCTGCTGTTTAAAAAAACAAAAAAAAACTAAACTAAAAAAAAAAAAAAAAACAACAACAACAACAAAAAACACAACTGCCAAGGCAGGGCCAATTGGTTGGGAGGCTTTTTCCACTGACCAAAAAATTAACTTGTCTCCATATACTGTATTTACAAATATAATTTCTAAATGTATTTACAGCTTTAGTAGAAATTAGAGGGTAGAGAACTGATTAGAATGAAAATAACTGTTTAAAACCACAAACATTAGTAAAAGTATAAAACTCTTTGTCTTCACAGTTTGTAATAACAGGCTAAATATCTCTAGAAAAAGGACGCTGTCACTGTCTTCACATTGTCTAATATTGAAAAGGTAGCTCAAGAAGAGACTCAATTATGAACAAGCCTATATGAATTCAGGATATATTTTACTGTAAAAGATTTCTTCACATATCACTTTATCTTAATTGATTTCTGCATCTGTTATAAATGAAACACCTAACCTAAAACTGTACAGAAATAGGGACTTTACTTTCCAAAAAGAGTTGCTCTAAGGAGTTACACAGCGTACTTCGTCTGCGGAGACGTGAAGTGAACTTCAGGGAGAGAATATTTCGGTTCTGTGGTCATGTTAATCCTCCTGACACATCCTCATGCGGCAAGGCACAATTAATTGCTGCTGCCCGATCTGAATGGAGTTAATCTCTCACCAGTCACACCCCTGGGAAGCATGACAGTGCGAACGCTCAGAGAGGCTACACAGCTCCGTGCTGGCCTAGGCGCTGCCTCCCTCGAAGCCCTGCGGAACTTTACAGTACTGTGTTATGGCTTGAGAATTCATTCTTAACACTGCGAGCAGTGGAAAGGGTAAAGTGTTAGCAACATGAATGGGAGCAAGTGGAACTTGCAAAATGTGGAATCATGATTCTTAGAGAGAAACTCAATCAATTTTCTGCCCCTTAACAGTCCCATTACAATGTTTGAACCTGAACTGTACAATCAAAGCAATGGATATTTTTGTCAAAGACAATTTTGGATAAGTCACTCTTTGGTAAACTCAAACCAGTTAAACAGATTCACAAATACAAAGAACTCCAGGTAAATAAGGTTAAGACGGACAATGCCAAGAGCCAGGACGCTGGAGGTGCCCGCGCCAGGTGCCCTCCCTCCTCACTGTCTCTCATACCACGGAATGCTCTGGAGACCTCGCTGAAGGCCCCAAGCCTGAGTGAAAAGGAGGTTCCTTCCCTGAGCTTGACCTCTTATGTCCTTGGATTTGGGCATTTCTTGTCACAAACTTAACTTGTATCACAACACAAATTTTTTGCATTCAATTAAAAAAAATCAAAACCAAACTTACTCATGTAAGGAAAAAAAAAAACCACAAACATTTACCTGAAACCCCAGAACATATTTAAATGGGTAAACACTTGGGGTCCAGCCTCCCCTTGAGGCACCGGGCTTTAACAGGAGTTGAACAAGTGCTTCAGGGAGAGAACGACCCTCTACTTAGGCAGTTTGACGAGGAAAAAGGCATATACTATATACCCGATTTAGCAAAGCCGCTCCTCGGGAGCAGCGGGATTAGAGTGTAATCTGTAGGGAGTTAACACTGATGTGTAGCGCAGCAGTTCACACGTGAACAGATCCTGTGTGCTAAAGAGATGCGACTGCACAGCTGCCACCCCTGGGGGCTATTACACACAAAGGGCTTGAATGACTTTTTTTTTTTTCTCAAAACAAAAAACAAAAACAAAAACAAATCCACCATTGGTATTTTAGGAGCCAAAAAAGCACAGAAAACCAGCAAACATCTAATTCTGTATTCCTTTAACTTCTAGACTCTGAAGCTGGTCCTTCGTTCGTTTTTCTTTTAGGTGGCTGCACTGTTCTCCTATGGAGGTGCACTGGTTGTGCGTCTCAGAGCCCAGGTTCTCAGGCAGGTACCAGAACGCTGACATCCCACAGGCAGCCTGCAGCACAAACTCACCACCAAAACGCCTACAAAATTACTCTCTGCCAGAGTTTACAGTACCGAAGCAATCTTGTAAAGCCTGTTTGTGTATGTGAACACAATACAGAACTGAAGACATTTCTGAAAGTACTAATAAAACGTTATTCAAACAGGACTCAGGCATCTTTTCATACAGTAACGTGTTTGCCAGCACGTGCTTTTGAGGTCTCTTTTCAAGCTATGAACTCGAGAGAGGAAAACAATTATAATTCATTATTACCATCAGATTTCACATTTTCTACAACTATACTGACCTAAAAAGACACTTAACAAAAATAGCACCACATGACCAAAAAATGGTGACACACAGATTTGGTGACACACAGAGTATCTTAGAGGGCTTTTAAACTGTTGGTTCTTTAAGCAGGAAACACTGAGAGAGTGGGGGAGCCACTGAGGCTCTCATTAGCACACACAATACTAAGATAGATATATTGCTTGCAATTCCCATAGAGTATAGCTTTACAAAAAGTACAAATTCTAAGTTCTGCAGTTTCCCTGGGAACTGCATGTAGAAAAAGTTGCTGTGCACCTGAACTGGCTGTTTGAAGAGAAAGAAAAAAAAAAAAAAAAAACCACAACACTGCTTGGAGAATTTTGTAGACAGAACTACAAATCCCTTTCCTTAAGTGCGAGTGAGTACTAACTCATGATAGAGAGTGATTCGATTTAGTTACCTGGTATGTATGTTTCTACAGTACGGAATGAAGGTAGATTTGTAGGCCAGTAAAAACCTTGAAAACCACTGCTCCTTTGGGGTTGGCTAATATAACACTACACTATGTAAAAAGGTCAGCACCACAGGTCATCCAGCTCACCTGCTGGACAACTAACAAAAATTCCGAACGGTTTCCAACTAGAGTTGAAGAAATTTTATGGCATTTGGTTTATGTATTTGTTATGAAGCAGAGCTGTGAACACTGTGATTTGCTTTGCTTGCTTTTGGACACAATGATTAATATAAACCTACTAACATTCTTTTGTAAGGGAAATGAAGGGGCAAAACCCTAACATATTAGGTAGGGATGAGACAGACTCAGAAGCCCTGTTCACATTGTATTAAATTATATATTCCTCTTACATTCACCTCAACCAGAATAAAATCAAATTTGAGAATGTATATATACTATATATATAATAATAGTTTTATTATATATATATATAAATTGTCTAACTACCCCCTAAAAGGAATTTTAAATTAGAAAAGGTTACCCATTTGTATCAGCTGACGGCATCCTAATCTCCCTCCGTGGAAGTGCACTGCTGCCAGCGCACACAATGAGAGAGAGTATGCCTCTTGGCAGAGAATGGAGGGTCAACCAGTTGGCATAGCTAAATCACTGGCAGATTTTGGATTAAGAGTTCAGCCAAAGAGGAATACTGTCAGCCTGTGTTTTCCCTGGATGCGTTGCCCTTCATGCTTTGAGCTCCTTCGGGGAGGGAGGGCAGGGGAAAGGATAAACACAACGAAGTGTTCCATCCAGAAACTTTAGAAAAACTGCCAAGAGACCAAGAGATTTCCAGATGGTTGGGAAAACCAAAGATTACAACAAAGCAAATCACAAATATGCATTGATTAATGTGCTTTGTTTGGGTGCACTTCTTTACCATCTTAATCGGGAGCATCAGACACCGTGTGAATTTCCATCCGGGAATCTAGGCCCATCTCTGAGGCTGATGCGTCATTTTCTAGTTTCTGTTCCACATACACATCTGTTCTCTCAGGGGACTCAATGCGACTCCTGACTTCAGCAACGCCTGGGTGGTTTTTCCGCAGGTGCTGGTTGAGGGTACCTTGGAATGGAAAGCACTTCCCGCAGATCTCACAGCGGAATGGTTTATCATCTGTATGGCCCCGGATGTGGTACTCCAGTTGGTCCTTCCGCGTGTACTTCTTCCCACAGAACTTGCACACAAAGGGGGTGATTCCCATATGGAGTCGCATGTGCCTGTCAAGGCTTCCTTTCTGGTTGAAGGACTTTCCACAGTAAATACAGATCAACCTCTCATTGTACGGGTACCAATGCCCTCTCGCACTCCTCTCCCGGGGACTGCTCTCATACCCGGGGTTGTTCATCATGGCTTCACTGTCAGAGCCCTGCACCAGGCCCTGCAGGTCACTGTGCAGGTGGACAGACAAAGCCCGCTTCTGGCGGGCACGCCCTCCTCGGAAACAGCTCAGCATAGACCTGGATGGGCTGGAATTACTCAAACTTCCAAAAGCTTCTGATACATTGGTTGGCTGTGAGGCTGCTTGGGAATAGGAGTATGCGTGCTGGAGCACAGAACCATAGGAGCCCACATTCACTGCCACAACTTGTTCCCCATCAACCATCTCGGTGTGGTACCCATCGTCACCCAGGGAGGAGCTGTCGGAACAGCTGGGCCGGTCGGACTTCTCCATCTTCACTTTCACCTCGGTGATCTGGCTCTCCCTCACCAATAGGTCTCCTTGCTCATGGTCTCCCTCTATCTGAATCTCATATTCAGAAACGCTCCCACTGCTCCCGCGGTCTGAGTGCCCCTCCTCCTGTAAGCGGCTGCGCAAAGCTTTGCTGGGGGTCGTCTCCATCCGGAGGTCACTGCTTGCGGTGGGCTGCCGTCCCTGAGAGCAATATGGAGGAGAGATCTCCACTGGGTTGGCAAAGAAGCTGCTGTCTTTCACTCCGTTTCGACTCTCGGGATTCTCTTCAGCACCGACGGTAACAGAGTCAACATCTCCAACGCTGATTTTGGAATGGATGCTCTCTAGGATCTGCGTGCACTTGTCAATGACACACTGCATCTGAAGAAAGCTGGCTGCAGTCAGAAAACTGACAACATCCTTCAGCTGCAAGGACATTCTTCCAGTGTAACAAAAAGAAAGCAACTGCTCAAACACATTGGGATTTTTAATCACTGATATTGACAAGCCACTCATGGTACTTAACGCTGAATGGTCCCGGAAATATGGGGAGCTGGCAGCAAGGACTGCTTTGTGGGCTCGGAATGGCTGACCCTGAATGTGTACAATGATGTCACATAGTTTCCCCTGCAGGCGGAGTTCGTTTAGCTGGCTCAGAACGGTGCTGCTGTACTCGGGCACATCAAACTGAATAAAACTGCTGCTGTCCATTTCTACTGACATGAAGCGTACTCTGTGGAGAGAGAGAGTTTGCATCATTCACCAATGACTCCTCACTAAGTACAAGTGGCATAAACATAAGCTTACAACGACAATACCATTGTGGCTATCATACCTCCTAAAATCTACCTGAAGCATTCTTCCCCTTGTTTTAGTCTTTCATGTTTTGGTTAATTCACCTAAAGCCAAATAAACTAATGATCAATTAGCCTAGTGTCATAATTGCCTAATATTCATCTTGATCAAAAGTAAAATATTTTACACATAGTAGGACTATTTTGGCTCTGACTGAGAAATTGGTCTCCTTTTAGGAAAAATATTTCCCCATTTCAAGTACTTTTGAGGGTTTGAAGTACTTTGTGAAAAATAACTAAATTCAGGCCAGGCGCAGTGGCTTACACCTATAATCCCAGCACTTTGGGAGGCTGAGGCAGGCGGATCACTTGAGGTCAGGAGTTTGAAACCAACCTGGCCAACATGGTAAAACCCCATCTGTACTAAAAATACAAAAATTAGCCTGGTGTGGTGTTGTGCACCTGTAATTCCAGCTACTTGGGAGGCTGCAGCAGGGGAATCACTTGACCTCAGAAGGCGGAGGTTGCAGTGAGCCGAGAGCACACCACTGCACCCCAGCCTAGGGGACAGAGTGAGACTCCTTCTCAAAAAAAAAAAAACAAAACTAAATTCATCTAAAAATGTTCTGCCTTACTTGTGTATTTCTGATTGGTATTTTTCAACTCTGTAGCACACTGGATACAATAAATGGAGCTAAACTCTTTTCAGTATTAGTGTCTTGATTTGTGTGTTTGCCCTTCAGCTCTGTACACCTTTGTATCTCTTTTGGGTTGGGTTGGTTTAGCTGAGACTTACTATGCTCAGTCTCCTTCAGCGAAGAGTTGTTATTACTTTTTTTTTTTTGAGACAGAATCTTGCTCTGTTGCACAGGCTGGAGTGCAGTGGCGTGATCTTGGCTCACTGAAACCTCTGCCTCCTAGGTTCAAGCAATTCTCATGCCTCAGCCTCCCGAATAGCTGTGATTACAGGCATGCGCTACCATGCCCAGTTAATTTTTGTATTTTTAGAAGAGACAGGATTTCACCATGTTGTCCAGGCTGGTCTCCAACTCCTGACCTCAGGTGATCTGCTCCCCTCGGCCTCCCAAAGTGCTGGGATTACAGGCAACGGTCACCACACCGGCCTATTATTACTATTTTTTATTAGAGATGAGGTCTCATTATGTTGCCCAGGCTGGTCTTGAACTCCTGAGCTTGTGATCCTCCCGCCTCAGCTTCCCAAAGTGCTAGGATTACAAGTGTGAGCTGCCACACCCGACCAGTGAAGAGTTATTTTAGACAATATTTTATTTTGTTTATTTTTACAGATGGAGTCTCGCTCTGTCGTCCGGAGTGCAATGGCATGATCTTGGCTCACTGCAACATCTGCCTCCTGGGTTCAAGCGATTCTCCTGCCTCAGCCTCCTGAGTAGCTGGACTACAGGCGTGCACCACCACACCCAGCTAGTTTTTGTATTTTCAGTAGAGATGGGGTTTCACTACGTTGGCCAGGCTGGTCTCGAACTCCTGACCTCAAGTGATCTGCCTGCCACAGCCTCCCAAAGTGCCTAGATAACAGGCATGAGCCACCGCGCTCTGCCAGGACAGTGTTTTTAAACAGTAGTCATTTTAGACAACAAGAGTGAAAAGGGTGATGGACACATCAAAAGGTATCACCGTCTACTAGCGCTCACAGCTGTGGCACACCTACAACAGGTTTCCTTCCTGTGGCCTAAAATCTGCAGCACCAGACTGCTCAGAACTACTTAAGTATATACAGCCCCGGCTCCATCCTCTGATGGAAACACAACAAAACCAGATCTAACAATTATATTTTAAAACCTGACCAACAGAAATGTAAACACCTCCTAAGTATTAGATCAGAAAAAAATCTAAATGGAATAAAACTACTTAGACAATGAGAAAACTCGTAAAATCTGGGTTTAGGAATGAAGTTTACTCACGTCTTCAACTTACTTGAGAATGTATCTCCAAAAAAGAGATGGACAGATATGTGATAAAGCAAACACAGTAAAATGTTAACAATTGTAGAGTCTACATGGTGAATATCTGGGCACTTATTGTGAAATTTTCTCACCTTTTCTGTTTGAAGTTTTTCAAAATGAAATGTTGAGAGTTTTGAAAAAAAGCTGTAACAGGAAAAGTCAGTGCCTTAAGAGTTTTTATCACTAAACAATAAATACTAAAAACAAGTGAAATGACTGAACTCAGGAGGTCAGAAAAGGAAAAACAAATGATGCCCAAAGACAGTAAGAAAATAACTAATACGGAAAAACAGCACATAATCACAGATGGAATTTTTAAATTTCAAGACAAGACAACGTGTAACTAAATCTAAGACTCTCACAGGAAAGGATCAGTTAAATGTGCCTAGATCATGTCCGAATTTTTTTTTTATCACATCAAAATTTGAGTTAAAACATTTTAGTCGAAGAGGAATACTGTGCCCTTATTTATCCTAGATTTATGATTGAAATCAATTTGAAATCTGTATGAAATGAACATATTTTTAGGATAACATAAATTGGCAGAACTAAATAAGAAACAGAAGTGCCAAGGCACAAATGATCTTCAGGCCGTTCACACTGTTCTAGATGCATGTAAAAACATTTAAAGCATCTCAGTTCATATGGCACAAATCTGATACCAGAAGATGACAAATAGCAGAAAGAAGAAAACTGTCTACTTCATCTAAATAAATAGATTTTAAAGTCTTAACAGAAATGCTAGCAAATACAACCTATTAAAATAATATATTATGACCAAGAACAGCTGTTTCACAAATGTAAGGATGTCTACATGTTCAGAAATAAATAGACGAATATAAGTTGCAACATCAATAAGTACAGGAGAAAACCCATATGACCAAATCAATACTATGTAAAAAATGCATGTGAGAAAAAGGTAAATGCCCTTTAGAGTAAGGCAAAAATACTCAATAGGCTAGAAACAGAACAATACTTTCTTAATACAATAAAGTGTATCTACTACAAACCAATAGCAACATCATCCTTAAAAAGGAAACACTGCATATGTTGGTATACTTAATAGGGAAAAGAAGGAAGGAAGGAAGGGGAAGGGGGAAAGGGGGAAAGGGGGGAAGGGGGGAAGGAAAAAAAAAGGAAACATGATGTCTGCATTTCCCAAAATGCATTTAGTAGAACCCAAGCCCAACAGCTAGCCCCAATATCCTCACCTCCTAGGGATTAAAACACACATTAGCATAATATCCCATCAGAAAAGTCCTGCGGACAAGAATCCTGCTTAACTCAGCAGTTCGCAAACTCATTTAATGGTGGAACTGTTCTCTCAAGGTACACATATTAATATTCCCAAGAATGAGTGTTCCCTGGAGCATACTTTGGTAAAACTTTAGTACAGTCACTCCCATCAGTGCCTGGGAAGATATACAAGGTTATCTGCCATCACGACTCTCACTTAACATTATTTCAGAACTTCTAACCAAAGCAACATTAAGGCAAGTAGCCATTAAAAAAGAGACAAAATTACTATTACATGTAGATATAATATGCAGATTATTATACAGAAAACCCAAGAGAATCACTTGGAAAATGTCAGAATCGGCATCTACTAAGTAGAGGTTTCAAAAAATTATACATAAAAAACAGGTAAGATAATGACAATAAGGTGCAACCAACAATATAGCAACAGGAACTAGAAAATACCTAGGGGTGGGGGAAGATAAGCAAAAAACAGGGTCAACAAGAAAAATACAACTTATTTTAATATGGACAAAAGCCTGTATAAATGAAGAGAGAGAACATGCTTCTGGCAGGATGATTCAATACCATAAAGAAAGACACTCTCCCCCAAAATTAATTCATAAATATAACATAGCCTGATGAAATCTTTTCTTAGAAACCTGAAAAAATGATTTTAAAATTCATCTAGAACATTGTGGTCCAACATAAATATAAGACACTGCATGTGTAATTTAATGCTTTCTAGTAGTTACAGTTTTTAAAAGTTAAAAAAAATAAATTGTAGTAATATTTTATATAACCCAATACATCACTGCAGCATGTAATCAATATCAGAAAGTTAAGACATTTTACATTCTTTTCACACTAAGTCTCTGAAATCTGATGTGTATTTTACACACAGCATGGCTCAGTTTCGACTAACCACATTCCACGTGCTCAACAGCTGCATGTGGTCAGTGGCCACCAAACTGGATAGTGCAGATCTAGAATACTAAAGAAATTTTAGAAATAGACAAATACAACCAAACTTATAGATGTCAAAATATATGATTGGGCTACAATTCATCGGCTAAGTATGTATTAAGTGTCAGGCACTGGGGATCCATCAGAGTTTTAATTCTCTCATCATAAATCATGATAAAAGCTATGAGATCTTTCATGATGGGGGAGCGGTCAGAGAAGCCTACGTGAACAACTGCTATTTTAAATAAGAACTAAAGGACAAGTAAAGGTTAGTCGGATACATGTGGGTATCAGGGTGCTGCAGGGAAACTGTCCAGACGGAATCACACGTACAAAGGGTTGGGGAGGAAGGACGTGCTGGAAATGTGTGCACAGCTGGAACAAGGCGCAAGGGGTAGGACAGAAGCCACGTGAGGTTGTCAAGGTAGAAATCAGACTGAGATGGCCTCATGGGCCATTTCAAGTAAGTAAAAAGGGGAGAATTACTGAAATAGATGCTGCTTAGAGAATTTGAATTAATAATAAATTTAGATCCTTCTTCACAGCATACCCCAAAATAACCTCTAGACGTTTTTCTAAGCACACAAAGATACCAGAAGAAATGTAGGTTTAACTACAGAAGAAATACAACTTTTATATATCTAAAAAATACTTTTTAGCAAAAAACAAAACAAAACAAAACACTGAGGTAGAAAACAATAAAAAATACTTAGAACATACACAGCAGAGGCCAGGGGCGGTGGCTCACGCCTGTAATCCCAGCACTTTGGGAGGCCGAGGTGGGTGGATCACCAGGTCAGGAGATTGAGACCATCCTGGCGAACACGGTGAAACCCCGTCTCTACTAAAAATACAAAAAAAAAAAAAAAATTAGCCGGGCATGGTGGCGGGTGCCTGCAGTCCCAGCTACTCGGGAGACTGAGGCAGGAGAATGGCGTGAACCTGGAGGACGGAGCTTACAGTAAGCCAAGATCGCAAGATCGCGCCACTGCACTCTAGCCTAGGAGACAGCAAGACTCCATCTCAAAAAAAAAGAACATACACAGCAGTCTCTCACAAATCAATAAAAGCCAAATGTAACAACTGAAAAACGCGACTATGTATGTATTTCTTTAAAAAGAAATAAAAATAGCCTTTACACGTAGAGAAAAAATGCTTAGGCCGGGCACAGTGGCTCACACCTGTAATCTCAGCACTTTGGGAGGCTGAGGCGGGTGAAATCACCTGAGGTCAGGAGTTCGAGAACAGCCTGACCAACCTGGTGCAACCCTGTCTCTACTAAAAATACAAAAATTAGCTGGGCGTGGTGGCGGGAGCCTGTAATTCCAGCTACTCGGGAGGCTGAGGCAGGAGAATCTCTTGAACCCGGGAGGCGGAGGTTGCAGTGAGCTGAGATTGCGCCACTGCACTCCAGCCTGGGCAACAGAGCAAGACTCCGTCTCAAAAAAAGAAAAGAAAAAAAAAATGCTTAACAACTTCATCAGTAAACAAACATCGATATGAGGCCAGGCACAGTGGTTCATGCCTGTAATCCCAGCACTTTGGGAGGCTGGCTGAGTTAGGCGTATTGCTTGAGCTCAGGAGTTCGAGACCAGCCTGGCCAACATGGTGAAACCCTGTCTCTACCAAAAATGCAAAAATTAGTCGGGCAAGATGGTGGGCGCCTGTAGTCCCAAGTACTCGGGGGGCTGAGTACTGGAGGTCAAGGTTACAATGAGCTGAGATTGTGCCACTACCCTCCAGCCTGGGTGATAGAGTGAGACACCGTCTCAAAAATAAATAAATGCATAAACATGAGACAAAATACTTCTTTCTCAAATTGGCAAAGCTTATAAAAATGTAACTCAGCTGGCACCTAACAAATAGGCAAATGTTACCTACTGATCATAGCATTCTCATGACACGGGGCGTGTAAATAGTGACTTTTGGAATGCAAGGACAAAAGCAAGGTGGGTTCAGGCTTTTTAAAGGTGTGGACTGCAGGGTGAAAACCAGTACAGAAAAGAATGCAACAGAGCATTTCTGAAATAGAATGTACAACTGAAAGCGGCTTCCCAATGAGGCTTCCTCCTCCTCTGTGTGGTTTTTTCTTATCTACTTCTCAGAAGAAAGGTGGAGAACTACACTTGAAAGATAATCACTGAGAAAAACGGAACGCCATGATTAACACCTAAGAGTGGGATTCCATTTTTCTGCAATATGAGAAAGGAAGTGCTTTGCTCTCCTCTCCCTTACATTAACACTTCCTTTCCACAGTGACAATGAGATTCAAAGATTCCCCCTTAGAGCTGCTAACAAGCCACACTCTTGAACAAGAAGCTTCTAAATGACTGGCACATAGTGAACTTACAGTTAATTTCAGTCTGAGCCATATGACCAACTAAAGGAAGAGAAACTCATCATCGATCACAAGTTCTACACTCCACGTGTGGATTTATCAGGTCCAGTGATCCCAGGATAGAGGTCAGAGCCTCTTATGTAGGCACAATTCAAGTTCAAATGAGATCCTCTATCCCTCTGTACTGGCAGCTTTACAACATGGACTACTCCCTGGTTTCTTGAAGGTCTTGATTTTCTCCCCTGCATGGAATGTCAGTGGGCCTACACCTAAGTTAGATCAATTTTGAATTACTTTTTTTTCTTAGAGACAGGATCTCACTCTGTTGCCCAGGCTGGAGTACAGTGGCACAATCTTGGCTCACTGCAGCCTCAACCTCCTAGGCCCAAGCTATCCTCCCACCTCAGCCTCCTGAGTAGCTGGGACTATAGGCACACACCACCATGCCCAGCTTTTAAAAAAAAATTTTGTAGGCTGGGCGCGGTGGCTCACACCTGTAATCCCAGCACTTTGGGAGGCTGAGGTGGGTGGAGCACCTCAGGTCGGGAGGTCGAGACCAGCCTGGCCAACATGGCAAAACCCCATCTCTACTAAAAATACAAAAAAAAATTAGCGGGCATGGTGGCGGGCGTCTGTAATCTCAGCTACTCGGGAGGCTGAGTATTGCTTGAACCCAGGAGGCGGAGGTTGCAGTGAGCCGAGATCGTGCCATTGCATTCCAGCCTGGGCAACAAGAGCGAATTTCCATCTCAAAAAAAAAAAAAATCTGTAGAGACAGGGTCTCACTATGTTGCCCAGGCTCGTCTCGAATTCTTGGCCTCAAGAGATCCTCCCACCTCAGCATCCCGAAGTCCTGGAATTACAGACATGAGCCACTGCACCCGGCCAATTTTTAATTAATTTTATCTTTAAAATAAAATATATGCATATGATAGAACTTCAGATCATAGAACAGAAATAATAAAACTTTCCCCCAGCCCCTCTTCCAAAGATAATCACTGGTAGGAGGGAGTTTTGGGGTATTCTTTCAGAGAAAATTTTCAACATCTATCAGCATAAACTGTTCTGTACCCTACTTTAAAGAAATGTATTTAATATACCTTAAAATCCTTCCGCCTGTAATCTCAGCACTTTGGGAGGCCGAGGTGGGCGGATCACGTGGTCAAGAGATCAAGATTACTAAAAATACAAAAATTAGCTGGGCATGGTGGCACACACCTGTAATTCCAGCTACTCGGGAGGCTGAGGAAGAAGAATTGCTTGAATCTGGGAAGGGGAGGTTGCAGTGAGCCAAGATTGCACCACTGCACTCCAGCCTGGCGACAGAGTGAGACTCCGTCTCAAAAAAAAAAAAGAAAACAAATCTTTCCATAGCAGTACACACACATTGACCTATTTTTTTCTAACTTCACAGTATTCCACGGATGGCTATATCACAACGTACTTAATCAGTTCCCAGTTGATACTAAGATAGCCATTACAAACTCAAAATGTCACCCCCACTCCACACACACACACACCCCTCAGTTACATCTTGGCTTTCTTATGTAAGCAAATCTGTAGCCTCAACTTCGAGCAGAATTGTGGTAAATTTTTCATTTCAGTTGATAATGCCAAATTACCCTCTAAGAGGTAGCAGCAATTATCTGTTCACAGGGAAGGGCCTCCTTCCCCATAACCGCCAGCAATGGGTATCGAACCTTTTCACTTTTTCAGCCAAACTGATAGATGAAAGATGTACCTCATTGTTTTGATGTGCTGCCTTTTTTTTTTTTTTTTTTTGAGACAGAGTCTTGCTCTGCAGCCCAGGCTGGAGTGCAGTGGTGCAACCTCCACTCAAGGCAACCTCCGCCTCCCAGGCTCAAGCGATTCTCCTGCCTCAGCCTCCCTAGTAGCTCAGACCACAGGTGCAAGCCACCACGCTTGGCTAATTTTTGTATTTTTAGTAGAGACGGGGTTTCGCCCTGTTGGCCAGGCTGTTCTTGAACTCCTGACCTCAGGTGATCCACCCACCTCGGCCTCCCAAAGTGCTGGGATTACAGGCATGAGCCACTGCGCCCGGCTGCATTTGTTTAATTATAAATGAGGTTGATGTCTTTTCCCATGTTTAATGGCAATTTGTCTTAAGTTTGTCTTTGAACTGCCTACTCATATCCTTTGCCCTTATTTGCCTTTTTTATTGATTTGTAAGAGCTCTTCGCAAATTAAGGAAATTAGCCTTTTGTCATGCGCTGCAAGTATTAGATTTAATTGCAATCACTAAATGGCACACTGACTGGGAATTTAAATTATTTTTCCTACATTTATAGGAAATATTCACTCAATATCAATCTCTTACATAAAGAAAACCAAAGGGAATTCAAAGATGAATACAAGTCCCAGTCTTGCAGTTTGATAGAGGCTTAATGCAGATTCCTCCCCACTCAGAGAGAGATGGGAATGGAATTCATTTTTGATAATACAGAGTAGTGATTTATATTAGTTTTTCATTTAGATTAAGTTTGCAGCTGCCTCAGAAAACAATAATGAATTTGATTATTCCACTCACTAAAACCATCAGAACCAGGACTCTTTAATTCAGGAGATTAATCATAGGTGTTTCTGTCACATTATTCTAGGCAAAAAAACCACACCCAAATTAGACATTTACACTGCTATTATTTTAATTGAAAAAACAAGCACATACAAGCTGGATTTATTTTCAGTATCAATATGTATTTTAACAAAAATTTTGTTTTTGTTTGTAAAAACTATACTCTGGAAAAAGAACGTGAAATACTTCTTTTAAAAAATACACATGGATAGAACTTTGTTGAAATGGTTTTTTGTTAAGTTCAAAATTGTCACCTCCTCAACTTCTTCACAGGTCTCTTCTGTTCACTCAATCAATGGAAAGACAATCTTTCTGCTCTTTCAATTTAATTTCTTACTTCCGCATTCTTACTTTCTTACAAAGAAAGAGAATAATTTCACACCTGTGGAATAGCTTTCACCTCACTCGCAGCCTCTGCTGTGACCACACAAGGCCACCACTGGTCTCCCAGGTAGCTTCTGGGAAGGACCACCTCTGATGTGGGCAGGACTGACATTCTCCTACTTCCAGGCACCCAGCCGCCCCCACACCAGCCTGGGCTACTGTAAAAGGGGATGACTGCCCCTGCTGCCACACCCCTCAGCCTTCCCCCTTTACTTGGCAGAGTCACTCCACCACCATCATCATCCGTGACCAGCTTTTATTGAATGTGTGATACATGCCAGGCATGTCGTAAATAAGGCTTAGGATGCAGTATGTCTCTGAATCCTCCCAAGCTGCCCCTTAAGGCAGGTACTATTGCTCCCATTTTAAAGATGGGGAAACCAAGGATCCAAGCAGCTGACTTTCCCAAGACCCTTCTGAAGTGTGCGCGTCTAGGCCTCCACACAACAACTCCTTATCCCTAGCGAGCATGCCCTGTGTTACATTCCTGCCCTAGGACAGTGTCAAGGAAAGGGATGGAGATGGGGTGGGGGATGCGGGTGCGCAAACATCCTCCCTATTGCTGCCCAGAATAGAGAAGGCAAATGAGGGCATTTTAGTAATATCCATCAAGATTACATCTGCATATTCGCTGTGACCAAGCAATTTCAGCTGTAGGAGTTTAGTGAAGCACTCTCTTTGTAGAGCAAAATCTCCCTCTTTTCTAGACCAGAATCACTGGCAGAAGGGTTATGAGGAGAAAAATGTTCCAGGTGGGCCCCGCAGCCACCATGTATCATGCCCTCCATATTCACAGCTTTGATCCCCCTTTCCTCCTCAGAGCCCCGGACCCTGGCTCACTCTACTTGCTTTAAATAAAAAGCTATCTTTACATGCGAAAGCCTCAATTAATTAGAAACCACAGATCTAGGGCTCAAGTAAACCGGTCTTTTTGGTGTTTGAAGGTGAAAGTCACAGAGAGCAGATGCTGCCAAGAAGACACAGGGTTCAGCCCAAGTTCAACAGAATTCAAAGCAGCACTGAGACCGGTGCCCTGAAAGCAACAGCAAACTGTGAGGGGCCCTCCAGGACTGACCAAGCAGTGACGAAGCCAAGTCTGAAAGCACCAGAGGATGGCAGACACGGAAGCCACACTGCAAAGGTGAGCACAGCTGAAGGCAAGCAGCTTTGGGAGAAATGAACACACGCTGCGGAGTGATGGCCAGCTGGGCAACCAGAGCAGGAGGCCACTCACACAGTGAGGCACTGTGGGTACAAGCCACAGGGAGAGCGGCACTGCCTGGAAATGACCGCACGAGCCATCCTGGGACACTCCTCCCACAGACCTGAAGTCCAAAGCCAAAGCGGGGGCTCTGGAAATAAGCAGGCATGGATGCGCTGAAAAGAAAATTAAGGTCTGATGCGAGACCGTATGACGACAGGCTTGGTAAGTAATGCTGCTTGACATCTTCGCAAGATCCCACTCAAAAAAGCTACAGAATCCGTCACTGCACCCATGCATCAGGACAGCAAGAGGCTGCTCTCCAACAACACACAAGGGAGAGACACCCCCAATCCAGGTTAACGCATTTCACCCAAAGGGGCTTAAGAACAAAAAGCCACTCGACAAAGACAGGAAAAGCAAGCGACCATCATGTCACATTCACAGCTGATGCTGAGAAGGGTGAACAGAAACCAGTGACTCAAGCCCCTGCTCTTCCATTCAGCTCCCCACCCTCACTGAGTTAGTAAAAGAGGCAAAAAGGCAATAACGGCCCTTATATGTAACATTAGAGGGTCACATAAAATACCATGGCCCACCAATGGCAAACACAGCTCCTTTGAATTTTCAAAGGTGTCACATGTTAACCAATTTCTTATAAAGCACCAAGGAATGTATGGAGGATCTTATTACTTTCCATTTAATGCCATTCTATTCCTATGCCAGTATTTTTAAAAGATTTATCACCAAAAAAAAAAATGAAAGAAAACATAGGTGAATTTATTTATAATACTGACATAAAGGCCTTTCCAAGCATGACATAAATCTCAGACGCCACAAAGGCAAAGACAAATACATTTGACAACACAAAAGTATATGACAAAAAAAAATACCCCTTTTCCCCAAAAGCCAAAAGATAAATGATATATTGAGGAAAAATATATGCATATTTGACAAAGAACTACTTTCCAAATTCCTTAATTTATAAATCAAATTAGGTGACATACACAAAAAAACCCCTAAGAGAGAATGGGCAAAGGATACAAACAGCTCAAAAAAAAAAAAAAGAAAAATGACAAAAAAAGAAGCAAAGATGCTAAAATTTACTTCTGATTAAAGACGTTTGAAATACAAAAAGAAAAAATAATGAGATACCATTTTTAATCCATCAGCCTTGCACAGTTTAAAAGCGCTGGCAAGTGTAGTCCTGAGGAATGAATAATTTGGTAATATCTATCAAAATGTAAAAGGCATTTACCTTTTGTTCCACAAATAACGGGGAGGAATTAAGCCTACTAATATATAGGACATACGAAAGTGTAGGAGAGACATATGAGAATGACCACTAAGAATTTTTCTTTGCTATAGCAAAAACAAAAAGAACTCCCAAAGGAAACTGGTTTCAAAAAATATAATCAACAATGAAATACTACGCAGCTATTAAGAAGAGTGGGTAGATCTGTATGCTTTGATAATGGAAAGAGTGCTAAGATTTAGCCAAAAACAGCAAGATGTAGACTAATACGTATGCATATATGTCATTCCCTTCACGTACATTTTGTAAAGGAATTATATTATGTTGCTTGCTGTATCCATTTTGGAAGGAACCGTGTGGTACTATTAATGGTGGTCACTGCGGGGAAGGACTAAGGAGAGGGAAGGGAAACAGACTTTATTTTATACCTTTGCATTTAAAAAATCATACAACTGTATTATTCTCACTAGAAGTTTTTTTTAAGACATGTAGGTTAGTACCTACAAATATATAATTTTTTAAACCAAAGAATCTGGAGGAGAAAGATGGGCTACAAATGGATAATTATTACATCAAGCAGACAGTTATAGAGGCAGAAACAAAGAACTACAAGGAACAATACAAGGCTGATTACTTTTGACCAAAAAGATTTTTAAAAAATCAAAATAGAACAAACGAAAACTTCATGGAGGAAGATATTTTTGAACAGGGCCTTGCATTTCAAAGGGAAAAGAAAGAACACTCTAGACAGAAGGAAAAGCAGGAACAGGGCACAGGGGAATGCAAACAGACAGCGTCTGGGGTAAAGCAGGCAGCATGTAGTGGCCCCAGCTCAGGGACAAGGAAGGCCATGGAAGAAGAAGGCCACAGCTGGAAGGTGGAGGGCCTTGAACACTCAGAGAACTCAAACAGAATTCTGGCGGCAGCACCTGGAGACTGAGGCATGGTGTCTACTCGGAGGCCATTTAGCTCAGCCAGGACAAGCTGGGCTCAAGTTTTTCACAGGGTCGTGGGAAATACGGGGCTGGAGCTAGACAGCAACATTAGACCCGAAGATACTGATTTGGGAGTGACCAGGTACTGACTGAGGATCGTTGTGGTAAAATGAGGTTACTCAGGGAGGGAAAAAAAGAAAGAGAAGGCTGAGAATAGAAAGGGTGTTTGCTCCTAGAAAAGAGGAATGGAAACACAGCACCTGACGAAAGGGTGCTAGCCCTTCATCTAGCCCTCCCCTCAAGCCTTTCCATTGACTAGTTTTGTTTTTGTTTCTGTTTTGTTTTGAGACAGTCTCGCTCTGTGCCCAGGCTGGAGTGCAGTGGTGCGATCTCAGCTCACTGTAACCTCCGCCACCCAGGTTCAAGAGATTATCATGCCTCAGCCTCCTGAGTAGCTGGGATTACAGGCATGTGCCACCACGTTCAGCTAATTTTTGTGTTTTTAGTAGAGACAGGGTTGTACCATGTTGACCAGTCTGGTCTCAAACTCCTGGCCTCAAGGGATCCGCCTGCCTCATACTCCCAAAGTGCTGGGATTACAGGCATGAGCTACTGCGCCCGGCCCCATTGGCTAGTATCTTTAAGTAAAATTCTGCACCACGTATTCTGTTAAGCTGTGAGGAAACGAAACAATGGAAAACTAATGACATCCTCTCACACTGCTGACCCATTCTGCAGACAACCTAAAAATAAGAAGGGACTCTCAGATGCCATCTGGGCAAAACACCCACCTGGGCCTTAAAATCTCCTCTGCAGCTTTCTTGGATAAAGACTTGGAATTGTCTCCACATATCAACAACCAGAACAAAAGCAGAAATGTAAAAGCTGAACAATTAGAAATGTGCTGATTCTGTGAGACTCCTCGCTGTTGAGCTTCCACTCCTGGCGGTGAGCTCTATGAGGGCAGGGACTGCGTGCCCAGAGCCCAGCAGTGTGTCTGAGGCAGAGAGGCTCTCAGTACATGTCAACTAAAACAAGCTGGTGGCTCAAGATCCATGGACTGCCACTACAGCCGCACCCTCGGCTCTGAACTTTTCCTTCTGGAGACCCCAGAGATGCGGGATCATCTCTGCCAACAGCAAAATCTAGCAAGGTGGCTTATTCCAACCTAACCCATAAACAGTCTAATTTGCTCCACAAGATGCTACACTTTGTTTAAAAATATCCAGTTACACTTCCAAGAAAAGAAAGGAAAGTTACAAATTTGGAAGTTGTTTAAGGCACCAGGAGGTACCTATTATTCTCAATCAAGATGCTCATGATTCCAAACCCAGATTTGCACCTGCTGGCTTCAGTCATTTGCTGATACCTGAGACACGGCTCAAACTAGGCTTTCTCTGGCAGGCATCAGAAACCTGAAGATCCCTAATTTTCATTTTCATATGAAGTCATTAAAAAGACCACAGATTGAAGCACTGCAGACAAAAGGCATGGTAACAGAAGTAACAATTACATAAAAATAACTTTTCTAGGTATTTCTGCCTGGGTCTAGATTAAAACCAAAATTGAGCTGTCATGAGCTGCAATCTAATCTTTTAGAAAGCAGTAGTCAAATAACACCAGGGCTGCGTGAAACATTCTGGTGCTACTGAAACCCAATGCAAGAAAAAAAAATAAATAAAATGGCATTCTGTGATGGATATTCATGAAGCACTCATCCTAATTTAAAAGAAAACAAGTTTAGAGTTCTTACTGCATTAATTCATGTGAGCCTGAAAGAACATTTTTATCCAAACTGTTACATTTCCTACCAAGGCGTTAACATTCTCCAGGTCTGCTCAGATACACTAATTCCAAGAGGGTGCGATTTGTCTTTTAGTCAATGCAAAACATCATCAGAAGCTTCTTCTGAGCTTTCCAAGCAGGAGAGGAATTGCCTCTTTAATTTTACTAACAATGACAAGGACTAACGGTCAGTAGGCTCCTACTGTGTACAGTATGGTAAGTAAGCTCTTAGACGACACTAAGAGGCTGCAGTTATCCCCATTCTACCAGACGAGGAAGCAAACTCAGAGAGGCTGAGAAACTTACCCAAGGTCACTCAGCTAATGACTGGCTGAGCCAGGATTTGGACCTAGATTTGTCAGTCTCAGACTCAGAACTCTTATCTCTTGTAAGAGTAAGATTTTAATCCAGGCCTACTGGTGAGATGCAGGATTTTTATTGGTGCTGGATTCTTACTGATCAACTCCGAGTAGAAAGAGAATTCTCATTTAAGGATGTTCCGCCACACAGACAAAGTCAGGCTGGGTCTGACACTGTGATGATTAAGGGGTCACAATATGTTGTACTTCAAGTGGTTTGCAGCCATTTCTTTGCAAAATGTCCATTATTTTTACTTCTGTCAGTGAAGCAGGCAAAAAGATGTTTCATATTTTAATCATTAATTGAGAGGATTTGTTTCAGATAAAAGAATAAGCTTTCTTAAGGCAAATAACGAAAAAATATTAAGGCACAGAATCTTATCTGCTTACTGCTGGCTAGCATTTCAGGGGCACTGGCCCTGGAAAATACATTAAGTCCTGCCTCTTATGACAAAAGGATTAGAAAAGCTCACCTTGACTTGCATTCTTCCATGAGGTTTTCCTTGCCATCAACATCAACCAGAAAATAACCATTAGAAATTTAACTGCGTTCAGTTGATGACCTTCACTAAGCTAAATTCAGCAGTTTGTCAGCTACAAAACATTAAATAGACACAATTAAGAAGTTTGAAAAACATTAAGCAGAATTTAAACTAAAGTAACATGAACATTAATGGGAAGAAAACGTAACTAGATTCATGGTACTGACATTTTAGACAAGTGCTTCAAATGGAAGGCAAAAGTGGGGGGACACAGAGGTGCAGAAATCCAAAACTCAGTAGGTACACAGTTCAGCAGCTTATCATTTCTCCACCTTGATAAATGTACACCCAATAATGACAGTAACAATAATGAAAATGTACTAAGCAGTTACTAGGTGCTGCACATTTTTCTACTTCGTTCCATTTTCGTTTACAGTTCACAGTAACCCTATGAAATGGATTTTATTATCCTCCACACTGCAAATAAGAAACGGAGGCTCAGAGGCATTAGATAAATTGCTCAACTTCATAGAGCTGGTAAGTAGACTTGCTAGGATTCAAAACCAGGTCTGTCTGATTCCAAAGCTGCTCTTCTTTCCCCATAGCCTCCGAATGAAGAATCACATGATTTTTATCTTTTTCCATGATCAGAGGGAAACGTTTTAAAGTTTCAAAAGATTCGTTTTGTGCTTTCTGCACCCTAAGAGAGCAAGCTGAAAACATCCACCTTGAATGGTAGCATTACATATCACTTATATACGACACAGAAAGCTGATAAAAACAGATTCTCCTTAAAAAAAAAAAAAAAAGGCAAATTACAAAACAAAACAAAAAGTTGTTTACCAACAAAAATCAGGAAGTATTTGAATACCTATTATAGAAGTCCAGCCCCAGTATTAGATACTATAAGGGCTCCGAGAGGAATATTAAGACACCATGCCCTTAAAAAAACTCCCGCTCCAGTTGGGACAAGAACAAGTTCAACACCCAAGGAACAAGTGCTGAATCCGAGTGCCACAAAGCCATGGGGGCAGGGAAGTCAGGGAACACCCTCTGGAGGAAGTATATCTGCAGCAGGGGCTTGAAGGAAGTGAAATGGAGAATTTGCACAGAAAAGAAAAAGGAGGCCAGTGCTTCAGAAGGGGGAACAACAGAAGCAAAGCCCAAGAAGCCGTAACTAACTCAGTTCTGCAGGGGACAGACTTGGAGAAGCAGAGAATAAGGTTCAGGTAGGTGGGGTGGGGCCAAACCACGGAGAGTCTTGAAAAGACAGGGTGGGCGGTGGCTGGACCCACAGTGGCAGGCAAGAGGCCACTACTCAGCTTTGAACAGTGGTATAACTGCCGTGGCCTCTTAACTGATATCCTGGCCTCTAGCTTCTTCACCAATGCTTTCAGTAGTTTCAACTTTGACCTAGTGTTTGAGTTGAGGAACTAGCCCCGGCCCACCTCTCCTCCTACTTCCCTCCTATATGAACCCTTCTCTGCCAGGAGACTGGTCTATTCACTAACTCCATAGGATCACTGGGCCTGATTCCTCTTTTCCTATCTGAATGCTACTCATCCTTTAACACCCGGCTCAAATCCCGCCCCCTCACTAAACCCTCCCTAACCACTCGGCCTACAGTGACCTCCATCTCTCCTTCTTAATTCTATAGCACACGGCCTTGTCTCATCAAAATTACCTTTTCATAGGTAATGTCTCAGCACCCTGTGTAAAGCTGCTTGGAGACTGTAAGTGTGCCTTCTACTACTTTCCCACCACATGGAACAGCATCTTGCCATTTAATAAGCAAGCAAGCACTCAACTATTTTTTGACTTCCTATAGTAAGTTTGGCTTTAGCATAAAGGAAGGATGGGGGAGGGGGGAACCTCTGGAGTCAGAGACCAGCTAAGAAGCTGTTGCAATAATCCAGATGTGAAGCAAAGAGGGCCTGGACTAGGGAACAAAGAGAATATGGGCAAATATAAACAACAAAAAATTCTGCATGCAAAAACTCGGCGGAATGTGATTAACTACTACTAGGGACAAAAGCAAGGGATGAATGAGGATTAAGGTGAGGTTTAAAAAACGCTTCTTGAAATCATTTTAAAGCCTGTCTGAAACAAAATGCAGTAAGTGGCTTAAAAAGTCCACACTGACAAAGTCTTCAGCGAAACTGCCCAGTATCTTGAATCAGGGACAGCCCTTCCAATTTGAGACATACACGGAATGGCAGAGCCAGAAGGGTTCTTAGAGAGTTAAATGAAACCCTCAATGATCACATGGGGAAACTGAGTCCTAGCATGGAAGGGGCTTGCGGAAGGCCTCAAGACAGACTCCCAGACGAGTGCCGCCCTGAAAGCACAGCCACTTGGCCTAGAAGGGCACTGTTTACACCCCCGGTCAGCCCCAGCCCAGCCCTCTGCAATGGCAGGACCAACTGAGCGCGAGTGACCATGGAGACGTCTGGGGCCAAGCGCAACCCGTCGCCGCCGCCTGTTTACCTGGAGGAAGGCGGTGGCGTGAGGCAGCGGCTCCGTGGCAGCCACCCGAAGGGCCGACCCCTGGCCCGGCCGGCTCTCCAGGGAACTCAACCATCTGCCCTCTCTCCCCGTACAAAAGGGAGCGCCCCCAGGGCTAGGGGCCCGGAAGCTGGGGATCCCGAGACGCCCCGGGCGGAGGCTGGGGAGCCCAGGGCAGCTGCCCGAGCTCGACCCTCAGCCGGGCCAGCGGCGCCCGGACTCCAGGACCGAGCACAGTTGGCCCCTCGGGGGCGCGCGCCTGACCCCAGCAGGTGCCCGGGGCCTCCGGACCCCGCCCGGCCTTGGCTCCCGCCCGCGCCGGCCGCCTGCCCGCGGGACTGACCAGGCGCGGAGGCTCCCGCCCCGCCGCGCCCAGAGGGAGCCGGACAGCGGCCCGGGGACTGCCCCCCGTCCCGCCTGCCCCGCCCGCGCCTAGCCCGCTGCTCGCCGCCCCCGGCCAGCATGCCTCACCTGCCCAGAGCGCCGCGCTCACATCGCCCGCCCGCGGCGCCCCCTCCGCCGCCGCCGGCGCCAGGCCCGTCCCCGCCGCTCCGGCTGCCGCCCCAGCCCGCGCCCCCCGCCCCCGGAAGCGCTTCCCGGCCCCGCCCCCTGGGCGCCCGCGCTTCCGGGCAGGCGCCGACCCGGGTGGCGGCGCTGCGCGGCGGACCTCTCGCCAGGGCCCGGAGTCCTGAGCCCGCCCGGTTGTCGTCCCAGAGCCTCGCCGCGGGCGAGCGGCAGCCTTGGTCTGGACCCCGGAGTCCCGACTCCGGGGAGCGGCGTCGGCTCTGCCTTCAGCCCGCGCTCTCCTCGGCGCCCCCTGCTGGCGGAAGGAGGGCGGCGCAGTGGGGCGCGTTTCAGGGGCTCCCGGAATCAAACGGGTGGGAGAGAACCCAGGACCCTCGACCCCCTCAGCACTGGGGGACTGCCTCCAGCCCAGCCCTCCCTTCCAAGACCCTCCCTCCTGCATCTCTTCAGGCGCTTGCCACGCACCCGAGCTGCTCCTGGCAGGGCAGCTGAAAGCAGCAAGGTGCAGTGGTTAGCAGCAGGGCTCTGGGGACCTGTCATAGGGGGTCCCCTTATGACCTTGGGCAGGTTTTCTCTCTCTCAAAACGGAGGTGGCTCCCGCCTGTAATCCCAGCACTTTGGGAGGGCAAGGCGGGAGGATCACTTGATCCTAGGAGTTTGAGACCAGCCTGGGCAACATAGGGAGACCCCATCTAACTTTTTAAAACTTAGCCAGGCTTGGTGGCACATGCCTGTAGTTCCAGCTGTTGGGGAGGCTGAGGTGGGAGGGTCGCTTGAGTCCCGGAGGTCGAGGCTGCGATGAGCCATGATCGTGTCACTGTACTTCAGCAGTGGTGAAAGAGCAAGACCCTGTCTCAAAAACAAAACAAAACGGAGGTGAAAATTCCCAACTCACTGTTATAAAACCCATGTCACAGAGCATGCCTCAAAAAATGTGCATTTCCAGACCCTTGGGGACACCCCAATCTTCAAACCATTGGGTGGGAGTGGGAGCCTCACCCAGCATTTTCCTCTCAGCTTTAGACCAATGTAACACTCTTTGAAGAGCTTCCCTTTGCATTTTGGTGGAGTCAGTAGTTGTGGCAGAGGTTTATTTTCCTTTTTCTGGCTTTGTAATAAAAATAAACTAGGAGGAAAGATACCAGCTCCTCTTCAGGACAGAAAGCTGCGGAGACTTCCTGATGTTACTTCATCCTTTGCAAGCAGGAACTGTCTCTCCAGGATCTGTCCAGTGGTTATCCTCCAATAACAACAGCTACCCTTTGTCAAACACTCCACACAGGGCACTGTGTACACACTTGACAGCCATGACCTCATTTAACACAACCTAAGGAGGTGGCGATCTATTCCCATTTTAATCTAAGAGGGAACTGAGGCTCAGAGAGGTTGAGTGACTTATCCAAAGTCACACAGCTAGTAAATGGCAGACTTGGGATGAACTCCCTTGTCTCTCTGCCTTCTTATAGCAACAGAACATCCAAGCATAGGATTTTAGGCAACCCGCCTATAACTGCAGGCACCTGGGCAGACAGGTAGTCTCGCTCTTGATTTGCTATTGCACTTGAGTTGTTTTCTTGAGATCTGTCCCCAAGGGTGAGGTACGTGTGCACCCAGGGCACAGGAATACATCATCTTGTCAGGTTTCCTCCGGATTACTGAGCTGATTGTTATGCCCAGAGTTTTTCCTGCAGATCAGCCTCATCATTTTAACTGATTTTTGCTAAATTCGTTGGTAAGAGTTAGGGTCTTCTTGGCTGTGACACAATATTTGCATGTCATTAAGGACTATAAAGACTAAAATAGTTCCTGAGTTTTTGACCCTCCTCTGCCAAGTGTCTCAAAGTTGTTAGCCATCTGTCTGTCCATTGGACGCTGGGTGTTTCCCTCATAGTTTATATTTACTCTCCCACCTAACTGGGTCACCAAACTCATCATTTATATATTTTTCCAGCCCCTTGCTTTTTTTGTTCTTGTTGTTTAGCTGATTGTCATGGTCTCTACTAATTTTAGTTAAAAAACTGTCACTCCTCCACAGTTGAGGTGCATATGTGTTTCTGTTTTCCCATAATCTTTGTGGCAGTTTTAAATGATTTAACTCGTTAGCTCCCTTGAAATCAAGAAGTCTAGGGAGTGATGTACAAGTCTCATTTTAATTTATTCCACAGTTATCCATTTTCCCCAGCAGCATTTATGAAATGATCCAATTCACATTTTGTTGAAGTTTGGTGTTGCCCTTCAATCCACAGTTAAGAAGGGGTTTTCTGGCCAGGTGAGGTGGCTCATGCCTGTAATCCTAAACACTTTGGGAGGTTGAGACAGGAGAATCACTTGAGTCCAGGAGTTTGGGACCAGCCTGGGCAATATAGTGAAACCTCATCTCTACAAAAAAGAAAAAAAAAAAAAAAAA
This sequence comes from Nomascus leucogenys, assembly GCF_006542625.1. Lineage (NCBI taxonomy): Eukaryota > Metazoa > Chordata > Mammalia > Primates > Hylobatidae > Nomascus > Nomascus leucogenys. The sequence continues at coordinate 102,994,332 of NC_044388.1, read as the reverse complement.
GCTGAGTGTGGTGCCACGTGCCTGTGGTCTCAGCTACTTAGGAGGCTGAGGTGGAGGATTGCATGAGCCCTGGAGGTCAAGGCTGCAGTAAGCCATGATCACCACACTGCACTCCAGCCTAGGCATCAGTGTAAGACTCTCTCTTAAAAAAAAAAAAAAAAAAAAGATGCAGGGATTCCCATCGTGGGAGTCAGCCTATGTGAGGGTGATGGCTGATAGCTTACCAATACTTGTGTTCTGCCTTCTCTTCTTCCACAGCACATGGCTAAAACACATCTCCAGCCTCCTCGCCATGTCATGTGTTAATTGAGGTAGCCTGTGAAGTGCTTGGCATGTGTGAGTCTGCCGTAAAAGTTAATTCCCTTCCCATTCTTTCCTCTTCTCCCACTCCTTGGACAGATATGGCCTGAATCTTCGCTTCTCATTGATTCCAGATTCCTGAGCACTTGGAGAGCCAAGATAGCCAGGTTATAACTGGTCCCAGCTTCTCCTTCTGGCCTCCACAAGGGACCCTTTCTGCCAGAAGTCCGGCTGCAGGACTTGGCTGTGGTCCACCTGGCACTCCTCAGATTTTGGCAAAACCTGTTGACTGTTGGCACCTGTTAGTCTTTATACACACATGTAACTCATGTGTCTCCCTTAAACAAAATATATGAATTATTTGGGGTTTCCTCATTCTTCCTCCTCTAACCAGGACCCACTAGTGTGTCCCTTCCACCTGCCTCACTACCTGAACAGTACCGTCGAAGGGGGAGCCTGTCTCTCCAAACAGTCCCAAGATGTCCACTGACTTCCAGATCATTCCAGTAGGTCAAGTTTCCTTCTACCTGGCCACCTCTGCAGAGGAGGGTGAACATTCCTCCTGGGTCAGGGAGAGCACTTCCTTGGAGAACCCTCAGACACTCACCGCCTTTGCAATGGGGACCAGGTAGTTGGTTTACCCCTCGGAGCTTCTCTTCTTCACCTGTTAGATGATGGTGAGGCTGAGGGGTGTGATTTGAAGAGCTTCCTTTCCGTGATCAAGACCGGGCAGTAGAGAATCCTGTGGCTAAGCAATGAGGCGGATCCAGGTCTAAACTCCAGCTCAGCCGCACAAGACCTCTGTGACCTGACATGGGTCTCAGGTCACATTTGACCCTACTGAGCCTTGGCCTCCTCGTCTGTGTAGCAACGGGGATGGTACCCACCTCAGTGGGCAAATAAGATAATAATTTAATGTTTTCAGAATGGCATACTCAATAAGTATTTTTGATGAGCAAGAAAGCAAGGGAAGGCCGGGTGCAGTGGCTCACGCCTGTAATTCCAGCACTTTGGGAGGCTGAGGTGGGAGGATTGCTTGAGCACAGGAGCTCAAGACCAGCCTGGGCAACATGGCAAGACCCCTTCTCTACAAAAATTAGCCAGGCATGGTGGTGTGTGCCTACAGTCTTAGCTACTCTGGGATGCTGAGGTGGGAGGTGGGAAGATCACTTGAGCCTGGGAGATTGAGGCTGCAGTAAGCTGTGATGGCACTGCTGCATTCCAGCTTCGGCAACAGAGTATGACCCTGTCTCAAAAAAAAAAAAAAAAGAAGAGAAAAGAAAGAAAAGGAAGAAAGGAAAGGAGGAAGGGAAGGAAGGAAAGGGAGGAAAGAAAGGGAGAAAGGATGGTCTCAAGAGCCGCTACCCATTTCCATGAGGCCACTCCTCACTTCCTGCAGAGATGACTTGCTCTCTACTCTCCGCCTGTCTCCCCTGTTCAGCTTCCATTCGAGTCCTGCCTGTCTCTGACCTGAGCCCTGCTGACACCCACTGGGCCCAGGTGCTGCCTCTGGAGTTCTTCCTCTCTGTAATTTTCTTCCTGGTCTGCGCCCTCCTGGTTTCCTGATGGTTCTCCAGCACTTTTAACTGACTCTCCTGGCACTCTGCACTTCTTTGTAGTAATCACAATGGTAATTAATTACCTGTACAATTATGTGTTTAATAGCTGTGTCTCCTACCACTAGCCCGTAAACTCCATGAGGATGAGAACTTGTCTGACTTCTTCTCTGCTATTTCTTCAGTGCTTGATACTTAATATTTTTTGGATTAATAGAAAATGAGAGGCTACCTGTTTTTCTTCTATGTTCTCTGAGGGCAAGGACTGCTTTAGTGTTCCATTTTCCCTGTACCTTACAGAGAACCTGGTACTGAATGGGCAACAATGTTTGCTGAATGAATGAATGAATGAATAAATGAATGAATGAAGAGACTGAAACCCCATTTCTCTTCCCCTTTTACCTGTATCACGCCTTAAGACTGGTTCTCCCCTCACTGTAAATGCTTTCTTGGTCCTAACCAGCCCCTACCTGGAAGCTTCCCTTGACCCATAAGGATAATAGGTGAGAAGAGAGAGAAATGCCTTCCACATTTGTAGGGAATCCTCATTAGAAAAATAGGATTTTCAGGCCCGGTGCGGTGGCTCACGCCTGTAATCCCAGCACTTTGGGGAGGCCAAGAGGGGTGGATCACGAGGTCAGGAGATCGAGACCATCCGGCTAACACGGTCAAACCCAGTGTCTACTAAAATTACAAAAATTAGCCGGGTGCGGTGGCATGCGCCTGTAGTTCCAGCTACTCAGGAGGCTGAGGCAGGAGAATCATTTGAACCCGGGAGGTGGAGGTTGCAGTGAGCCAAGATCGCGCCATTGCACTCCAACCTGGGTGACAGAGTGAGACTCTGTCTCAAAAAAATAAATAAATAAAAATAAGATTTTCAAGAAATCTGCATGGACCTCTCCACCCCAGTTCCTGCAGAGGACACACCTACCTGGTCAAAAAGGATGCCTTCAACAGGACCCACTTTTTCAACACAGTACAATTGCCTCTCAATTTTCATCAGAGCTATTAATTGGAAAGTTTCATAACCACACGCACAGTACCGTGGTAGGCAGTGTTGTGTGCTGCTTAAGAGAATGGAGGGGTCTTTAAAGTTGCCTTGGGTGCATCACTTAATCTTTTTTACTTTTTCTTACTCATCTGAAAACAGGGACTAATGTCACTGAATTTCTGTTCTGGAATCAGAGGACAACTTACAATCAATGCATATATTTAATATGGTTGTGTGTTTTTTGCCCCAGAGGCAGTCATTACATCCAGAGTATAGCTCAGAATCAATGGCATTCTTGAAAGCTATGTCTCAGGGTGGACTGATGTAACTCACATTGCATTTTCTCACAGGCAGTCAGAAAAGTGAAGACATCTTCAAAGATCTAGCCTGATTTAAAGAGGTGACTTTGTGCTATAAGTGTTAGAAACCAGGCAGAAACCTGCTGAGCACACCCTGGATTTCAGTGAAGGGAGCCAACCGCACGTGAAGAGCATTCACACCGCCACATGTGTTTAATCTAAAGCCAACATCCTGTCCATCAAACATGAGACCAGAAACATTGCTCGCCTTCGCTCAGAAGTCAGAGGGCTTTGCAGGATGACTTTGATGACCAAGGCTTTTTAAATAGATACCTGGGAAGATGGAACCTTTTCCCTCTAAGTAAATTTCCCTAGAGCAAATAGTTCCACTGACCTTAGACATGACTTTAGGGCTTTCTTCAGAGTTGAGAGCTATTTAAAAATAAAAGTTATGGAATCTGATTGCTTGAAGACCTCACTAAAGATTTCAAATGTGAGGATCTGGAGAGTAGAAGGGGAGGGAGTCTCTCTTTAATCTCTTTCCTTTTTTTTTTTTTTTTTTTTTCTTCTGCTGGTCCTTTATTCCCTTCCTCCTTACAAGAGAATCAGAATGGAGAGGAGCCCTTTGGGGATGAAAATCCCAGGGGCCTATGAGATCATTGTCCCAAGCACTGTGGAGGAGGGAGAGTCTGTCTTTGCTTTTCTTCTTTTAATAAACTTTAATGAGGTATGATGAGTCTTGACCGATGTACACATTTGTTCGCTGTCACCATGACCTTGCTTTTTTTTTTTTTTTTTGAGACAGTCTCACTCTGTTGCCCAGGCTGGAGTGCAGTGGTGCGATCTCGGTTCACTGCAACCTCCGCCTCCCAGGTTCAAGCGATTCTCATGCCTCAGCCTCCCGAATAGCTGGGATTACAGGCATGTGCTACCATGCCTGGTAAATTTTTGTATTTTTAGTAGAGATGGGATTTTATCATGTTGGCCAGGATGGTCTCGAACTCCTGACCTCAGGTGATCTGCTCGCCTTGGCCTCCCGAAGTGCTGGGATTACAGGTGTGAGCCATCATGCCTGGCTGACCTTGCTTTTTTGACTTTTGCCTTTCTTCCTGGCTGAGCATCAACAGAGTACTCAGCATCTGTTTTAACTCTGCTTCCTAGAGTCCCCATGCATCCTTGCCTTGCTTGTTCACACTGTGAAATAGTCAGTGAAGGAGTCCCAATCAGGTGAGAATCACCATGCTGCATGCAGACCCAGCTGCGCAAGGGAGGCCCACGGTGCCAGGGAGACCCTGTCATGAAAACTACTGTTGCATGCTTATTCATTCAACAAATATTTATTGAACTCTTACTAAGTGCAAAGCATTGCTCTAGAATGAATGTGAATATAGAAGTAGACACAGGAGGCCAGTGCAGTGGCTCACACCTGTAAATCCTAGCACTTTGGGAGGCCAAGGCAGGCAGATCACCTGAGGTCAGGAGTTCGAGACCAGCCTGGCCAATATGGTGAAACCCCGTCTCTACTAAAAATGCAAAAATTAACCAGGCATGGTAGTGCACGCCTGTAATCTCAGCAACTCGGGAGGCTGAGGCAGGAGAATTGCTTGAACATGAGAGGCGGAGGTTGCAGTGAGCAGAGATTGTGCCATTGCACTCCAGACTGGGCAACAGAGAAAGACTCTGTCTCACCAAAAAAAAAAAAAAAAAAAAAAAAAAAAGAACTAGATAGGGGAAAAAGCCCATACTCTTAAGCTTACACGATATCTCATGCTTTCATGGGAAGGAGAGGCATAGAGTAACCGTGTGTGATATGCTAGATGGTGAGAAGGGGTGTGGGAAAAATAAACTGGGAAAGGGGAACAGGAGAAGAAATACATTACCAATGAGGGTGTTTTAATACTAGTTTGAATTCTTACTTTTCTTCTAGTCTTGCCTTACTCTATGAAACAAGAGGAGGCTCACGGATGTCAGGGGAGCAGGGACCCCTGGTACCATTACCTGCCTTCCTGACCATCTTCCTCGCTGCTGATGTTCAGCCGGGGTTTACTTGAGCCCTGTTTACTTGTCCTGCTGTGATCAGTCCTCTTCTGCTGGCTGCTCTGGGATCTGCTCCTCGTCAGCTCCTGGGTCCCCTTTGTCTCCTGGTTCCAGCTCTGTAGTCCTGCTCCCCATCCCTGGCCCAGAGCTTCACTGGCCTTGTTTTCACATTCAGTGCTTCCACTGTTACTGGGCAGTTGACTTCTTTCACTGCATTTCCGAGATTGGGCACACATGGTAAAAACCATGAGCCTTTGGGCAAATTAATCAGACTCTTGGGTTTCTCCTCTGTAAAATGGGCATCGTCACAGTACCTGCCCCAGCTGGTTGTTAGAAGAATCCCAGGAGATAGCAGAGGTAAAGTGGTCTGCAGAACATTGCACTTACTTGGTGGTGGGTCAATAGGAGCTGTTGGCATATGAGGGGCAGAGCAGATGGTAGCAATGCAGGGGGCAGTGAGGGAGCAGCACAGCGTGGAGGTGCACCCTGGCTTTGTTTCCCCCTCCCCTCCTTCAAGCCTTCCCCTCCCCCACTCCACCCCTGACTTGCTGTCATTCTGGGCTCCCCTTTCATCATGGAGCTTAGCTCTGTGGAATCTTTGCCTCTGGCCACTTAATGAGAAAACTCTTCAACCGATCTGCTCCCTCCCTCCCTTCCACCTCATAGCCTGAAGAGCTGTCTCTGTTCAAAGGGGAGGATGTCTTCCTTGTCAATCAAGACTCCGGAAGACTGAGGTATCTTGGCTCTTCCTTTATTTCTAATTCCCTGGCTTGCAAGATACCGTTTTTCTCCCTGAGAGTAAGTAGCTTTTAGAACTTCCAGAAACCTTGGTGCTCACTGCCAAACTAGTCAGTAGGTTAAATTCATCCAGATGACTATTTTTTTGCACAGAGAGAATCTCAGTATCTCTGCTTCAATCCCTCCTCCTGGCTGGAACCAAAGCAGGTTTTTAATTTCCAAGCCCAGAAGCCTGGCTTAGCTGACAAAAATATACTAAAAGACTTTCCCTATAACCTGCCTCCAGTACTCATAGGACATTCAGATAAGTGGGTAACCTGCACCCATTCTCTTCAACAGAACTTTCAGACCTGAAGTCTAGTTAGGGGTGGCTCAACTTCTGGTCAAGCAATAAATTAAGGACACAGTTTCCATTGTCAAAACTCACTGAACAAAGAAGATGCTTTTCTGAGCTTCTGTTTCCCCATCTATAGAATGGAGATAATTGTTTGATCCCACAGGGTTGTTGGGAGTAGTCCTAGGAGATAATGATTGTACGGTGCTTTACAAAGTGCCTAATATGTGATAAACATGCAATAGATAGTAGTTCTTATATCCAGGTTGGAGTTTGTTGAGATGAGGTCTTATTTTCCTGCAGCTTCTCTATCACGCCCAACTTACCTGGGAACTATCACACTGAGCCTGGACATCTGCTGACTGTCAGGCATAAGCAGCTTAACGACAGGGACCTTGTCTTGCTCTCTCGTGGTTCTTAGAAGTTACCAGCATCTCCTATTGTCACGGGCATCCTGCAATTTGAGGGCAGGGACTGTCTTATTTCCCATTGTGGTCCCTGAGCATAGCACCAAGCTGAGCACAGACAAGTGCTCAATAAATGTTTTAAAATAAGGAACAAAGGAAGGACAAAAAGAGGTCAGGCTCCCGCTAGGATGAGATGGCTCGGAACCAGGGAACACAGATTCGTAGCACCCTCTGGATTAGGCAGCATTCCAACCACCCTGCCTGTAGGCAGACCATCTCCCACCATGCCAGCCTTCCTGGGTCCTTATGCTAACATCCTCTCAAAACTGCTGCTCACCCTGCCTTTCCATACAGTTGAAAAACAGGCAGAGTCCACTTGTAAGAGACGACCAACAGCTAAGCCCCAGGAGGGCTGGGTGTAACTGACCTCGTTCTCTCTCCCAGCGGGAGAGTCACCTGCAACAACCTCTCCTCCATCATCGCTCTTGTACCAACAATATGTTCCAGAAACCCACTTGTGGGACAGCGATTCTTTTTATTATTTATTTATTTATTTTGAGACAGTCTCGCTCTGTTGCCCAGGCTGGAGTGCAGTGGCACGATCTCGGCTCACTGCAAGCTCTGCCTCCTGGATTCACACCATTCTCCTGCCTCAGCATCCCAAGTAGCTGGGACTACAGGCGCCTGCCACCACGCCCGGATAATTTTTTGTAGTTTTAGTAGAGACGGGGTTTCACCGTGTTAGCCAGGATGGTCTCGATCTCCTGACCTCATGATCCACCTGCCTCGGCCTCCCAAAGTGCTGGGATTACAGGCGTGAGCCACTGCACCCGGCCTGGACAGCGATTCTTTTCAGTGAAATGGTTGGAGCATTTCTTCCTGTTTGCTGATTATCTTGGCTTTTGGATTCCTCTTCCAGTTAAACTTCTTCAGCAGAGGCCAGGCGCGGTGACTCACGCCTGTAATCCCAGCAGTTTGGGAGGATGAGGCGGGCAGATCACGAGGTCAGGAGATCGAGACCAACCTGGCTGATACGGTGAAACCCTGTCTCTACTAAAAATACAAAAAAAAAAAAAATTAGCCGGGTGTTGTGGCAGGTGCCTGTAGTCCCAGCTACTCAGGTCGCTGAGGGCTCCGCCCTCCTCAGCCTCCCAAAGTGCTGGGATTACAGGTTTAAGCCACCGCGTTCAGCCACAAAAAAATTTTTTAATGTTATTTTGTAGACACTGGATCTCCCTGTGTTGTCCAGGTTGGTCTCCAACTCTCGGGCTCAAGCAATCCTCCCACATCAGCCTGCCCAAATGCTGGGATTACAGATGTGACCCACCGCACCCGGCCACTACGATCCCATTTATATTGAGTTCAAAGACAGGCGAAACTACTCTATAGCGCTACTAGTCAGGATAGGTTACCCTTGGAGAGAAGAATGAGGGAAATTTTGAGCTCCATGTTTTTTCATCTAGATACTTGGTGACATGGGCACATTCATTTTGTGAAAATTCATTGAGTTGTACATTTATGATTTGTGCTTTTATGCTTGATCATACTTCAGTTACTAAAAAAAAAAGTGCATGTGGCCAGCAGGAAATCCTGAGGTCCATGACTGAATCACACAATGATAATGCAAGCTTTTGTGTAAATTTCTTTAAGTTTAAACTAATAGCGCGATGGAAAGAATGGTGCATTCAGCCAAGTTCTCCTGTGTCCATAGGAGTCATTAAACTCTACCAAGAGAAAACCTTCCTTTTCTAGTGAATAAGGGTTGGCAGGGGGCGGTGGGAATGCTTATCCAGGGTCTCTTCCTTGGATCACTGTCTGTGCAAGTTCCGTATCATTACCCCTGATGGAGGCCAGGGGTCAGTAGCTGCTGGAAAGTGCAGCTGTTACAGGAGAAAATCTGTAAGAGCAAGTAACAATTTTGCCTGGAGCAGATAAGGGTCATATTTGGGGAGGGGCTGCCAACCACAAAGGAGGCTGCCCTTCCACCCGGCAGAATCCCCCCACCCCCCAACTCTGATCACAGGACAAGCTGCCTCCCAGGCATTCGGTAGAATAACAAGTTGACTTTCATCCTGCCCAAGGTAGAGGGAGGCAATTTGGGGTCCAGACTTCTGAAAGGGAGGTTTGTGACCCTGATAAGATGACTCAAAGAACAAGAGACTGTGTTTTTAAAGTCAGCCAAGCTAGTCATTTTTTTAAGTTCCAAAAGAAAATCCAGCCTGAATGACCATGGGCCTCCATTTGCAGAGAGGTGCAGAGACCAGGAGGTGCAGAAGCAGCTCAGCTAGGGGTAGAGTAGAGGGTGGCTGACATACAGCCTGGTCAGACCACTTTGGCTTGTGAACAGTGACCAGTTCCTGATCCCAGGCACCGCACGCCAGCTGTGACAGATGCTCGCAGGCCAGGCTGGTGGAGGAGCTGCGGGAGTTTCTTTGTGGCTCAGCACATTTCAGTCCCGAAGAGGGGAGAAACTTGAATGTGACAAAGCTGACCTGCGACACCCAGTAATTTTTTTTTTTTTTTTTTTTTTTGAGACGGAGTCTCGCTCTGTCACCCAGGCTGGAGTGCAGTGGCGTGATCTCGCTGACTGCAAGCTCCGCCTCCCGGGTTCATGCCGTTCTCCTGCCTCAGCCTCCCGAGAAGCTGGGACTACAGGCGCCTGCCACCACACTCGGCTAATTTTTTTGTATTTTTAGTAAAGACAGGGTTTCACCGTGTTAGCCAGGATGGTCTTGATCTCCTGACCCCATAATCCACCCTCCTGGGCCTCCCAAAGTGCTGGGATTACAGGTGTGAGCCACCGTGCCCGGCCAACACCCAGTAATTTCTGAAGCAGGTCCTGCCTGGCTTGGGAGTGGCTGGTAATGAAACATCTGTATTTACTGGATGATTGAATTTACAAGAGGCAACACAACCACTAAGGGTGCAGTTTCATACATTTGTAGCCCTCACCAGAACAGGAATTGGGTATCTCTGGATCTCAGGGAGTATTTTCGTCTCCCCAGTCTCTCACCCTGCTAGTGCCACTCCCAAGCCTGTCTTAAGACTGTAGGAGACTGTTGTGACCTCAACTGAACAAGCATCTGTTGGGGGCCAGGCCCTAGGCTGTAAGGAACACAGAAGTAAGCTGATCTCGCAGCCCTCTGGTCCTCACAGAACTAGAAATGTGCTCTAAATGATGCCTGTGTGCAGGACACGACCTAAGCTTTATGGGGTTCTAAGGAAGGACAGATGATGCTGGGCTAGAAAAGTGGAAGTTTCTTAGAGGAGTTGGCATTAGAAATAGCCTTGCCTAGGCCGAGCACGGTGGCTCATGCCTGTAATCCCAGCACTTTGGGAGGCCAAGGCAGGTGGATTACTAGAGGCCAGGAGTTCAAGACCAGCCTGGCCAACATGGCGAAACCCCGTCTGTACTAAAAATACAAAAAAATTAGCCGGGTATGGTGGCACGCGCCTGCAGTCCCAGCTACTCAGGAGGAGACACAAGAATCACTTGAACCCAAGAGGTGGAAGTTGCAGTGAGCAGAGATGGTGCCACTGCACTCCATCCTGGGAGACAGAGCAAGACCTTGTCAAAAAATAAAAAATAGGCCGGGCATGGTGGTTCACACCTGTAATCCCAACACTCTGGGAGGCCGAGGTGGGTGGATCACCTGAGGTCAGGAGTTTAAGAACAGCCTGGCCAACATGGTGAAACCCTGTCTCTACTAAAAATACGAAAAATTAACCGGGTGTCGTGGCACGTGCCTGTAGTCCCAGCTACTCGGGAGGCTGAGGCAGGAGAATCTTGTGAATCTGGATGGCGGAGGTTGCAGTGAGCCGAGATCATGCCACTGCACTCCAGCCTGGGTGACAGAGCAAGACTCCATCTCAAAAAAAAAAAAAAAAAAAAAGCTTTGCCTAATTGGTAGGATTCTAGCAGGAGGAGAGAGCACAAAGGGGGCATCCCAAAGGGTACAGCATTAGCAATGCCTACATCCGGATACAAGGGAACGTTCAAGGAATATGAGATTTGGCTGGAGAGTAGAGTAAGTAGGATGCAGAAGTGGGGAAGGAAACAAACCAGAAAGAAAGTCCAAGCCTATGGTCTGAACTAGGCATAGGTCTACAGTAGTTACGCTTTAGCAGGAACTGGGAAACCCATGGAGGTTTCTGAGCAGCCTGGCAGCATGAGGTTTTCGAAAAGTGAGGCAGATAGGAATGTGTAGGATGATGTGGAGTGGGGAGGCCGGGCTGGAGCAATCATCCAGGTGAGAGACAATGAGGATGGGTGGGGACAGCCACCTTCCAGGTATGAAGGACTGGACCTCTGAAGTATGTGTGTGGGATGGGGTTCTTGACATTCCCTGCCAGCTGCCCTTCCCTGTGTGAGCCTCATGGAAAGGAGGGCATGAGCATGGCTCATCCTGAGGACACTGGTGGAGCAATCCTTGATTATATGAAAGGAATTGCTCAGTGGAGTTTGGCTGGCATACATGACTGGAAGATTGTGTGACCACTGCCAGAGGCAAAAGTCCCATGGAAGAAAACCAGGTTTAGGAGCCTCTGCAATCCTTGTTCTCAGATGGCCCTACTTAAGCTAACAACAGCCCCCCATTAGGCTACTAGGAGTTGGGTTTGCCTCATTTCATCACTGACTATGAACTTGACCTACCTGGGCTCCTAGTGGCTCCTCCCTCCAGACACCTGTTCCACACCCAGGAGACCATATTGGTAAGCCTATTATTAGTCACTCAACCCACGTAGGGAATGCAGCACACACACCACGTCCTAGATCCTATCATTCAGGCTCATCTTCCTGGAAGCTCTGATGAGGTCCTATGAAATCAAGTCCACCGCTCCTCAGCCTGGGATCTGCAGCCCTTTGTGACCTTGTGCAGCAATGCGGTGTCATCATCGTGAGCTGGGGTGCTAGCGTCAGATGACCTAGTTCAGAATTCCAGCTCTGTCACTTAACCTGTCTCAGCCTCAGTTTCCCCTCACCTGTCAAGCTGGGTTGTAGTATGGACCTAATGAGATTACACATCCGGAAGGCAGCACACAGCCTGGCATAAGTAAATGCTCGGAAATTGATATCCATTACTATGGTAACAATACGGCCCTCAACCTACCTTTCCTTCTGTATTTCCACAGCTACCTCCACACTTTCCCACCTCCGTACCTTTCTTCATACTTTGGTGTTGGCAGTGGATGGCCTCTTCCTCCCTCCAATCCACATTTCCGAAGGTCAGAATTCCACCCATTCTTCCTGCATCTTTCCTAGGTATTCTGTTCCTACACGAGAGTCCGTGGTACTTCTCATTCGCATTGGAGAGGGACCACTCTTACCTGTCTTTAGAATGTGAACTCCAGGATAGCAGGGATTTAAAACATCTATTTTATTTACTGCTGTATCTCCAGTGCTTAGAACAGCACATAGCATTAGGCTCTTATGGTTTTTTGAAAGCATGACTCTGGCTACTAGATGGATAGTGCTGTTTGACGGTCTGATTTATTCTACAGCTTCCATGCTGCCCTTGTGAAGTCGACGTGCTGAACTATGGCAGGTGAAACCTAAGAAAAAGGTTCCGCTCAAAAAGGGAATGGGAAAAGCCTAGGAGGCAGAAATAGAAATCTTTGATGGAGAACTTGTGCCCCTTTTCAAAGTCAGGTGATAAGTTATGAGTTGACTGAAAGTGCCCAGCAAAGGAGATGTGATTGAAGGTAGCTACACAGCTATTACAAGAAGTGGCCTTAACTTTGGCCTTGTCCTACAGATCAATTAAGCTCAGTAGCTTGGACCATATTGACATTAAGAGTGTCCCAGTTAGGCTGGGCACGGTGGCTCATGCCTGTAATCCCAGCACTTTGGGAGGCCAAGGCGGGCGGATCACGAGATCAGGGGTTCGAGACCAGCCTGGCCAACATGGTGAAACCCCGTCTCTACTAAAAATACAAAAATTAGCCAGGCATGGTGGCGCATGCCTGTAATCCCAGCTACTAGGGAGGATGAGGCAGGAGAATCGCTGGGACATAGGAGGCAGAGGTTGCACTGAGCTGAGATCATGCCACTGCACTCCAGCCTGGGCAACAGCGCGAGACTCCGTCTCAAAAAAAAAAAGTGTCCTAGTTACCAAGCACAGTTAGCTTTGTTTGAGAATTGTTCTCTTTAAGTTGATGGTTAAATTTTATTTATAGGTCTGGATTCATAAGGTTTAGCCAATTATGAGACACAGACAGCAAAAGACCTATCTACTTTGTGTACTGGACTGATTTTCACAACCCCTGAAGACAGGGAATCACCATTGCAGACCCAGCCCAGAGTCAAAGCTGATGGTCAATAAATATTTGGTAAATAAAGGAGTGAATGACTAAGCCAAAGAACAGACTCTGGAAAGGATATAAAGCTACTTTTGAAGTCTACCATATATTTGCACTACTACTTACCAATTTTTTTTTTTTTTTTTTTTTTTTGAGATGGAGTTTCGCTCTCATTGCCCAGGCTGGAGTGCAATGGCGTGATCTCGGCTCACCGCAGTCTCCGCCTCCTGGGTTCAAGTGATTCTCCTGCCTCAGCCTCCCAAGTAGCTGGGATTACAGGTGTGTGCCACCATGCCCAGCCAATTTTTTGTATTTTTAGTAGAGATGGAGTTTCTCCATGTCGGTCAGGCTGGTCTTGAACTCCGGACCTCAGGTGATCCATCCGCCTCGGCCTCCCAAAGTGCTGGGATTACAGGCATCAATTGTATATTTTTTTGAAGAATAAATGTAAATGCATTAAGCATTACTGAATTCATAATAGTTTTGTGATTTTGAATTTTTCTTTACCAACTATTATGTGGTGGAGGGGATGCTCTGCAAAATTTTCTAATGTCCAAAACAGGCCGGGCACGGTGGCTTAAGCCTGTAATCCCAGCACTTTGGGAGGCTGAGGCGGGTGGATTGCCTGAGCTCAAGAAGTTCGAGACCAGCCTGGGCAACACGGCGAAACCCCGTCTCTACTAAACACACACACACACACACAAAAAAAGCCAGTCATGGTGGTGCGCACCTGTAATCCCAGCTACTCGGGAGGCTGAGGCACGAGAATTGCTTGAACCCAGGAGGCAGAGGTTGCAGTGAGCCGAGATCATGCCACTGCACTCCAGCCTGGGCGACAGAGTAAGACTCTGTCTCATTCATTAATAAATAAATAAATAAATAAATAAAATAAATATCCATCCTTCTACAGTACTTGAAAAGATTGGAAACAGTTGTCCTAAGATGCTTCTGAAGCCCCTGCCAGCAGAACAGCATGGCACCTCCTTGGCAGAGCTCCCTGTGTGAGTCACAGACTTCACTCCTGCCCTTTCTAACTTCGGGTGGTCTGAACAGGCTCACACCATACTCTTCAGAGCTGATTCACACGAAACAGTTTTTTATTACGTATAACCACCTAAGCTATCTAGCCCACATTCTGTGTTTCCTGACTACAACGTGCTACTGTTACTTGAAGCTCAGATTGGTGAAATCACAATTTGAAAGTTGTCCAAAAGCAACTTTCGGTCCTTAATCAATTGCCACAAATTTCAGTATCAGATGAAGCACCAAATAACATGTAATCATCTGCTTTAGATTGTGCCAAAACCTCACTGAAAATATGCCCTTCTAGAACAAGCTTCCTAGCAGAAATTAACAACAAAATTAGTCACTTATTTATAACTGTAGTTCTGGTATATGTAATCGAGAATGTGTCAATTCCATTTGTTCTACCTCCAAAACTAGTTGACAACTGTCATTCTCTTGACACACACTGACTCTACCAGAAACCCCTTTCTGATCAATCCCACTGCCTTCTTCTGCCTGACTTACATAAACCAGTGTCCAGTATTTCAGCTAAGTGTCTGCTGAGATACAAAACCTTTCATTTGGGTTAGAAAAGAAGACCCATACTTATCTCAGAATTCTCAGTTAACAGGCAATTCTGGCGACACTTAGGTGACATTCAGTTGGAAGAGGGCACTTCGTAACATTGTCGTGTGCCTGTACTTCCTAAGATCTTGGAAGCAAAAAGTTCATGGCTGTAACTGGTAGATAAAGACTCAACAGTGAATCTGCATTCATTTAAAAAAAAAATCAGCTGTATTGATTGAGTGTGGATCAGGACTGTGCCAGGAACGGGCAGACAATGAAGTCATAGTTCCTGTTTCGGAGGAGCCTGCTGTCTAGCAGGGGACATGTGGGTGTGTGTGGCGGGGAGGGGAGTGAAGATGGATGGTATATACAAAATTACCAACTGACAAGTGCCACAGCAGAGCCAAGTTCAAAATGAAATGGGGCCAGGCGTGCTGGTTCACCCCTGTAATCCCAGCACTTTGGGAGGCTGAGGTGGGTGGATCACTTGAGGTCAGGACTTCTAAGACCAGCCTGGCCAACATGGTGAGACCCTGTCTCCACTAAAAATACACATATTAACCAAGTGTAGCGGGAGGCGTCTGTAGTCCCAGCTCCTCGGGAGGCTGAGGTAGCAGAATCGCTGGAATGCAGGTGCAGTGAGTCAAGATCATGCCACTGCACTCCAGCCTGGGGGACAGAGGGACTCTCCATCTCAAAAAAAAAAATAAATAAATAAATTGAAATGGGATCACTGAGTGCTAAGCAGCTGGGTGGGATGCTCAGGGAAGGGGTCTTGGCAATGATTTTTGCAGAGCCTAGAACAACAGAAAGGAGCTCACCCAGGAGGGGAAAAGCCAGAGGGGAGTGAACAGAAAAGAGGAGGAGGGAATATTCAAGGCAGAATCATCATGAAAGCCAAGAGAAGCCTTAGCAGAGTAGCCAGGTCCCAAGTGGGGAGCAGAGGAACAGAACCAACAAGAGGGCTGGTGTCAGATCTGGAAGGGCCTTGGAGGTCAAGCTGAGGAGCTGAGATCCTGTCAGGCGGACCTCACGTGGGAGATGATGGCATCAGATCTGCTTAGGAGGAGGCCTTGGAGCAGTCAAGGGCAGAAGACTACGTGTGGAGTGGAGGCTGCTGTGAGGGAGTGGCTGTCCCAGAGCAAATGGGAACAGGGCAGGCCAGCTTGGGGCCCAAGAAAGGGGAGATAAGCAGGTTCTGCTGGTGTTGAGACCCACAGTCTCTTGGAGATAAACACTAGGGCAATAGTCAGGGGCCCAGATAAGCCCTTGGCCTTTAGAACCCCTCTCTAGGGCACCAGCAGGCAGAGTGAGGTTTCCTCTGACGTTCTGGGCCCTTGGGCCAGCAGTCACAAGATAGCAACAGGGCATGCGTAGCTAGCTCAGTGGGGCCCAGGACACTGGCTGCCTGGGTTTCTTACATCTGTGAAAGTTAGTGCTCTCCTGTTAGATAGGGACGGCAATGGCACCTACCTGGCAGGGTTGGTGTCAGGGTGAAGGCTTAATCCATGGAAAGCGTTTAGAACGCTGCAGAACACAGTGGGCCCCAGGGAAATGTAAATGCTAGCAAGGAGTGAGCCCTTTGGCCAGTGTGGCATGTGAACTTAAAACCGCTCTGGTCGGGAGCAGACGGGGAGGGGTCAATGCTCCTTTTACCCGCCCATTCCTTGGAGTAGGCCTTGATGATAGCTTTTCTACTAGTTTGAAAATCACTGGACTTTGTATTCCTGGGGTTAATTTCTACATGTATTTCCTAAACCCGAGGGTTTAAGTAGGGTTAGCTGCTGGTGCCAGGCCTACAGCACAGTCTGGGGGTGGAGTCTCTATTTCTCCTCAGAGAGCCCAGTGCAAGAGCCTGAGGGGGATCCGGCGAGTCACCTGCCACCTAAAGGCATCAGTAGGACAGCCTGGCCTATGTAGGTCCTTGTTCCCCAGCATGAGAAGCTGGCCTTGGTGCCCTGAGAGGGACAACTGTCTGCATCTCACTCCAGACATAGACATCCCTGCTGGTCCAGGAGGAAGGCCTTACAGACGGGTTTCCCTGAAGAAAAACATCTCACCAACAAAATAGGAAGCTGTCATCCTTTTCCACTACATGAGGCCTGGAAGGAAATTCTCCTTCATGGTTCTGTTATAAATGAGTTAATCCAAGTGACGTTCTTCACACATGTTAAGCATGTAGTGGATCTTCACTTAGAGCTGTTATTTTTACTCCATAATCCCAATTTTTCTTATATCTATTAAAGTCGGCATGGTGTTTAGTGAGTTGAGTGGGTGTTCAGAGTCCAATAAATATATACAACTGCAGTAAAAAAAAAAATTCTCTCCAAGAAAAATTCGCTTATATTCTTCATATTATGAATAGACAAAAGAGATTCACACAATATGACACGCTCTATGTGAAGCAAAAATGAGTCCTTTCTAGTTTGGCTGAAGGTCACTTCGCTGTCATGTTAAAGCCTAGAATTTCTAGCTAAGCCAGATCCTGCAGGAATTCTAGCAGCATTTACAGCGTTGGCATCCCTCTATCCTGAGTGGAATGCTGTGCAGCTGAGGATCTTCCCCGAGAATCCTAATAAGTGAGATTTTATCACAGCATTGCTAACCCCAAATTAACAAGACGGTGGCAGTTCTAGAGGCAAGCCTTTAGCTTCCATTAACAAAGGTTAGCTGTTGCACTAAGCAGACCAGAATACTCTGGGGAGTAACATAGTATCTTATTAAGTTATAAATACATTTAACGGCTTTTGTATTGGTTTATTTTGGAATGAGGGAAAAAAATACATCTCATAATCACTGCAGTCTAAGTAAAAAGCCACTTTTAAAAAATAATATGTATTTACCTACAATATTGCTTATGAATTATCTTTTTATATACAGCCCACAAAGTCCCTCAAAGGACAATGGTAATTCTTCCTGTAACTGCATCAAGCTACTTGCAATGCTGAACTTTGGCTTATTTGGAAGAAATTAAAAGTGGTACAAGATTTTAAAATCAAAATTTTTTTTTTGAGACGGAGTATCTGTCGCCCAGGCTGGAGTGCAGTGGCGCAATCTCAGCTCACTGCAACCCCTACCTCCTGGGTGAAGCGATTCTCCTGCCTCAGCCTCCCGAGTAGCTGGGATTACAGGCATGTGCCACCACACTCGGCTAATTTTGTATTTTTAGTAGAGACAGGGTTTCACCATGTTGGCCAGGCTGGTCTCGAACTCCTGACCTCAGGTGATCTGCCCACCTCAGCCTCCCAAAGTGCTGGGATTACAAGCGTGAGCCAGTGCACCCAGCAAATTGTTTGGTTTTGATTCAAACAAGTCAAATCAGTTCAGAAAAAGTCCCCAAGACTCCTCTCCCCACCACTACTTCACTTTCTGTTTCCCTGTTAAAGGAGAAAAATGTTCTTCGCACCCATCTTCACTCACTGAACTTTAAACATAGAACATTTTCTTAAAAAGAACCTAAGAGTTGGAACTTAGGGTACCGCGTCCTTATCCTTCACTTATCTGCACTGAGAAAGAACATATTTTACATCACTTACGGAATAACAGACTGTTACAGCAAGTTCAAGCTTACCTCATTTCCAATGACCTGCTAACTGGTCCACTGACTGGGAAAATTCTAGAGCCCTGCACCCTCCAAGATGCCCAGGGATGGAGAGTGTCTCAAGGAACGCTTCGGTGGTTTGGTGGGAAGTAGCAGTCCCTGAGCTGACTGTGACGGAATCAAAATAACCGCACAGGTGTTAAATGCTCCATGTGGGTGACACCCCTCACATCCCACCCCCTTCTGTTCCCAAGCACAAAGGAACCACTCCATCTTCTTTCTCCTCACAAGAAGCGCAGCGCTGCTCTCCTTCAACCCCACCGGCCTCCACCCCGGGGAGACGCATGTGCAGTGGGGACACCTGCTTCCCAGGTGTGCACAGCTGGTTAACCAGGGCCTCAGTGGGGTCCTCTGCAGGGCTGAAAGTGGGGGTCAGAGAGGTCACCATGCTGCAGGGGCTGAGCTACTTGTCCTTGGTCAGGATGGACAAGCCTTGCCTCAAATAAAGTCTAGAAGTGTTTTTTCTGGATGACTTCTTCCCCATACAGAGAATGGTTAAACTAGCTGAGGCAATCTGTAGTTGGCTTCAAAATCAGCAATGGGGAGGGGGAAGAACCTCACAACAAACAGTGGTAACAGAAGGTTTGTGTGGGAAGGTGGTTGAGTTTGGTCTAAAACAAGCAGTGTCTCTGGGTAATGAGCTGTTGTTAGGAAATACCCGGCGCTTGCAGCCTTTGAAAGAGCACCGCTGCTGCTTCTCGAGGGCAGGGTTGTGGGGGTAGGAGAGGGCAAAGTGACGTGAAGCAAAGACCCAATGAACACTAAAGTGCGCGGAGGCATGAGAGAGCAGTGGAGAAACCCACCGCCAAGCGTGCCAGCCGCGGATCATGCAGAGAAGCCCAGCTCCGCTCTGGGTGCTGGACGACCTTTGGTACCTTACTTACCTTTTCTGAATCACAGTTGGCTCACTGGTAAAATGAGGACACCTAATCTACCAGCCAGGGTCCTGGCAGGAGACAGATGGTACACTCAGATGGAGTGACCAAGAAGAGCTTCATAAAGGGACTATTTACAAAGGGTGTGGGCAGGGTTAAGAGACTCCAATGAGGACAGTGAGGTACCCGAGGCCTGGCAAAAGCAGGGAGTCAGGACTGAGACTGGCTTGAGGGGAAAAAGGGAGGGTGTGGCTACTAAACCCCAGAAGTTGCCTGACAGGACTTGTGGGCCTTGGCAGAGGAGCCCAGCCACCGCCAACCCACAGCTGGCAGGAGGGGGCCAAGGGAATGAATTCCCTGACTTCACTGTTCTCTCTTCTGCCAGGCTCCATCCAGAGTGTCTCTGGATCCTGACCGGAAGCCAGGACAGGTCTACAGTGGCCAGCTTCCTGGAGAGAAGTGCACAGCAGGAAGGGGACCCAGAGGGGCACACAGAGAGCCTCTAGCACACCCCCAAGTACCTGATGGGGCCAGTGGGGGTCTAAAATATTACTATAAATGCCTGCCTGGCAGTCACTCACTGCCCATTGGATCAGATTATTTGGCATTTACTTACCAAAACGCCACCATATAACTGTATTCTCAGGTGGCAAAACCCAGAGTCAAACAAGATGTGGTCATCTACTAATAGTGAAAAACAAAACTTTTTACAAAGTTGACAGATAACATTTATTAAAACATGTCATACAAAAGGGCATGATCTCTTCTATAAGAAGAAAATATTAAACATTAACATTCAATTAAGTAAAACCATGCTGTACACTGAAGACAGCAATATATAAAGACAAAACTATTCAACTTTTGCAACATAGGCATAACATTTCACAAAATATCAATAAGATATGCACCTAATGATAATCTGTTTATCATCAAATGGTTTTGTGGCCTAAGAGTCACCTGACTTGCATAAATAAAGTACTTTTCTCGACGAAACATTGGGAACCTCATAAAAGGAAAGAAGGCAGCAGCAACTAACATGACACTGGCTTCAAGCAAAAATTAAAAAAAAAAAAAAAAAAAAGTCACATTTGCAAAATGTGTTCCAGCATCTTCCCATAGGGCACTATCAGTAGAGATTTGAAATAAGAAACTTGTACCTTTAAATATGTAAGTAGCAAAGAAAAAAACCCCAAACAAACCCTGGTTTCACTGAAAAAAAGTTAGTCACCCACTAAAGCAACCTAAATCACAAAACTGGTGGCACGGGAGGGATTGGGGATAACACGGTGCTGGTTTCCAGCATCTCTAAATTATCAGAGACCTTCCAAAAGCAAAAACCTGGACTCGTTGTGATGGCGCCCTCTCCACGCCCACCCAGGAGGCCGCAGCGCATCCCCTTCCCCAGGGAAAGCACGGCTTTGCAGCTTCTGCTCCGTCTCAAATTCACTTCCACAGCAGCTTTGGGGTGTGTGGGCCTCTCAAGGAGAGAGCCCTGGAGGCTAAGCAGCTTTCCCCGGTGGTTAGAAGCCAGCCTTAGGGTCGGGTTAGTTCAGCAAATGCCCACTAGAATGGAGGGGATCCTTTTGGGCAAGCTTTTAAAGTAGTGGCCAAAAGGGACCAGAGGAAGATGAGACTTAGAAATCGAATCAACAGGCTGGGGCCCTGGAGCGCCTGCAGGCAACCTACAGCCCTGCAGGGTAAGTTACTGCAGTTGTTCCTTAGTTAATGGTGACATGCACTTCACCACGTGGATTACTGTAATGTGTGTATCTAAAGGTAAAAGCGTGGTATAAGTATGATTTTTTTTTTTTCGAGACAGAGTCTCGCTCTGTCGCACAGGCTGGAGTGTGGTGGTGCACTCACAGCTCACTGCAACCTCCGCCTCCCAGGTTCAAGTGATTCTCCTCCCTCAGCCTCCTGAGTAGCTGGGATTACAGGTGTGCACCACCACGCCTGGCTAATTTTTGTATTTTTAGTAGAGATGGGGTTTCACTATGTTGGTCAGGCTGGTCACGAACTCCTGACCTCAGATGATCCACTCATCTCGGCCTCCCAAAGTGCTGGGATTACAGGCGTGAGCCACTGTGCCTGGCCCCAAGTATGCATATTAAATACCACTGGTGGTGCCTTGAAGCCCTTTCCCACGGGGATTGAAGAAAAACCACAGTTAAGACTCAAAGTGGAGGACAAATAGCTTGGTTGTAGGCCATTGACGTGATCCCTGAAAGACTGTTTGAACAATGTTACCCACAACTCTCCAAACTCATTAGGAAAGATAAAGATTTTCTAAAGCTATATTGAGGTGAAGAGAAGAGACTATTCCTCCAACCCAAGGTGGGGATGAAAAAAAGGTAAAAACTAGAGTTTACAAAAATTCACTTTTAATATTCAAATGAAAGCAATCTCCTTCTCCTGCCTCTCTGAACATGGCCAGCATTTCAGACACCCTACCACCTCACAGGCTCTGGCTGCCTGATAAAAAAAATCCCAATTTTTGCCAAAACCTCAAATACCACAAAAAACTTAAAAGAACAGATGTGAGCAACTTATTTAAGTTCTATATTTAGTAGCTGATGGACACATAAGGCTTTCAAGAAGACACTCTTCTCTTCACAACATATTAAATAAGTCCTAGCACAAGTGACTGCTTCCAAAACTACCACCCAAGCGTGCCACCACTCTTGGCTGAACAGAAACTCTTCCTCATGACAAGGGCACTATGCTGATTTCAGCAGAACTGAAGGACCACGACTCTCCCGGAATATCTGTATTTTTACCTCTCAGACTCTTCTCCCGCAATGTCCTAATGATCACGTAAATAGTCTTCAATGAGAAACAGGACATCAAACCTTCCAAACAGGCAGAAAATGCTCTGCTAATACCATGGGAGAGGGTGATCAGTTTTTGGCAGAACAAAATGGCATCACCACCTTAGTACTGAAATTAGTAGGAGTAATAGAACAATTTCTCCTCAAATATAATGGCTAGGATCATACCTAAAACCCACTGGCCTCTACCATGAGTGAAAGAAAAGGAGACAATAGGCTTGATTGTACAGTCCCCTCTGTATACGTGTGTCAGGTACACAGAGAAAAGACTGCTAACCAGTAATGTTTCAATACTAAGAGAAGCTATTAATGTGGTAAACAACCAAGAGGTAATATCTAGTTTCTAGGTTTAAAAAAAAACAATATATATATATATATTTATAATAAAGTTTTAAATACAAAGTGCTTTTTATATATCGAGAATGATACAGTGTTGTGAATAAATCCCTGTTTGTAATCTTGCTTACAAGAGTTAACTGGTAAATAAGTATTTTCTTTCCTCTTTCCAGACAACGTTCAACAAGTAAACACCCTGGTGTTAGGAGCTTGAGAATCAGAGGCCATTGCCAGCAATGTCTATTACATTACAGCAAAGCCAAACTTTTCAAATAAAATTTCACCCCAAATCCAAGAAGAATTATTTTTATTTTAAGGAAAAAAAGTTTCTATTTAGAAGTAAATAACCCAGTACGACTGTGGAAAAGATGGCATAGTAGTAGCACCCTGTCCTACCCTGGTGATAACCTCAGGTGTACTACACAGCTTAAAAGCATGTGTAATATACCTTTCTTTTTAACCTAAATCATCTAACTGATGGGCAGAAAAGGTCTCAGAATAGTTGCTTTTCTTGTTTTTTTATTTTTTTTTCTGGTCGGCATAGTTTTGTGGACTTGTAAGTTTAAGCAGCTTTACCTATAATGTGGGAGCATGATTCTGCAGACTACCTTGCTAAACTTAGGACTCCTTTTACAAACACACTCCAGCGCTCATAAAGAACTGGCAGTATCAGCTCAGTGTACCCTCTAAAGAGTATCTCCCCCACCTTGAAAGAGTGTATTTTCAAGATTCTTCTTGGGCAGTTTTTTCCCCCTTAAGTATAACCACTCATAGAATCCTGCCTATCTGCCCTCTCACTCTGGTTGGTAGACTGTCACCTTAGCACTCTATGAACTACTCAAGTTCACAGGGAACTCTCAGCCACAACTTGTGGCTCCTTCTCAATAAATGTGGTCATGGACCATCCTCTTTGTAAAGCACCATAATCTAAGACAGAGCAGGGGCTGCGGCGGCCCGTGGTACCGTGGTCAGTCACAGCAGCTTGGTGTCTACCAGCCACAGAGCAGACCCCACTGCATGGAGGCTACAATTAACCAAACAGGATTTGGGAAAGCAAACCAATGAGAAATACCTATCTCTGGCACCCTAGAGAATTACAATTAGATACAACTGTCCAAACTCAATGTTAGAACTAAAATACAAAACACTGCCTTATCAAGAGTCTGAAACACCTTGTGACAGTAGTGGCATCTTACAGAAACTGACAAGGGCACTATATCAGCCTTGTACCGTAAGTTATCTGTTTCATATTTAGAAAGTCACTCTCTTAGCATTTCCATAGTTTTAGTTAAAATATCCTTTAGAAAGAATAAAACCAGGCAACAGAGCTCTGTTAACCAATTTCTCATCCTAGGAATCACATTATTTGTAGCTTTTATATAAGTAGCACTTCCTTCAGTGAGATAGCTACCAAAACAAATCCACATTACCTAAGTATCTATAGCAAGAGCAAAATAAAATTTCAGCATGACCTTGTAATAATGAGTGATCCAAAGCTGCTGCCACCCGAAACGGAACTGGTGGGTGGAGTCCAGTTCCAAGTGCAGGTGTCTCTGTCCACCTGTTTCAATCACAACCGGTCAGAAGGTTTCCCTTGCCAGCTGGGCGGTGGGTTAACTCACACCATTACCCATTCCAGGCCAGGACTGGAACACACAAATTTGAGGAATTAGATTTTTTTAATTGGCCTACTTAGAGCTGGTCTTTCAGAAATATCTTCCTTTTTTTTTTTTTAAGCTTCTCTCATAATAGCAAGTAGCACGCATCATCTGTGCCCAGATTTGCATTAATTACCATAGTTTATTTTTGTGCATGCCACTCAAGGGCCAGATCCTATTTTTAGTTAGCCTCAGTTGTATTCTGCTCAGCCTTTGCAGCTTCGTAGGACTTGGTACAAGAAGTCACATGCCGGTGGAAACTGTCCCTCCACATAAACCTCTTTGCACAGATATTACACTCATACGGCTTTATGCCCGTGTGAATTTTCATGTGGCCCACGAGATGGTGCTTCATTTTGAATTTCTTACCGCAGACACCACAGCCGTAAGGCCGAAGACCGAGGTGCATGCTCATGTGCCGATCTCTCTGACTCTTGTGAGTGAAACTTTTCCCACACTGACAAGGATACAGCTTGTCGGTGGCTGAGAATCCTAAGTGGGAAGCTTCTTCTTTAATCCCTGTTACCATTTCAATATTCTCACTGTAGCCTGCTGCAAGGGCAGCCTCCTGTCTGTGCCCAATTAGATTCCCATCTGACCTCTCTCCGGAAAACTCTTCCATGGAAGAGCCATAGAAATCCACCTGCTCATCATAATTGCTTTCATCAGCCTGTTCATCAAACTCAGCTTCCACTTTCTTTTCCCCAATATGGAAGTCCTCCTCCACTCCCGAAGGCTGGACCGTGTGCTCTGTCTGCATGGTGTTGATGGACTCTGTGACCTGGTGCTCGTCATAGGTCGCGTGCACATCCATGCCCTCGCAAGCCTGTTCTAAGCGCTCGGGCTTCACGTGGATCCAGCGTTTGTGAGCCATGATGCTGGGCTTGCTGTACATGGGCCGGGTGTAGTGGAACTCGGCACTGTCGCTGGCGCCCTCCTCCCCATCCTGGCTTGCCATTTCCGTGCTCAGGCGGTCATGCTCTGTGGACGAGTTGCTGGGCAGGTATTCATGCTCGGTGAGCTGGGATGACAGCTCGTCTTTGGTGCTCTCCTCTTCATTTTCACCATCCCTCAGTTCTTGGGCTTTGGGAAAATCAGTATGACCCCCAGAGCCCAGCTCAAAGCTCTCTACCAGGCCATTATAACTACTGCTGCTTGGTGACTGGTGGTCACTGCCATGATTTAGCTTCTGACAAAGGACTGTAGGGTTTCCCTCTAAAACTTCAGTGCATTTGTCTACCACATGCCACATCTGGAGGAAGCTTGCCGCTGTCAAATAACTAACAATTTCTGGAGCGGGCATTACTAGACGTCCTGTATAACTAGATAGGAGAATGTTCTCAAACACTCTTGGGTTCATCACATCAGGCAAAACAATTCTCCTGCTGTTTTTCAGGAGTACCTGGTCACAAAAGTAGGGTGAACTGGCAGCAAGAACGGCTTTGTGTGCCCGGAAAATGTGGCCTTGGACAACAATGGAGACGTCACATAATTGTCCTTGCTGGCGCTGCTGGTTCAGTTTCTGTAGAATGGTGCTGGAAAAATCAGGAAATTCTACCCGAAAAGAGTTTGTTCCAGGCTCCATTTCATCACAAATCTTGTTCGGTGCTACAAGAGAAAGAAAAATTAGTACTAATTCCAGCCCAAAGACAAACTTATTTTATCCTCTCCTCTATCGTTAAGACAAGTTCCAAAGTTCCACAAAGTCCTCTAGTCTATGGGCCCCACTGGGTGAGGGATTCAATCCCTAAAGCAAAGCTTGCAGGTGCGAGTTTGCCAAAGGCAGGACTCACCACCGCTCCTTGTGGAACTCCTGACTCTGTGTCTGTGGGTAAGAGAACTGAATCCACAGTGACAAGATTTGTAAGCTATACAAATCTCCTAAGTAAAACCAAGTACTGTAAATATTTACAGTTAAAACAAACAAGATACCCATTCAAATAATATATATATTTTTAAATGAGATGGGGTCTTGCTCTGTTGCCCAGGCTGGAGTGCAGTGGCACAATCATAGTTCACTGCAGCCTTGAACTCTTGAGTAATCAAGCAATCATCCTGCCTCAACCTCCTGAGTAGCTGGGACTATATGTACATGCCACTATGCCCAGCTAGTTTTTTTTTTTTTTTTTTTGAGATAGAGTTTCGCTCTTGTTGCACAGGCTGGAGTGCAATGGTGTGATCTCGGTTCACTGCCACCTCCACCTTCCGGTTTCGAGCGATTCTCCTGCCTCAGCCTCCCAAGTAGCTGGGATTACAGGCGCCCGCCACTACACCTGGTTAATTTTTTTTTTATTTTTAGTAGAGATGGGGTTTCACTATGTTGGCCAGGCTGGTCTCGAACTCCTGACCTCATGATCCGCCCACTTCAGCCTCCCAAAGTGCTGGGATCACAGGTGTGAGCCACCGCGCCCAGCTGCCCAGCTAGTTTTTCTAAAAAATTAATTTTTTGTGTGTGTGTAGAGACAGGGGTCTCACTTTTTGCCTAGGTTCGTCTTGAATTCCTGGCTTCAAGTGATCCACCTGCCTCAGCCTCCTAAAGTGTTCGGATTATAGGCATGAACCACCGCTCCTGGCAGAATTTTTTTTAAAGAGATGAGGTCTCACTCTTTTACCCAGGCTGGAGTGTAGTGGCACCATCATAGCTACTGTAGTCTCGAACTCCTGGGCTCAGGTGATCCTCTCACCTCAGCCTCTTGTGTAGCTGGGTCTATGGGTATACACCACTGTGCCCAGCCCAAAATGATAGAACTTTTAAGCCTCAGATTTAACTGATATTTGACAGGTTGTGGTGAGGGTGGGAGAACAGAATGGTGGGAACAAGGAAAAGCATATGCAAAGGCTCTGAGGCAGGAATGCATTTGGCAATTGCAAGGAACTGAAAGGAGACCATTAGACTAGAGTACAGTCAGGGAGTGAGGGACCTGGGGGCTTGAACAGTGAGGACAGGACAATTGCACCTTTGGTCTTTCAGCACTAAAGAGGCACAGTCACTCAGGCCCTGAGCAATGCAAGTTTCTCCAGCTGCTGCCAGAATTTTAGCCCTTTAAGAGATTCTGAGGATATGAAACTGAATGAAACTGCAAGGTGAGGTATGCTTCTTATCTGGTGATCTCCAAACTGTGTAAAGAGGTATAGACCAAAGAGGATAGTAAGTCCCTGCTACTGAACAGATTCGATCAGAAGACAAAGTTATAACGAAGAATAAGGCATTGCCTGTGTTGCTACTGTAAATATATTCTGTGGGGTAAGTCAAGCATTAGAAACAATTCCTAACGATAGCACACAAGATGAGCTGTGCTAGAGATCCTGCCCATACTCTGTAATTCCCCAAAATTCTGTAATTAAAGCAAAAAAACCACCCAAACGATTTATCACTGCTATATGTCACCTTGCTCTGATACTATATCCAAACATTGCTAAATTACCAAGTGTTCTTTTGTTTTTTTTGAGACAGGGTCTCACTCTTGTCACCCAGGCTGGAGTACAGTGGTATGATCACAGCTCACTGCAGTCTCAAACTCCTGGGCTCAGGTGATCCTCCCATCTCAGCCTCCTGAGTAGCTGGGACTTCAGGCATGCACCACCACATCTGGCTAATTTTTGTATTTTTTGCAGAGACAGGGTTTTGCCACGTTGTCCAGGCTGGTCTCGAATTCCTGAACTCAAGCGATCTGCCCACCTGGCCTCCCAAAGTGCTGGAATGACAGGCGTGAGCCACCACGCCCAGCCCCAAGTTTTCTAAGTATGATATAAAAGAGCGAGACAACCCAGACAAAGACTGAGTCATCTTTGAGGGATAGGGAGCGATGACAAGAGAAGAAATGAAGGTTTCTTGAGTAATTATGATATGCTAGGGACTGATACATTTTTTTCACTTAATCTTTATAATTACTCTGCAAATGTAGGGCTTGATCGTCTGAAGTTCAGCTAACTTTCCCAAGGTTAAAAGCTAGTTTTTATTAAGTCGAGATGTGAATCCAGGTCTGGATGACTCTAAAGTCTATGTGATTTTTCTTATCACATCACTCTGCCTCCTCTAAGATGCCAAAAATGCCAGATTAGGCACTAATAATTTTAAAAGACAGTCTTTTTAGAGTGAAGTATTAATTTGTCATTTTATACATCTTAAAACATTTCATAGTAATTTAAAACAAAAATAGATCATGAAATAAATGATTTAGGTATTCGTAATTTCAAAAAGAAAAGTTGACTATATAAATGAATAGACTAAAAGTATGCAAATTCTGGAAACTACATCTGGGTGAACAGATTCTCTGCTAGATCTCACCACTGTAGAATTTTGTTTTTAGCTATTTGAAAAAGGGGGTGTGGGATAACACATGCACATGTAAAAAAAATTTGTAGAAAGGTGTAAAAAAAAAATCTCTCCATCATTTATTCCTAGTCTCCCCCAAAGGAAATCACCATTAAACTCCTGTTTATATTTCTAGAAACTTCTCTGTGCATATATCAGAATAAATCATATACATCCTTTAAAAATCCCTACTCAACTGGGTTCATTACCTACATTTTATTCTACACTTAGCTTTTGTCACTTAATATATCTTGGAGATCTTCCCACATTAGCACAAAAAGAGCTAACTCATTCTGTTTAATGGCCACATAGCTTTCTATTATATGGATGTATCGTAATTTAAGCAGTTCTCCTTTCACAGAATTTCAGTTGGCAGGGGTTTTAAAATCACAAGCAATGCTATAATAGATATTTTTGCATAACTATCTTGCATACCTTTGGAAATATTTATAGCTTAATTTCTACCGGTGGAATTGCTGGGTTAAAGGGCTGTGCATTTGACATAGCCTTGAACTCTTGGGTCATCAAGCAATCCTTCTGCCTCAGCCTCTCAAGCAGCTGGGACTATAGGCATGCCACCATGCCTGGCTAATGTTTAAAAAAATTTTTCTGATACATATTACCAAACTACTTGCCAGAAAGCCTGCACCAAGTCACATCCTCACCAACAATCAATGAAGGTGTCTACTTAACACACTCTTACCAAGATTGGATATCATTTAACAAGAAAAATAAAGTCTGCCTATCTCCTAAGTGACATGATTCATTCCTGTTCTGATCTGCATTTCCTTAATTATGAATGAGGCTGGCACTCTGTACTTAGTTTACTGGTCATTTGTGGTTTTTTCTTATAAAATCAGTCATATCCTTGATTCAAATAAATTGGGCAATTAATCTTATTGATCTGTGGGGCTTTTTGTAAATTCAGGAAGTTAACTTTATCCTATGTTGCGATTTGTTTTTCAGTTAGCTGATTTTATAGATTTTTTTGCCAAGATGAAATTTACATAAAATAAGTACTCTTTGCTTTTACTCTTTGCTCCAGGGTTTGTGTCAGATATAGGAGGGCATTCACACCTCCAAAATTATTATTATTATTATTATTATTTTAGAAATGGGGTCTCACTGTGTTGCCCAGGCTGGTCTGAAACTCCTGGGCTCAAGCAATCCTCCCGCCTCAGCCTCCCAAAGTGCTGGGACTATAGGTGTAAGCCATTGCATCTGGCCCGAAATTATTTTTGAAAATAAAAATGAAGGCTGGGCACGGTGGCTCACGCCTGTAATCCCAGCACTTTGGGAGGCCGAGGCGGGCGGATCGTGAGGTCAGGAGATCGAGACCATCCTGGCTAACACAGTGAAACCCCGTCTCTACTAAAACTGCAAAAAATTAGCCGGGCGCGGTGGCGGGTGCCTATAGTCCCAGCTACTCAGGAGGCTGAGACAGGAGAATGGTGTGAACCCGAAGGCGGAGCTTGCAGTGAGCCGAGATCATGCCACTGCACTCCAGCCTGGGTGACAGAGCCAGATTCCGTCTCAAAAAATAAATAAATAAATAATAAAATCTTTAATACATGGGCGTTTATTTTGGCATGAAGAGTTAGGTTGGGACCCAGCCTTTTTTCCTCCAAAATGGCTAGCCTATTTTTCTAACACTATTTGTCAAATAACCTATGCTTTCTTCATAAAGTGCAAGTTATCTGTTGTGGAATTCTTTTTTTTTTTTTTTTGAGACAGAGTTTCGCTCTTGTTGCCCAGGCTGGAGTGCAATGGTGCGATCTCAGCTCACCACAACCTCTGCCTCCCGGGTTCAAGAGATTGATTCTCCTGCCTCAATCTCCCAAGTAGCTGGGATTACAGGCATGTGCCACCATGCCCAGCTAATTTTGTACTTTTTTTAGTATAGATGGGGTTTCACCATGTTAGTCAGGCTGATCTCCAACTCCTGACCTCAGGTGATCCGCCCACCTCGGTCTCCCAAAGCACTGGAATTACAGGCATGAGCCACCTCGCCTGGCCTCTGCTGTGGAATTCTACATGACTGAGAATAATACATTTAAAATCAATTCTAAAAAAATAAATGCCACAAGAGAGGTTATGGAAAATGGTGGATTCAGAAGCTCCATGGGTTGGTTCCTCCACCAATACAATCACGAAGCTGAAAAAATGATCAAAATCACGATTTCAGGACTCTGGAAGCGGATCAGACACTCACAGCAACCAAGAGAGTGCTGGATGAAGGGAGGCTGCTGAAGTTCAGAAGAGATCAGTGTGCATAAATCCCCATTCCGCAGCCCTGCCACACACAGCCTGCAGAAAGGTGGCCTGTGTTCCCACAGCAGCTGGCTCATGCAAGGGGAGGGGGGTGGAGAAAGGACCTTGTCCTCCAAAAATGTGCGGTTGTGCATTTTGGCCAGTCTGGCAAACCCGCTCAGCTTTGTTTTGGCCCCCTCAGGCTGCAGTGGTTTCCCTGGTGGCACCTATCACAAGATTTAAAACACCTACACCTACATCTATACACGCACACAAACAGATCCAGACATTTAAGGAAATCTACCTGGTCACAGGCTGGCTTCATGGATAAGAGAAAAAAAAAACTTGAGCAACTACATGCAACAAGGAATACAGACTTTACAAAATAGGAAAAGTCATTGTACAAACAGATAACTAACCTCACCAAGTCACAAAAGCAATCCCTGAGGAGGCGTAGAATCTGATTTCCAGAGTTACCACAATATCATACTCCAAATGTCCAGTTCTCAACAAGAAAGTAAAAGCATACAAAGAAAAAGGAACACACAGTACATTCACAGGAAGAAGAATTAGAAACTGTTCCTGAGGAAACACCAATACTAGAATCACAAGTCGCAGAGGTTAAATCCACTGTCTTAAATATGCTCAAAGAACAAAAGAAAATGATGAATAAAGTAAAGGAAATCAGGAGAACAATGTCAATAAGGAGACAGAAACTATAAAGAGGGGCCAGGAGGCCGGGCGCGGTGGCTCACGCCTGTAATCCCAGCACTTTGGGAGGCTGAAGCAGGAGGATCACGAGGTCAGGAGATCGAGACCCTCCTGGCTAACACGGTGAAACTCCGTCTCTACTAAAAAATACAAAAAATTAGCCAGGCGTGGTGGCAGGCGCCTGTAGTCCCAGCTACCGGGAGGCTGAGGTGGGAGAATGGCATGAACCCGGGAGGTGGAGCTTGCAGTGAGCTGAGAACATGTCACCACACTCCAGCCTGGGAAACAAAGCGAGACTCCGTCTCAAGGAAAAGAAGAAAAAAAAAAAAAAGGCGGGGGGCGACCAGGAGTGGTGGCTCATGCCTATAATCCCAGCACTTTGGAAGGTCAAGGTGGGTGGATCACTTGAGGTCAGGAGTTCGAGACCAGCCTAGCCAACATAGTGAAACCCCATCTCTATAAAAATTATAAAAATTGGCTGGGCATGGGCCGGGCATGGTGGCTCATGCCTGTGATCCCAGAACTTTGGGAGGCCGAGATGAGTGGATCACCTGAGGTCAGGAGTTCCGGACCAGTATTCAACATGGTAAAACCCCACCTCTACTGAAAATACAAAAATAAGCTGGGCGTGGTGGTGGGCGCCTGTAATACCAGCTACTCGGGAGGCTGAGGCAAGAGAATTGCTCGAACCCGGGAGGTGGAGGTTGCAGTGAGCCAAGATCGCTCCACTGCACTCCAGCCTGGGCAACAAGAGCGAAACTTCGTCTCAAAAAAAAAAAAAAAATTGGCTGGGCATGGTGGCACGAGCCTGTAGTCCCAGCTACCCAGGAGGCTGAGGCATGAGAATTGCTTGAGCCTGGGAGGCGGGAGGTTGCAGTGAGCCGAGATGGCGCCACTGCACTTCAGCCTGGGCAACAGAGTGATGCTCCATCTCAGAAAAAAAAAAAAAAAGGGAAAGAAATTATAAAAAGGAACCAAATGGAAAAAGCTGGAGCTGAAAAGTGCAACGATGCATTACGGGCAGAACTGCATTTCCCCTGCTGCCCCTCAGTTCACACACTGAAGCTGTAATGCCCTGTACCTCAGAGTCTGGCTATATTTACAAATAGAGCCTTTAGGAGGTGATTAACCTAAATGAAGCCATTTAGATGCACCCTAACACAGTATGATGGGTGTCCTATAAGGTGAGATTTGGACACACACAGAGACACTAGGGATGCACAAGCACAAAGAAAAGACTCTGTATGGGCCCAGTGAGAAGGAGGCCATCTGCAAGCTGAGGACGAAGGCCACAGAAGAACCCAAACCTGCTAATATCTTGATCGCAGACTGTCCACTTCCAGAACTGTGAGAAAATACATTTCCATTGCTTAAGCCACCCAGCCTGTAGTATTTTGTTACGGTAGCCCTGGCAAACTAATACAAGCTGAAATTACCTGTTCATAAGAGGGGGTTTAATGGCATCCTTGAGCAGGCAGAAGGAAAAAAAAAAAATCAACAAACTCAAAGATAAGGTAAATAAAATCCAGTTGAGGAGTAGAAAGAAAGAAGAATGAAGAAAAATGGGCTGGGCACAGTCGCTCATGCCTGGGATCCCAGCACTTTGGGAGGCTGAGGTGGGAGGATCGCTTGAGCCCAGGAGTTCAAGACCAGCCTGGGCAACATAGTGAGAACCTGTCTCTACCAAAAATACAATAGCCAGGCATAGTGGCATGCATCTATAGTCCCAGCTACACAAGAGGCTGAGGTGGGAGGATCGCTTGAGTACAGGAGGTTGAGGCTGCAGTGAGCCATGTTCATGTCACTATACTCCAGCCTAGGTGACCGAGTGAGACCTTGTCTCAAAAACGACAACAACAAAAGAAAAATGAACACAACCTGAGGTGCCTGTGGGACATCATCATACATATCATGGGAGTTCCAGAAGTAGAGGCACAGAAAAGGGCTGAAAAACAATTTGAAGAAATATATCATGGTCAAACACTTCTAAAAACTGATAAAAGATTTGAATCTACACATCCAAGAAGCTCAACAAACTCTAGGCAGGATAAAGACACATTATACTCAAATTGTAGAAACAGCCAAAGCCAAAGAGAATCTTGAAAGCTGCAAGAGAGAAGCTCCTAGTCACGTAAAAGAGATCCTCACTAAAATTAACAGCTAATTTTTCATCAGAAACCATAAGCGGAAACCATATGGAGACCACAGGCAGTAGGACAATCTATTTAAAGCACTTAAAAAAAGAAATCTGTCAATTAAGATCTGGCAAAAGTATCCTTTCAAGAATGAAGGAGAAACTTAGATTCCCAGAGAAACAAAAGCTAAGGATGTTCACTACCTGTAGACTTGCTCTACAAGAAATGCTAAAGGGGTCCTTCAGGCTGAGATAAAAGAACACTAGACAATTAAAAGCCACATAAAAAAGCAAAGATCGCTGGTAAAGGTTAACTACTTAGGTAAATATGTAAATCACCACTGGTTGGGCTCAGTGGCTCATGCCTATAATCCCAGCACTCTGGAAGGCCAAGGCAGGTGGATCATTTGAGTCAGAAGTTGTGATCAGCCTGGTCAACATGGTGAAACCCCATTTCTACTAAAAAAACAAAAATTAGCCAGGTACGCACCTGTAATCCCAGTTACTCAGGTGGCTGAGGCAGTAGAATCGCTCGAACCCAGGAGGTGGAGGTTGCAGTGAGCAGAGATCACGCCACTGCGCTCCAGTCTGGGCAAAAGAGTGAGACTCCGTCTCAAAAAAAAAAAAAAAAAAGCCATCATTGTTGTACTTTTGGTTTATAATTCTTTTGTTTCTATATGATTTAAAAGACTAATGAATGCATAAAACAATAATTATAAATTTATGTTAATATACTTACTATACAATATATAAAGATATAGTCAGTGACAATGACAACATGAAGGTGAAGGGACAGGAGATATACTGTGCTGTGACTGTACTAAACCTAAGTTGGTACTATTCAAGTTAAGTTGTTAAAAGTTTAAAATGATAATTGCAAACCCCAAAGTAACTACTAAGAAAATAACTAAAAACATACACAAAAAGAAGAGAATCAAAATGGTTTACTGCCAAACAAACCCAAAACCCCTAAATAATAAAAAGTAGGATGGGGGCAATAATGGAAGAATTGAGGAATAAAAAACATGTAAGACATACAGAAAACAAATAGCTAAATTGTAAAGTCAATCTTTCCTTGTCAGTAACTGGATTAAAAAACGACTCATCTACATGCAGTCTACAAGAGACTCACTTTAGTGTATGTGCTGCTGAGATGAGCATGAGACTCACTTTAGATATAATGACACAAAGAGGCTGAAAGTAAAAGGATGAAAAAAGATATTCCAGGTAAACGCAACAGAAAATGGCCTGAGATGGCTATATTATTAGAAATGATCGATTTTAAGTCAAAAAAGGTTACAAGAGACAAAGAATTATATGTTGAGTAAACAGGTTCAATCTATCAAGAAAATATAACAATTATAAACATATACACACCTAACAAGATAACTCTAAAATATACAAAGTAAAAGTAGACAAAATTGAAGGAAGAAATAGACAGTTCTATAATAATAGGTGGAGACTCCAATACCCCACTTTCAAGAATTGATAGAAAAAAGCAGACAGAAGATCTATAAGGAAATAGAAGACTTGAACAACATTATAAACCAGTTAAGCCTGCTATAAAGACATATACAGGCATACCTCAGAGATATTGTCGGTTCGGTTCAAGAACACCACAATAAAGCAAACAGCATAATAAAGTGAGCCACATAAATTTTGGTATCCCAGTGCATATAAAAGTAATGCTTACACCATACTGTAGTCTACTGAGTGTGCAATAGCATTATGTCTAAAAAAAAAAAAATGTACTCACCTTAATTTAAAAATACTTTATTGCTAGAAAATGCTAACAATCATCTGAGCCTTCAGCCAGTTTTAATCCTTTTGCTGGTAGAGGGTCCTACCTTGAGTGGATGGCTGCTGACTGATCAGGGTGGTGACTGCTGAAGGGTAGGGTGGCTGTAGCAATTTCTTTCTTTCTTTTTTGTTTCCCAGGATAGGGTCTCGCTCTGTTGCCCAGGATGAAATGCAGTGATGTGATCACGGCTCACTGCAGCCTTGACCTCCTGGGCTCAAGCAATTCTCCTGCCTCAGCCTCCCAAGGAGCTGGACTACAGGCATGCATCACCATGTTCAGCTAATTTTTGTTTTTTTTGTAGACAGGGTCTCACCATGTTGCCCAGGATGTTCTTGAGCTCCTGGGCTCAAGCAATCCGCCTGCCTCAGCCTGCCAAACTGCTGGAACTATAAGCATGAGCCACCGTGCCTGGCCTGCCAATTTCTTAAAATAAGACAACAGTGAAGTTTGCCACATCAGTTGATTCTTTCACAAAAGATTTCTCTGTAGCATGCAGTGGTGTTTGATAACATTTTGCCCACAGAACTTCTTTCACAAAATTTGAGTCAATCTTTTTAAATCCTGCTGATGCTTTATCAATAAAGTTTATATTCTAAATCAGGGGTGTCCAATTTTTTTGGCTTCTCTGAGCCACAGTGGAAGAATTGGACTGCACATAAAACACACTAACACTAACCATAGCAGATAAGCTTTAAAAATACATATATATAGATAGATAGATATACATATCTCTATATATATATCGGCCGGGCATGGTGGCTCACGCCTGTAATCCCAGCATTTTGGGAGGCCCAGGTGGGCGAGCAGCTGAGGTCAGGAGTTCGAGACATGGTGAAACCCTGTCTCTACTAAAAATACAAAAATTAGCCGGGTGTGGTGGTGGGCGACTGTAATCGCTTGGGAGGCTGAGGCAGGAGAATTGCTTGAACCCGGGAGATAGAGGTTGCAGTGAGCCAAGATAGTGCCATTGCACTCCAGCCTGGGCGACAAGAGAGAAACTCGGTCTCGCAAAACAAACAAACAAACAAACAAACAAACAAACAAAAAAACCTCATGTTTTAGGAAAGGTTATGAATTTGTGTTGGGTCACATTCAAAGCCGTCCTGGGCCACAGGTTAGAAAAGCTTACTCTAAATCCTTTGTTGTCAATAATGTTCACACCATCTTCACCAGAAGTAGAGTCCATTTCAAGAAATCATTTTCTTTGCTCATCCCTAAGCAGCAACTTCTCATCCACTCAAGTTTTATCATGCCTTTGCAATAATTCAGTCCCATCTTCAGGCTCCACTTCTAATTCTATTTCTCTTGCTATTTCCACTACATCTCCAATTAATTCCTCCACTTAAGTCTTGAGCCCCTCAAAGTCATCCATGAGGGTTGGAATCAACTTCTGTTAAGGCTAATATTTTGATTTTCTCCCACCAATCACGAATTTTTTTTTTTGGGATGGAGTCTTGCTCTGTCGCCCAGACTGGAGTGCAGTGGCACTATCTCGGCTCACTGCAAACTCCGCCTCCTGGGTTCATGCCATTCTCCTGCCTCAGCCTCCCGAGTAGCTGGGACTACAGGTGCATGCCACCACGCCCGGCTAATTTTATTTTTAGTAGAGACGGGGTTTCACCATGTTAGCCAGGATGGTCTCGATCTCCTGACCTCATGATCTACCCGCCTCGGCCTCCCAAAGTGCTGGGATTACAGGCGTGAGCCACCGTGCCTGGCCCAAGAATGTTCTTAATGGCATCTAGAATAGTGAATCCTTTCCAAAACATTTTGTGTTTCTTTTCTTCTTTTTTTTTTTTTAAAGACAGAGTCTTGCTCTGTTGCCCAGGCTGGAGTGCAGTGGCGCGATCCCAGCTCACTGCAACCTCTGCCTCCCGCCTTCAAGCAGTTCTCCTGCCTCAGCCTCCTAAGTTGCTGGGATTACAGGCATGTGACACCACGCCACCACACTAATTTTTGTATTTTTTTTTAGTAGAGACAGGGTTTCACCATGTTGGCTAGGCTGGTTTCAAACTCCTGACCTCAAGTGATTCACCCACCTTGGCCTCCCAAAGTGCTGGGAGTTACAGGTGTGAGCTACCGCGCTGCCTCCAAAACATTTTCAATTTACTTTGCCCAGAGATCCACCAGAGTGTCAGAGGAATCACTCTCAACAGCAGCTATAGTCTTGCAAAATATCTTTTTTTTTTTTTTTTTTTTTTTGAGATGGGGGTCTCACTTTGTCACCCAGGCTGGAGTGCAGTGGTGCGATTGTGGCTCACTGCAGCCTCGACTCTCTGGCTCACGTGATCCTCCCACCTCTGCCTCCTGGGTAGGTGGGACTACAAGTGCCTGACACCATGCTTCACTAATTTTTTGCATTTTTGGTATAGATAGGGTTTTGCATGCTGCTCAGGTTGGTCTTGGACCCCTAGGCTTAAGCAATCTGCCTGCCTTGGCCTCCCAAAGTGCTAGGATTACAGGTGTGAGCTGCTGCACCTGGCTCAAAATGTATTTCTTAAATAATAAGACTTGAAAATTGAAATTACTCCTTGGTCCACGGGCTGCAGAATGGATGTTGTATTAACAGGCATGAAAACAATACTAATGTCCTTGTATATCTCCATCAGAGCTCTTGGGTGACCAAGTGCCTTCTCAATGAGCAGTAATGCTTTGTAAAGAATCTTTTTCTGAGCAGTAGGTCTCAACAGTGGGCTTAAAATATTCAGTAAAGCATTCTGTAAACAGGCTGTCTCCAAGCTTTCACTGTGCCATCTATAGAGCACAGGCAGAGTATACTTAGCATAATTCTTAAGGGCCCTAGGATTGTGGGAATGGTACTTGAGCAGTGGCCTCAACTTAAAGTTACCAGCTGCATTAGCCCCTAACGAGAGAGTTATAGCCTGTCTTTTGAAGCCAGGCATTGTCTTCTCCTCTCTATCTATGGAAGTCATAGATGGCATCTCCTTCCAACAGATGGCTTTTTCATCTACATTGAAAATCTGTGGCTTAGTGCAGCCATCTTTACCAATTATCTTAGCTAGATTTTCTAGATAGCTTGCTACAGTTTCTACATTAGCACTTGCTGCTTCACCTTGCACTTTTACATTATGGAGACACTTCTTTCCTTCAACCTCATAAACCAACCTCTGCTAGCTTCAAACTTTTCTTCTGCAGTTTCCTCACCTCTCTCACAGCCTTCAGAGAAATGAAGAGAGTTAGGGTCTTCTTCTGACGGCTTTGGCTTAAAGGAATGTTGTGGTTGGTATGATCTTCCACCCAGACCACTAAAACTTTCTCCATATCAGCACTAAGGCTGCCACTTTCTCATAATTCATGTGTTCATTAGAGTAGCACTTTAAATTTCCTTCAAGAACTTTTCCTTTGCATTCACAATTTGGCTGTTTAGAGCAAGAAGTCTAACTTTTGGCTTATGTTTGCTTTTGATATGCCTTCCTCACTAAGCTTAGTCATTTCTAGCTTTTGATTTCAAGTAAGAAGCATATGACTCTTCCCTTCACTTAGAAACACCAGGCCATTGTAGGTTTATTAATTGGCCTAATTTCAAGTGGTTGTGTATCAGGTAATAGGGAGGCCTGAACAGGGGGAAAGATGGGGGAATGGTCGGTCAGTGGAGTAGTCAGAACACACATTTATTGACTAAGTTTGCTGTCCCTTATGGGTGTGATCTGTAGTGCCTCAAAACAATTACAATAGTAACATCAAAAAATTACTGATCAAAGATCACCATAACAGATATAATGATAATGAAAAGGTTTGAAATATTGCAAGAACTGCCAAAATATGACACAGAAACACAAAATAAACATGTGCAACAGGAAAAATGATGCTGATAGACTTCCTTAATGCGGGGCTGTCACAGACTATCTATTTGTAAAAAAAAAAAAAATGCAATATCCGTGAAGCACAAAATGAGGTATGCCTGTATAGGATGCGTCAGCCACCAAGTGCACACAGGACATTCTCACCAAGTGCACATAGGACATTCTCCAGGATAGATCATATGTTAGATCATAAACAAGTCTTACTACACTTAACAGGACTGAGTCTTTTTAAAAATACAAAGTATTTTTCTAACCACAATGAAATGAATGTAGCAATCAAGAGAGAAAACTGAAAAGCTAATAAATATATGATAAATATGTGGAAATTAAACAATACCCTTGAAGACCTATAACTATCAAGGACATTGACTCAATAAAGAAAAGATCCTAACCTGATGGCTTTGCTGGTAAATTATAACAAACATTTAAAGAAGAATCGACACCAATCCTTCTCAAACTTTTCTAAAACACTGAAGGGGAGGGACTACTTCCTAACTCATTCTATTAGGTCAGGTGTGCCCTCTGATATGAAAGCCAGATAAAAACACTATACAAAAACTATAGACCAATATCCCTTATGAACACTGGAGTAAGTATCAACAAAATACTACCAAACCAAATTAAGCAGCATATTAAAAGAATTATACACCACCAGCAAGTGGGATTTCTTCCTGGAATGCAAGGATAGTTCAACATATGAAATCAATCAATGTAACACAGCACATTAACAGAATGAAGGGGAAAAAAACACATAAAACACATATCATCTCAACTGATACAGAAAAAGCATCTGACAAAATTCCGCACCCTTTTGTGACAAAAACACTCAAGAAGCTGGGCATGGTGGCTCATGCCTGTAACCCTAGCACTTTGGGAGGCCGAGGTGGGCGGATTGCTTGGGCTCAGGAGTTAGAGACCAGTCTGGGCAGTATGGTAAAACCCTGTCTCTACACAACGGCCATGTGTGGTGGCTCTCATCTGCAATCCCAGCTACTTGGGAGGATCACTTGAGGCCAGAAGTTTGAGTCCAGCCTGGATGACACAGCAAGACCTTGTTTCTAAATATACATATATATTTTTTAATTAGCCAGGCATAGTGGTGCACAGCTGTAGTCCCAGCTACTTGGGAGACTGAGGCAAGAGGATCATTTGAGCCCAAGAGTTTTAGGCTAAAGTGAGCTCTGATCCCACCACTGTAGTCCAGCCTGGGTGACAGAGGGAGATTCTGTCCAAAAAGGAAAAAAAAAAAAAAAGAAAAAGAAAAAAACTACAAAATACTGCTGAAATAAATTAAAGGCACAAATAGATATCCCATGTTGTTTATGGATTGGAAGACATAATATTGTTAAGACAACAATACTACCCAAAGCAATACACAGATTCATACCAAGCCCTATCAAAAATCCTTGCCCTTAACTTTGGGTGAATATGGCATTTCTCCATATTCTCTGACCTGCAACATGTTAAACTTCTACAGGTTTTTCTATTACAAACTCATAAGGAATTGTGACCTATACTGAGAGTATAGCTGTTGTTTCGGTTATTTAGATGATGTCATAGAAGTAATTAATTAGCTCACTAAAAAACCTCATGGGGCCGGGCGCAGTGGCTCACGCCTGTAACCCCAGCACTTTGGGAGGCCGAGGCAGGTGGATCACAAGGTCAGGAGATCGAGACCATCCTGACTAACACGGTGAAACCCCGTC
This sequence comes from Nomascus leucogenys, assembly GCF_006542625.1. Classification (NCBI taxonomy): domain Eukaryota; kingdom Metazoa; phylum Chordata; class Mammalia; order Primates; family Hylobatidae; genus Nomascus; species Nomascus leucogenys. The sequence goes on along the minus strand of NC_044388.1, from coordinate 102,953,759 downwards.
TCTACTAAAAATACAAAATAATTAGCTGGGCGTGGTGGCAGGCACCTGTAGTCCCAGCTACTCGGGAGGCTGAGGCAGGAGAATGGCATGAACCTGGGAGGCAGAGCTTGCAGGGAGCTGTGATCGCGCCACTGCACTCCAGCCTGGGCAACAGAGCGAGACTCCGTCTCAAAAAAAAAAAAAAAAAAAAAAAAAACTTCTTGGAACATTATATTCAATGTATTATGGGGGACTTCAAAGACAATCAAGAAATGTCACAGTACAGCCGGGCATGGTGGCTCATGCCTGTAATCCCAGCACTTTGGGAGGCTGAGGTGGGCAGATCACTTGAGCCCAGGAATTCAAGACCAGCCTGGGCAACATAGCAAGACCCCATCTCTACAAATATACAAAAATTAGCCAGGCATGGTGGCATGCACCTGACATCCTAGCTACTCAGGAGGCTGAAGAGGGGAAATCTTTTGAGCAGGGGAGGTCAAGGCTGCAGTGAGCTGTGACTGCCACCACTGCACTCCAGCCTGGGTGACAGAGAAAGACTCTGTCTCAAAAAAAAAAAAAAAAAATAGTGGAAATGGGGCCAAGTTGAAGGGAAACACCGGCCTGAAACTCCACTTCCTATTCCAGGCAATTCTGACAGGATCAGTAACACTTTCACTTGGAGTCCCAGAGCTAAAAGCCAAGGACAGACAGGTCCTGCAGACTGGCAAAACTCAGAGGTGGGTGGTATTAGGATACCAAAGGTTGCACATTGCCTTGGCAGAAGGAAAAAATATTAACATAAGGGGGTGGGGCTTGGTAGCCCCAGGAAGGAGGTAAAGGCATAGCCATCATTTGCCAGTTGGGCCAAAGACAACAGAGGGTCCTAGTATCCCAATTTCACCAACTGCAAAGAAAGTACACAGAGCTCAAGCTCCCCTGAGAGTGCCTAAGGCCTACCCCTCCAGCCCCACTCAACTGATCCCAGATGTCAATGTGGTTCAGCCCTACATCTAGCTTAAGAACTAAGAGCTGATTCTAACAATATTCAGGTATACAGCAAGGGACCCAAAAGCAAATTTCAGACCTGAACAGAATGTTTCCCTCTCAAAAATTAAACAAAATAAAACCAACACGGGTCTGTGGATATATTCCAGAATATCAAAAAGGAAAAATGGCAAGAAATAGACAAAGAGTACATTTTAAACAATTTTTAAAATGTTTTTCACAAACTTCATGAAACCACAGTCTCTGAATAAAGTATAAGGAAGATGAGACAAAACAGTAGAATGATATGAAAAAAAAGGGCAGACTGAATTAACGATAGGGTATCAGGAAACTAATATAGAGCAGAAATTTACACAGGCGATAAAAAGCAGAATTACAACAGTAAAAAAAATGGAATCGATAATGTGGAAGGCACTTTGGGGACCTTCTACTAAAACACAGGAAAATGAAAACAGCGAGAGAGAAGATGATAAAGCAGGAGAACAGAGAAGAGAGATCAATGTACAGCCCGTTACTGTCCTTGAGAGAAAGAACCAGAGAATGTGAAATAATAAAAAATAAATTTAATTGAAGAAAACTGCCCTGAGTGGAAAACCTTGAGTATTCAGAAAAGCCTTACCTCAGTAGTGGGGACAAATTAATTCCAGACAAAATGCAGTACTGGTCCTGCCAAACAAAGCTTAAAAACAAGCCTCAGAAGGATCAAACTGTTTCCAACTTAATTATGTTCCAGAATGAAACTTGAGAACATTTACATAATACAAAAATATCCAGCACCGAACAAGGTAAAACTCATATCTGACATCAAATTTAAAAATCACCAGGCATGCCAAGAACTAGGAAAATATAACCCAGGATACTGAGGTGGGGGTAGGAATCGATCAACAGAAACAGATCCAGAAATGACAGGAGATTTATACAACTGGTAGACAATTCTATATTCTGTATTTTCAAGAAAGTAGAGGAAAGATTAAGCATGTTAGGTAGAGACAGGGAAAGTACTGAAAAAAAAAAAAAAAAGAGAGAGAGACCCAAATAAAACAACTAGAGATTTAAAAAACAAACATACATTGGGATGAGAATAACAACAGAATTGACACTGCAGAACATTAGTGAGCTTGAAAACATGGCAACAAAAACTTACACAAAATAAAACATACAGAGGAAAAAAAAGGCAAATAAAAAGGGAAGAGAGTATCAGTGAGCTGTGAGACAACTTCCAGATACCTAATGTAGACATGATTGTCATGGGGAAGGCAAAAAATTTTATGTGATAAGCTATGAGACACATGAAAACTATATATATATATACTGTTTTATATACTGAAAACTATATATATATATAAACAACACACACACACACATTTTATACATATGTGAAAAAAACAGCCAAAACTTTTTCAAATTTGATGAAAACTACAAACTCAGACTTAAGCAGCTCAACAAACTCCAAGCACAAGAAACATGAAAAAAACTACAGCAAGGCACATCATAATCAAATCATTCAAAATCAGTGGAGAAAATCTTAAAAGCAGCCAGACAAAAAAAGGCCCCTTGTGTACAGAGAACCTCAGAAGCAATGCAACCCAGGAGACAGGAGACCATTTAAAAATACTGAAATTAAGGTGGGGGAGGGGCGGAAAGGCCTGTCAACTTAGAATTCTATACCCATAAAAATATCTTCAAAATGAAGGCAAAATACTTTTTTTCTTTCTTTCTTTCTTTTTTTTTTTTAGACAGAGTCTCACTCTGTTGCCCAGGCTGGAGCGCAGTGGTGAGATCTCAGCTCACTGCAAGCTCTGCCTCCTGGGTTCACGCCATTCTCCTGCCTCAGCCTCCCAAGTAGCTGGGACTACGGGTGCCCACCACCATGCCCGGCTAATTTTTTGAATTTTTAGTAGAGACAGGGTTTCACCGTGTTAGCCAGGATGGTCTCGATCTCCTGACCTCGTGATCTGCCCACCTCAGCCTCCCAAAGTGTTGGGATTACAGGCATGAGCCACTGCGCCCAGCCCAAAATACTTTTTCAGACATAGAAAAGTTGAAAGAATGTATCACCACAAAGGTCAAAAGTTAAAAAAAAAAAAAAAAAAGTCACATGAAAACAAAAGTCAAGCAACACAAATATCAAAGTAAATTTCAGTGTAAAAATCATCAGCTAGGATGAAAGTTTATTGTTAACTGATGAAACCTATAATTCACAACGAAGTTTTTACTCTTCATTGTGAACTTTTATGTGTCAGAGTACAATATTAGAAAATAAGGCAACAGTAACAGAAATGTAATTGTAGCAGGAAATACAAGTATCCCTCTTTAATTCTTAATAAATCAAGTAGGCAAAGGATAAGAATCTATAGGTTTAGACAGCTATCAATGAAGCTAATTTAATGCAATACCTATATACTCTACAAATAATACTCCTTTTCTAATGTCTGTAGGACATTTACAAAAATGATAATATATGTGGCTACAGAGAACATCAATAAATTCCCCAAAGCAGAAATGCACAGGGCACATTTGATTACATGTGACTATACAATGGATTACACAATATGATAAAACTAGAAATGTTAAAAGTAGGGGGGAGAAGAGGACAAGGCAATAGGGTAGGAGAAAATTCATAAATTTTATACAAAACTCTGGTATCAAAATTGGCCAACAAAAGAACCCTACAAGCCAATCTCATTTATTAACATAGAAAGAAAAATTATAAATCACATGACATTCTGGTTTACACACTTTAATCTCTTACGGGTTTGGTACATCATAAGTATGATATGTTGAAGAAACTGAGTTATTGGTCCAATCACACTAGCGGCAAGATCTTAGATTATGGTGAAATTACCATCAGAAAGCCATTTCAGATCTCCCTTGGGTCTCTTCCACTTAAGACTAACCCTGGTGACACACACATCATTACTTGTGCTTCCTTCCACCAGTGACAATAAGTGATGGGAGATAAATCTGGAAAAAGCCGAATGAGACGTCTGCATTGGGGCAGCACTGAAAACTTTAAGTGACGTGTTGTGAGGCACGGTTAAGGAAGGTTGATCTGCTGAAGGACTAAAGCAGGAGAAAGTCTGAAGTAGAAGCTAATTATAAGATTTCAACAAGTATAGTCTAGGTAGTAATAAAAGTAACAGTGGGGCCGGGCACAGTGGCTCACGTCTTTTATCCCAGCACTTTGGGAGGCTGAGGCACGTGGATCACTCGAAGTCAGGAGTTCCAGACCAGCCTGGCCAACATGGTGAAACCCTGTCTCTACTAAAAACACAAAGTTAGCCGGGCGTGGCGGCACACACCTCTAATCCCAGCTACTTGGGAGGCTGAGATAGCAGAACTGCTTGAACCTGGGGAGGCGGAGGTTGCAGTGAGCCGACATCATGCCACTGCACTCCAGCCTGAGCAACAACAGCAAAACTGCATCTCAAAAAAAAAAATTAAAAAAAAAAAAGTAACAGTGGGTATGGAAAAGGGGTGGCATTGATGAGACTGACAGAACTGGTCAGCAGGAAGATACAGCAGTAGTACAAGGTACAAATGATACCATCAAGAAAGTGAACAGACAACCCACAGAATGGGAGAAACTATTTGCAGATCATGTAACTAACGAGTGACTTGCATCCAGAATACCTCAAGAACTCTTACAACTCAATAATAAAAAGACAAATAACCCAACTGAAAAACAGATTAAGGATTTGAAGAGACATTTCTCCAAAGAAGATATACAAATAACCAATAAGCATATGAAAACCACTCAACATCATTAGTAATTAGAAAAATGCAAATCAAAACTACAAAACACCCCTTCTCATTCACTAAGATGGCTGTGAAAAGTAAGACAGACAATAACAAGTGTCGGTGAGGATGTGTAGGGATTAGAACCCCCATACACTGCTGGTGGGCATGTAAAATGGTACAGCTACTGTGGAAAACAGTGTGACAGCACCTCAGGAAGTTAAACATAGAGTTACCACGTAATCCAACAATTCTCCTAGGTACATACCCAAGAAAAACGAAAACATATGATGTCCACACTAAAACTTGTACATGAATGTTCATAACTGCATTATTCTTAAAAGCCAAAAAGTGAAAACCATCATAAGCTCCATCAACTTATGACTGGATAAACACACAGGATATATCCTTAGAATAGGATGTTTGGCAATAAAAAAGAAATACTGATAGATGTGACAACACGGCTGCCACTTGAAAACGTTATGCTAAATGAAAGAGGTCGGACACAAAAGGCCATATCTTGTATGACTCCATTTACATGAAATGTCCAGAATAGACAAATCCATAGAGACAGAAAGTAGATTCATGGCTACAGGTAGAAGAAATGGGGAGCAACTGCTAACTGGGTTTCTTTGAGGGGAGACAAAAGTTCTAAAATTAGATTGTGGTGATGGGTATACAAATCTGTGAATATACTAAAAAAAAAAAAAACAAACCTCTTTATTACTTGTGAATTATGTCTCTGTAAAGCTGTTTTAAAAAGAGTAATGTGGCCAGGTGCAGTGGCTCACGCCTGTAATCCCAGCACTTCGGGAGGCCGAGGCGGGTGGATCACAAGGTCGGGAGTTCAAGACCAGCCTGACTAATATGGTGACACCCCATCTCTACTAAAAACACAAAAATTAGCTGGGTGTGGTGGTGGGTGCCTGTAGTCCCAGCTACTCGGGAGGCTGAGGCAGAAGAATCACTTGAACCCAGGAAGCGGAGGTTGCAGTGAGCCAAGATTATCCCACTGCACTCCAGCCTGGGCAACAAAATGAGACTCCATCCCAAAAAAATAGAAATAAATAAAATAAAAAGTAATGCAAGGCAAACTGATGTACCAATGCCAACTTTGAATTTCATGACTGAGTGACTAGGAAAATGTCATCATTAATAGGAAATAACAGCAACTACTATTTATGACATACATATACAAATATATAAACTGCTTAATACATTGCACAAAGTCTATGCAAAGCACTTTATATGTGCTGTCTCACTTAATCTTCACAGCAACCCACTCAATAGGTATTTTTTACTTCCATTGTACAGAATTGGAGATAGACAAAAAAGCTAAGCAATTTAAGGTCATATAACTGGTAAGCAGTAAAATTGAGATTTAAATCTAAAGTACTTGTTCAGGCCCACTAGAGCTTAAGAGGTGGAAAGAAAAGGTGAATATAATTTTTTTTTCTTTTTTTTTTTTTTTTTGAGATGGAGTCTCTGTCACCCAGGCCGGAGGGCAGTGCTGCCACTTCAGCTCACTGCACCCTCCGCCTCCCAGGTTCAAGCGAGTCTCCTGCCTCAGCCTCCTGAGTAGCTGGGACCACAGGTGTGTGACACCACACCCAGCTAATTTTTGTGTTTTTAGTAGAGATGGGGTTTCACCATGTTGGCCAGGTTGGTCTCGAACTCCTGACCCTCATGTGATCCGCCCACCTCAGCCTCCCAAAGTGCTGGGATTACAGGCGTGAGCCACCGTGCCTGGCTGTGAATATCATTATAGTTTGAGAGTACGGAAAGTAAACGTGAATATCATTTTCACAAATAATCTAAATAATTTTATTATATACAATACATTCACAAACTTTAGCACGCTGACCATCCTTAGATTTAAGATGGCCCAAGCCAGGCATGGTGGCTCACGCCTGTAATCCCAGCACTTTGGGAGCCCGAGGCGGGCAGATCACCAGGTCAAAAGATGGAGACCATGCTGGCCAACATGGTGAAACCCCATCTCTACCAAAAATACAAAAAAAAATTAGCTGGGCGTGGTGGCCCACGCCTGTAGTCCCAGCTACCTGGGAGGCTGAGGCAGGAGAATCGCTTGAACCCAGGAGGCAGAGGTCGCAGTGAGCCGAGATCGCGCCACGCACTCCAGCCTGGGCGACAGAGCGAGACTCCGTCTCAAAAAAAAAAAAAAAAAAAAGATGGCTGGGCACAGTGGCTCATGCCTGTAATCCCAGCACTTTGGGAACACAAGGCGGTGATCACCTGTGGTCAGGAGTTTGAGACTGGCTTGGCCAACAAGGCGAAACCCTGTCTCTACTAAAAATACAAAATTAGCTGGGCATGCTGGCAGACGCCTGTAATCCCAGCTACTCGTGAGGCTGAGGAAGGAAAATCTCTTGAACCTGGGAGTCAGAGGTTGCAGTGCACGGAGATCCTGCCACTGCACTCCAGCCTGGGCAACAAGAGAGACTCCATCTCAAAAACAAACAAACAAACAAAAACCTTAATAAGATACCAGCAGTTAGTGGGCCAGGCGCAGTGGCTCACGTCTGTAATCCCAGCACTTTGGGAGGCTGAGGCCCGTGGATCACAAGGTCAGGAGTTCAAGACCAGCCTGGCCAAGATGGTGAAACCCTGTCTCTACTAAAAATACCAAAAAATTAGCCGGGTGTGGTGGCCGGCACCTGTAATCCCAGCTACTCTGGAGGCTGAAGCAGAGAACTGCTTGAACCTGGGAGGCGGAGGTTGCAGTGAGCCGAGATCCCGCCACTGCACTCCAGCCTGGGCAACAAAGTGAGACTCTGTCTCAAAAAAAAAAAAAAAAAAAAAAAAAAAAGATAACAGCAGTTTTATGTCACTTTGCACATGTATTTTATTTTTTTAATCCAATAGCAACAGTTCTAAAACAAACACACTGATCCCAGCCTGTTCCACTATGCTTCTTAAAAGCTATTTGGCTTTTTTAAAGCAGATGAGGGGCAACATACTGAAGAAATCCTGAACTAGATGACCTTCAAGATTCCTTCCAACTTTGATGAATTTAATAACAGCCACTATTATTCAGCTGAGGAACTCTAAGTAAAATTTTATACGTGATTTAAACACCGATTAAACATCCTAAAAACACAGATGACAGCAATGTAATAGGGAAGCAGACCCACCAGCTATTTATTGTGAAGTCCTTCAGAGAGTTCTATAATCAGAGCATATGGTAATTTGCAGGCTTACTATAGAAAGCACATTTAAACATAGTAAATGTTGCTTCAGTAAATTTAAAGCCTGGCACAAATGTACAAAAATACCAGTACCCTATGCCTACTCTTTACATTAGTGAAATGCTTTAGAGTTCACAAAGCACACTATGTAAACCTGCATTGTACAACACTCCTGTATCATTGCATCCTTTTGAAATGTGAGTAAACTGAAGCTCAAATTAAAAGACCTGCCAGTGGTTACACATCTCAGAAATGGCATGTCAGGATTCAAACAGCAGTATAACTCCAAATCTAACATTTTTCTAAGTTAAACAAAAAAATCACTTGGCAGAAAAATTTCTCTGACATTAAATGTCCTATCAGTGCAAAGTATGGCATTGGTGGGCCTTAGAAGGTGTAACATCTCTTCAGAAGAGAAGAAAGAATCTTCTGGTCTAGAGGAATTAAAAATCTTAATAAAATACATTATTATTTTTGCTAAAAGAGAAATGATTACAGTAAGTAATTTTAAAAATGGTATCATGAGCAAGTTTATAGCTTACCTAATGCAAAGCTGTATTCCTGAGATAAAGTTCCTTATGCCATGGCCATCAAAAAGCAATATAAATAGAATGAGGAAGAAGAACCCATTTCAGTTTTGCTTCAAATTAAAATCACATTGACTTCTGGAAGGAAGAGTAACAGTGAAAATGTAAAGGAGATGCTATGTACATGTGTATTTGCTAATAAACACTAGAGATGTACATTAGTGGCAGAAAGAAAAGTAATCAAGACTGGCATTTTTGGTTATATTAAATTCCATTCTGCAACTTCGTAGCTCCTGCTCTTGTATTTTTTAAAAAAACAAACTTATTTTGTAATAATTTTAAATTTTCTAAAAAATTGAAAAGACAGTGCATAATTCCCATATACCTCTCATCCATTACTGTGGCATATTTATTAAAACTAGAAAACATGGCCACTGACTATGTAATTTTGCAGAATATATCCTTTGGAAGAGCGCTATTGGTCTCCTGACCATTGTCAATCAGTATTCTTCCATTTTTTTCCTAATTAGAACACTTCGGCCAAATAACTTAGTATAAACTATTTTAAGATGCTTTTAAAAAAAAAAAGCCACCTGCTTTATGAAGTTTGATTCATGACTCCCTTCAATTTTAAGCCATGGCTGAATGTTTTACTTAAAAACTTCCAGGACAAACATTCTATTACAGCAAACTCTCTGAGATTCGAAAGAGAAGGTAACATTCGAGAAAGTAACCCCCCATTTATCGATCATCCTTCCATTGAATTTCAATAAAGCCAAGGAAATGTTTTTAACTGTACTCTCATGTGCATTAGAATTCAGGATAAGAAGTTGAAATCAAGAAAGACCGCAGAAACAGCACTCATTTCAAGAAATTAACAACATATCAACAAATTTTAAAAAATATTTTTTCCTCAATATGTTACAAATAAGACAAAAGCCCCTATTCTAACTGCAAATATAAATAGAGTGAAAAGGAAAAGTTCAGGCCCAGTGCAGTGGCTCACACCTGTAATCCCGGCACTTTGGGAGGCCAAGACAGGTGGATCATTTGAAGTCAGGAGTTTGAAACCAGTCTGGCCAACATGGTGAAACTCTGTCTCTACTAAAAATACAAAAATTAGCTGTGTGCGGTGGCAGGCGCCTGTAATCCCAGCTACTCGGGAGGCTGAAGCAGGAGAATCACTTGAACCCAGGAGGCGGAGGTTGCAGTGAGCCGAGACTGCCCACTGCACTCTAGCCTGGGTGACAGGGCGAGACTCCATCTCAAAAAAACAAAAACAAAGAAAAAAAAAAAGTTCATGAAAATGATACTCTTCAATTAATTTTCAGACATGCATTTTTTCACATTTTAAAATTCCTGAAATCAGAATGTGATCACCAGGTGGCAGTTTTAATAGCTGTCACTGCCTGAGACGATGGAGAACTGCTGAGGTCCTCATCAGTGTTCTTGATGACACAAAGGATGACACTCTAGAAAAAATATGGACACACTCTGAATTGAAAAGTACACAGAAGAGTAGAACTTGGAATGTTAACTTTAATGAACACTTTAACCAATGTATTCTTATTTTTCCTCTGTATATATGTATTAGAATAGGCATTGATACCATGTTTCAGTGTCTAAGTCTAAAAGTGTTTTCAATAATAAAAAGTCTAAACGATAAGAGCGCATTAAGCCATAGTTTAATTAGCAGGGTTTCTCCCTTCCTTGGTGGTACATGAAATAACAGCATCTAGGATTCAATTAAATAAAGTAGTAATTCAGTTGCGATATCTTATTAGAAAGCTTGATAAACTACCTTAAGGGCAAATAGATAGCTTAAATAAGAGATTTTAAAAAACAAAAAAACCACAAAGGCATCCCCCATAACAAAACTCAAGAAATAACACATAATTTTGCATTATAATAAAAGGGCTATTTTTCAGCCTTATGAGTTTTCTTCCTGTGAAAAGCATAATTATCAAGTATCCTACTTATGAGCAGATTCTTGCACTGATTCCAAGAAAGGCGGAGGGAGGAGAGCCAGGGCAGAAAGTAAGTAGAAAGCTTGAGGAAGATTTTAACCAAATTCACTTAACTAAACTTTTCTAAGAACCTCAGCTGTACCCACTGCTGTAAAGAGAGTAGGAATCAATAAACACAGGTTCAACTGTGTTCCTAACACCTACAGAATGAATTTTGAAAAATTACATGTAAAAGGAGCTTATTGGTTTCAGGAGTCTCCAATGAATACTGTTTTTGTTTTTTGTATTGTATAAAATATACATAAAACTTTAAGACTTAACAATTTTAAGTATTTTTAAGAGTCCAATTCAGTGAAGTACATTCACAATGTTGTGCAATCATCACAACCCATTTCTAGACCTTATTCATCATCCCCCAAAACTCTGTTCTGTAACATTAAGCAGTAACTCCTCTCCCCAGCCCCTGGTAAACTATTCTACTTTCCATCTCTTAATTGGTTCATTCTAGGTACTTCATTTAAGTGCTCTCAAACGACATTTGTCCTTTTGTGTGTGGTTTATTTCTCCCGTGGTACTTCTGTAAAGCAAATAATAAATTCCCAATTATTAGGTTTCTTATAATTTAATTGAAAATGCTGACACAATCTCTGAACTAAGCACGTAGTTATCCCAGAAACCCTGCTACGTTCCAGTAGCCCCAAAGACCTCAGTCTGATCCTTCCTTAGAGCAGGCTCCAGAGATCCCTGGAGACCATCCCGTGGTGAGTGGACGGAGCGAGGGATGTGGGAAGCTGTGCAGGCCTGAAAAACCACAGGCGAGAAAAGGAGAGGACTCATCAAGCTGCTCTGGTCCTAAAATGGGCCTCCTGTCTCCCTAACAAGCTCTCCTGCACTCTGAAACTTATGTTGAGCGACACCTGTCAGAGTTGAGGCCAAACTGCGGTCGAGTCACTGAGAGAGTCACCAGTGCAGGGAGCTTCACGGGGTCATGAGTCACCTTCCATGGCTCAGAGGTCTGGGCAGCCCTGCCCCACCCAGACAAACTCAGTTAGGAAAGAGAAACAAGAGGAAAAAACAAAGTTGGCAGAAAGAGAGAAACAGACAGATGGCCAAAAAGCCAGACTGACAGGCCCTGAATTAGAGTAACGGCTGAGTGGCAGAGACAGGGTGAACAGACACAGAAGCAAGGTGGAGACAGATATAAAACAGGATCCAGATACCCCGACAAAGACAAAGTGGAGAGAAATATCAGGTTGACAGGGACCTAGCTGAAAGACAAAAAGGGCAGGTTACAACAGGTGACAGAGACAGCAACGGGGGTTGCTGAATGTTTTACTTAAACAGAAGATCAGCGAAGTCCAGGCGCAGTCTTTCTCCCAGCTCAGCTCGTCAGGTCTCACGCATTGGTGGCTCGAACCCGAGGCCGTCAAGCCGCGCCCACCCTACGCCCCCAAAGGCCAGCGGACGGACGGGGGCGGGATCTCTAAGCGCTGTGGCCGGCGGAGCTCCGCGGCCGCGAGGGTGACCTTGGGCAAGAGGCTGCCCCAAAGGCCTTGGTGTCGCGGTCTGCGCGCCGTGTGGGCAGGAGACTGCGGGATTTGGAGCTGGAGCGCCGGGACCCCAACCTCCCGCGCGGGGCTTTGGCATGCCGGTCCACGGAATGGGCCTGGCGGGGCCAGCGGCGCGAGCGTTGGGGCCTGCAGAGGAGCCCTTAACTCCCCTACCGACTTCTCCTCCCCTACCCTTGCCGCCCGTGGTCCTGGCCACGCAGTACCTGCCAAGGGCTCAGCGCTCACATCCCCCGCACGAGAGCTTCTCTCCGCCGCCGGCGCAGGCCTGTTCTAGCCTCCGCTGCCGCAACAGATTCACCCTGTACCTTCAGCCCCCGGAAATGCTTCTCGGTCCCGCCCCCCGAAACTGACAGTGCTTCCGGGGGTGCGTCAGAGAGAAAGCCGAGTGCGCATGCGGGACTCACTGTCTGAGCTGGGCGTCGGGAGGGAGCGCAGAGATAGCGGGCGCCTGCGCAGTACAGTCTGGAGCGGGTCAACTTTAGGGACTGACTACGCTGTTGAAAATAGGGGAGTAGATACCGAGTTCTAAACCTTCTTGAAACCTTGACATAGGCCAGGCGCGGTAGCCCACGCCTGTAATCCCAGCACTTTGGGAGGCCGAGAGAGGATGATCGCTTGAGGCTAGGAGTTCGAGACCATCCTGGCCAACATGGTGAAACCCTGTCTCTACAAAAATTAGCTGAGAGTGGTTGCGCGCGCCTGTAATCCCAGCTACTTAGGAAGCTGAGACAGGAGAATTGCCTGAACCCGGGAGGCAGAGGTTGCAGTGAGCCGAGATCACGCCACTGCACTCCAGCCTGGGCATAGAGCAAGACTCTTAAACAACAACAACAAAACAAACAAAAACACCTTGACCTTCTCCGTCTCTTCTCTAAACAAACAAACGAACGAAAACCTTGACCTCAGTTTGCCTGGCGGAGATTATCTCCAAATCCGTTTCTGCCTTCACAGCACCCATCCCGCTTTTTGGCATGTAGTAGATGCTCAGTAAACGTTCAATGAAAGGACCAGTGCCTTTCCTTGGGCTGCATTGTGCTGGGCACTGGGGTCACACAGATGGTGGGACAGAAACAATCTCTCTAGCCTCCAATTCTCCCACTCCCTCCCAAAACCCTCCATACCTCTTCTCGCTGCTTTCTTCCCCACTGCCCCACCATGTTAGTGTAGAAGAGAGAGAGATCTTTAGCAGTGGGACTCTTACCTTTGGACCCGTTTACAGACCAAGTACCCTCTTTGTAGAAGATCTAATTGATACCTGAAATCCAGGCAGCTGAAGAGTTGTGGTCATAATGCCTTCTGGATTTAGGGTGGATGTTCTCGTGGGGCCCGACATGCCCGTTTGATATTGTCTGTCTCAGTTTAAGCTGATTGGTTTCCCAGCTGTTATGCCTGTCTTGCTTGTTGTAGGGCCCTAGGACACAGGAGTGTAGCTTTCCTAGAGAATTCTACCCAAAAAAAAAAAAAAATTTTTTTTCTAGAAAACAAAATGAAAGAAAACAAATATGGAAGCACAGAAATGGGAATGGATGCAGAACAGCTTGTCAAAGATTCTGCTTCAAACATGTATACTCCAGCTCCCCCGCCTTTTTTTTTTTTTTTTTTTTGAGACGAATTCTTGCTCTGTTGCCCAGGCTGGAGTGCAGTGGTGCAATCTTGGCTCACTGCAACCTCCACCTCCCAGGTTCAAATGATTTTCCTGCCTCAGCCTCCCGAGTAGCTGAGACTAGAGGTGTGCGCCACCACGCCTGGCTAATTTTTGTATTTTTAGTAGAGAGGGGTTTCACCATCTTGGCAAGGCTGGTCTCGAACTCCTGACCTCATGATCCACCCGCCTCAGCTTCCCAAAGTGCTGGGATTACAGGCGTAAGTAATTGCGCCCAGCCTAGTTGAGTATACTCTCTAAGTGTTTTGCTACTTTTATTCCTGCCTCTAAGCAGACCTGAACTTTGGAAGTTCAACTGCCATCATGTGCCTATGAAGTGGTAAGTAAATGCTAAGGCTGGCAAAGCAGGAAGATTGAGAGAACCTAGGTCCCATATTACATTAGGTCACAGTTCCAGCTTTGGACACCCTTAAGTGTTTTGTTGCATGAGCCAAATAAACTTCTTACTTGGACTTTATTTCTGGCAATATTGAGGACTATATATTTCCAAAAATTACTACAACAAAATATGTAAAATTGCTAGAAGAAATATTTAGAATACCCTCTTAAATGCATGGATACACTTGCAAAAAAAAGTCAGGAAAATTATCTGAAGCTAGGAGGAAAACAAGAACACAAGCCTAGGAAGTCAAACAATTGATGTTCAGAAATTATGCAGAGGTACAGTCTGCATCTGTTCCGATCCATTGGTGTATGTCCTGTACTGACAAACATTTTCAAAATTATCTCTGGAGATAGGTAAACACTGATACTGCTACCAGCTATAGGAGCATTCACCTGGGTCCAGGCAGGATAAGAGTCAAATTGCAACATCAGGTTGGGACTCAAGAAGAAATATGTCCTCAGGTGAAGGATAAACTATGGTGGAAAAAATCTGCCATACAGAGGTGGGCAGCAATTAAAGATGTCTCTCTGTGCCTTGGCTCTGAGCAGAAGGGGAAAACATTCCCCTGGAGGATTCATGGCCAAAAAGTCTGACTATCAAATGGCCACACAATTTGCATAGTTCAAAAGCCCACAATCACTTTAATTTGAAATGAACCTGAGTAGGTGGTGCCTACAGTATTTGGCCAAAACAAACACAGATCTTCTCTGGAAGAACTCACTGGCAACCCAGGTTTCAAAGAATTCCCACAGATAGGGTTCTAAATAAATATGAACTCACAACCAGAAACCACAAACCCCTTGAGGAAATAAGCAGAGAAGACAAGCAGTAGAGGTGGATCCACACTAGCTTTAGATATTAGGTATTTTAGAACCAGAATATAAAACAAGCATGCTTAGAAAAACAAAGGGGCTAAAAGCACAAGTGAATATCAAGAAACTCTTGAAAACTTGCCAGGCAGCCGGGTGTGGCAGCTCACGCCTATAATCCCAGCACTTTGGGAGGCTGAGATGGGCAGATCACCTGAGGTCAGGAGTTCGAGACCAGCCTGGCCAACATGACGAAACCGCGTCTCTATTAAAAATACAAAAATTAGCCGGGCATGGTGGTGTGCTCCTGTAATCCCAGCTACCCAGGAGGCTGAGGCAGGAGAATCTCTGGAACCTGGGGCAGGGGCAGAGGCTGCAACGAGCCGAGATTGTGCCACTGAACTCCAGCCTGGTGACAGAGCAAGACTCCATCTCAAAACAAAACAAAGAAATTAGCCAACCGTGGTGGTGGGCGTCTATAATCCCAGCTACTTGGGAGGATGAAGTGGAAACATGAGATTTAAAAAAAAATCAAGCTATACACTGTTTAAAACACAAACCTGAAGAAAATTTCAGGCCAGGCATGATGGCTCCCGCCTGTAATCCTAGCACTTTGGGAAGCAGGTGTATCACTTGAGCCCAGGTGTTTAAGACTAGCCAAGGCAACATGGTGAAACCCCATCTCTACAAAAAACGGTGTGGTGGTGCGCACCTGTAATCCAAGCTACTTGGGAGGCTGAGGTGGGAGGATCACCTGAGCCCAGGAGGTTGAGGCTGCAGTGGGCCATGACCTTGCCACTGCACTCGAGCCTGGGCAACAGAGTGAGACCTGTCTCAAAGAAAGAGAAAAAAAGAAAGAAAAGGAAAAAAAGAAAAATTGAACTAAAAGAATGGCAAAAGAGATTCTGTGCTGGTTAAATTATATTAACATTGGATAAATAAGGATAGGTATGGCAGCTCATACCCCTAATCCCAGCTCTTTGGGAGGCCAAAGTGAGAGGATCACTTGAGGCCAGGAGTTTGAAACCAGCCTGGGCAATATAGTGAGACCTTGTCTCTATAAAAAATAAAAAAATTCAGACTGGGCAACATAGTGAGATGCTCTCTCTTCAAAAAATAAAAAAAATTAGCCAGGTGTGGTGGCACACATCTGTGGCCCCAGCTACTCGAGAGGCTGAGGTGGGAGGATTACTTGAGCCCAGGAGGTCAAGGCCACAGTGTGCCATGATTGCACCACTGCATTCCAGCTTGGGCAATAGAGTAAGACCCTATCTCAAAAAAAAAAAAAAAAAAATGCCAGTGTGGTGACAGCTGTAGTCCTAGGTACTCAGAAGGCTGAGGCAGGAGAATCGCTTGAGCCCAGGAGTTTGAGGCTGCAGTGAGCTATGTTCACGTCACTGCACTCCATCCAGCCTGGGCAACAGAACGAGATTCAGTCTCAAAAACCAAAAAACACTGGATAAATAGACTGTAAAACAAAAAGCATTTCTAGAAATATGTGGTAGCTTATATTGTTGTTTTCAATAATTTGGTGGCTGTTCCTGTGAGAGGCTTTACTTCCCATCCCATGGATGTCAGGCTTGGTCACTGAAATGTGAGTGGAGGTTGAGCGTGCACTCCTGAGCACAGCTTTCAGAACCATTGCTCTCTCCCTGCGCCACAAGAAGAGCGTGTCCCAGATGGGATTGATTATTCTTCCTGCCTGGGTCCCTGGATGAAGAGAATATAGAATAAAGAATGGATAGTGCCACAAATGGCACACATAAGTCATACAACGTAAGTGAGAAATTAACCGTTATTGTAAGGTGCAGAAATTTTTGAAGGTAGATGTGTTCAGGTAGCTTTCACTAATGTATTATTATTATTTTTTGAGACAGAGTTTCACTCTTGTTGCCAGGCTGGAGTGCAGTGGCGCAATCTCGGCTCACTGCAACCTCCACCTTCTAGGGTCAAGTGATTCTCCTGCCTCAGCCTCCCAAGTAGCTGGAATTACAGGCGTGAGCCACCATGCCCAGCTAATTTTG
Source organism: Nomascus leucogenys (assembly GCF_006542625.1). NCBI lineage: Eukaryota > Metazoa > Chordata > Mammalia > Primates > Hylobatidae > Nomascus > Nomascus leucogenys. The sequence continues at coordinate 102,936,882 of NC_044388.1, read as the reverse complement.
TGCTTTTAGTAGAGACGGGGTTTCTCCATGTTGGTCAGGCTGGTCTCGAACTCCTGACTTCAGGTGATCCACCTGCCTCGGCCTCCCAAACTGCTGGAATTACAGGCATGAGCCACTGCGTCTGGCCTCACTAATGTATTATAAAACATGCATTATTTCCAGGTGGGCACTTTAAGAATGAGTGCATGATTCATGCTATCATGCTGTTACTGTGGCCTAACTTAGCAAAAGATGGGTAATACAAATAGGTGATTTATAATGAGAAAAGGTTCAGCTCACCAGGAGGACATAATACTTCTAAATTGTATCCATATAAAAATATAGCTTCAGGCCGGGCATGGTGGCTCACGCTTGTAATCTCAGCACTTTGGGAGGCCGAGGCAGGTGGATCATGAGGTCAGGAGATCAAGACCACGGTGAAGCCCCGTCTCTACTAAAAAAAAAAAATACAAAAAAATTAGCCGGGCATGGTGGCGGGCGCCTGTAGTCCCAGCTACTCGGAGAGGCTGAGGCAGGAGAATGGCGTGAACCTGGGAGGCAGAGCTTGCAGTGAGCCAAGATTGCGCCACTGCACTCCAGCCTGGGCGACAGAGCGAGACTCTGTCTCAAAAAAAAAAAAAAAAAAAAAAAAAAAAATATATATATATATATATATATACATACAGCTTCAGGCTGGGTGCAGTGGCTCACTCCTGTAATCCCAACACTTTGGGAGGCCAAGGTGGGTGGATCACATGAGGTCAGGAGTTCAAGACCAGCCTGGTCAACATGGTGAAACCCCATCTCTACTTAAAAATACAAAAATTAGCCAACCATGGTGGTGCACGCCTGTAATCCCAGCTACTTGGGAGGCTAAGGTAGGAGAATCACTTGAACCCGGGAGATGGAGATTGCAGTGAGCCGAGATCGTGCCATTGCACTCCAGCATGGGCAACAAGAGTGAAACTCTGTCTCAAATATATGTATACATACACACACACACACATACACATACACATATATATAATATATATTTATATATATATAGCTTCAAACTATTGTATAAATATTGATAGAACTATAAGAAGAAATAGACAAATTCACTCTCATATGGAGATTATGCAACTCATTAGTTGCTATGGTTTCAGTGTATGTGTCCCTCCAATATTTGCATGTTGAAACCTAATCTCCAAGGTGATAATATTAGAAGGTGGGGCCCTTGGGAAGGTGATTAGTCATGAGGGACCCACCCTCATGAATGGGATTAATGACCTTATAAAAGAACTGCATGGGAGCTGTTCACCCTGTTTTGCCCTTTCTGCCCCTTCCATCCCTTCCACCATGTGAGGACACCACTGTCCTCCCTTCTGGAGGACTCAGCTTTTAGGGTGCCATCTTGGAAGTAGAGGCTGGGCCCTCACCAGACACAAAACATGCTGGTACCTTGATCAATAAATTGCTCACAGTTATGGACCTTCCAGCTTCCATAACTGTGAGCAATAAATGGATGCTGTTTTATAAATTACCCAGTTTCAGGTATTTTGTTACAGTGGCACAAACAGACTGAGAGAGGATATAGGTAGAACTCTGCACAGAAGAACTGGATAATGTACATCATTTTATTATATGACATGTTTAGAACAGTTATAAAAATTGTGTGCTAGGCCATAAAGCAAACCCAAAAAATTTTCAAAGAAATAAAATCACCTGGGTTATGTCTCTTACCTCAGTGGAATTCAGTAAGGAATTGACAACAAAATAATACAGTCAAAATAGTCTTTATTTGGACACTTAACAACACACATGAAAATAAGTAACAGGTAAAGAATAAGAGAAGAAAGAAAGAAAGAAGAGAAAGAAAGAAAGAGAAAATAAGTAACAGGTGGCTGGGCGTGGTGGCACATGCCTGTAATCCCAGTACTTCTGGAGGCCGAGGTGGGTGGATCATGAGGTCAGGAGTTTGAGACCAGCCTGGCCAACATGGTGAAACCCGCTTTACTAAAAATACAAAAATTAGCCAGGCGTGGTGGTGCATGCCTGTAATCCCAGCTACTAGGGAGGCTGAGGCAGAAGAATTGCTTGAACCCGGGAGGCAGAGGTTGCACTGAGCTGAGATTGCACCACAGCACTCCAGCCTGGGCCACAGAGCAAGCCTCTGTCTCAGGGGGAAAAAAAGAAAGAAAGAAAAGTAAGTAACAGGTTGAAAAAGAGATCCTAATGAAAAATTTAAAATGTTTATAATTGAATGATTATAAAAACACTACCTTCCAAATCTGTGTTGTCAGCAAAAAAAGTTTTAAGAGGGAAATTTCCATCCAACAATTATGATAAAAGAAGAAAGGGCCGGGCGCGGTGGCTCAAGCCTGTAATCCCAGCACTTTGGGAGGCCGAGGCGGGCGGATCACGAGGTCAGGAGATCGAGACCATCCTGGCTAACACAGTGACAACCCGTCTCTACTAAAAATACAAAAAATTAGCCGGGTGTGTTGGCGGGCGCCTGTAGTCCCAGCTACTCGGGAGGCTGAGGCAGGAGAATGGCGTGAACCCGGGAGGCGGAGCTTGCAGTGAGCCGAGATCGCGCCACTGCACTCCAGCCTGGGGCACAGAGCAAGACTCCGTCTCAAAAAAAAAAAAAAAAAAAAGAAAGGTCTAAGTTAATGAGCTAATCACTTAAAAGGTTAGAAAAATGAAACAAAGTAAACTCAAGGAAAGTGAAAGAAAGACACAGGAAAGGAAAAGGTAAGTTTGTATATTAATTAGAAAACAGAGATACAATAAGGAAGACCAATAAAGCCCAAAGTTAGGTTTTTGAATTGACTAATAAAACTGACGGATCAGGGGCTGGGTGCGGTGCCTCACGCCTATAATCCCAGCACTTTGGGAGGCCGAGACAGGCAGATCACGAGGTCAGGACATCGAGACCATCCTGGCTAACATGGGGAAACCCCATCTCTACTAAAAATACAAAAAAATTAGCCGGGTGTGGTGGTGGGCGCCTGTAGTCTCAGCTACTCGGGAGGCTGAGGCAGGAGAATGGCATGAACCCAGGTGGCGGAGCTTGCAGTGAGCTGAGATGGCGCCACTGCACACTCCAGCCTAGGCAACAGAGCGGGACTCCATCTCAAAAAACAGACAGACAAACAAACAAACAAACAACAACAACAAAAAAACTGACAGATCTCAGGCAAGATTGATAAGATATATATAACATAGAGAAAGATTTACAGAGATATCTTTGAGATGTATATATCATAGATCATAGAGAGTATCTCTCAAAGATATCTCTGTAAATCTCTCTGTATATATTATCTATCTAGAGAAGAGAGAATAAACAAACCTCCTATTTAAGCCACTGTTTTGAGGATTTTCTTTTGTTTGCAGCCAGATATGTTTCCAATTGATAAACCAGTCAGTTTGAGAGCATACTGCAGAGGCAAGAGGCAAGTGTAGAGTTAGCTATTGTTAAATAATAACTGCAAACTTAGTGGATTAAAACAATAATAATTTGTCCTTCCTCTGCTTTAAACTGCATCTCTGGCAGAGCTTGGCTTTTCTCTTTGCAGGTTGGGGGCCAAGTCTGCTCCACATGTATTCATTTAGGCAGGTCCAGGCTAAAGGGACAGCAGCTACCCAGGAAAAGCTCATCTCATGATGATGTCAAAGCGGCTAAAGGGAAAGCCCTACCCTGCAAGCACATTTTAAACCTTCGTGGATGTCTTATTTGCTAATATTCTATTGGCCAATGCAAGTCACATGATAGCCCAAAGTCAAGGGCAGGAAGCGCACTTCACCTTTAGAGGGAGAAACTAAAAAGTCATATGAAAACAGGCATGTACACAGGGAGGGGTGAAGGATTGGGAACAATAAACCAATTGACCAGAGTTGCCATCTTACAATTGTTTAAATTCCTCCCGCATGCAAAGCACATTCACCTCAATCCCAAGACCTTCTGAAATCTTATCCGGACTTAAAATCCTCACAAGGATCGAAGTTCAGAGACTTGTGATCTACATTGGATCTGGATGTGGCTCCTCTGCGTTCTAAAACATCTACAAACTAGAAAGACAAGTTGTCGGCCTTCTCAGCCTCACACAGTGATAGAATAGGAATAAGATAACTGCAATAAACACTCTCATTTGAAAATAGTTAAGAATGGGAGGCACATAGCAGTCAGTCACTGGTCAATAGCAATTCCAAAATCCCAGTGGACAAATATTACCAGGTCTCACTATGTTAGGATTAAGGCCCTTGATTTCTCCTTGAGAGTAGCTCCTCAATCAATTCTCTACAGCTGTTGGTTCTATCCTCTTGGAAATCCTTCCTTTTGCAACAACTCCCTTGCTTAATTCTGAAGCATGTCTTGAAGATAGCATTGAAAAATATGCACTTTTTTTTGTGGCTGATCAGCTTTCTCAGGTTGCTACATTCCCAGAGATGGTTGGGGGGATCTTGGCTGGGCGCGGTGGCTCACGCCTGTAATCCCAGCACTTTGGGAGGCCAAGGCGGGCAGATCACGAGGTCAGGAGTTCGAGACCAGCGTGGCTAATATGGTGACACCCCGTCTCTACCAAAAATACAAAAATTAGCCAGGCATGATGGTGTGCGCCTGTAGTCCCAGCTACTCAGGAGGCTGAGGCAAAAGAATTGCTTAACTCTGGGAGGTGGAGGTTGTGGTGAGCCGAGGTTGCACCGCTGTACTCCAGCCTGGGTGACAGAGTAAGACTCCCTCTCAAAAAAAAAAAAAAAAAAAGGAAGAAAGCTGGGGAGATCTCTGCCTCTTTCCATCCAGACTGGTGGCACTTTTGCCAGTACATAGCCCTCAAAGACATTGTAGATTTTTCTATGTATTTGATTCCAGTCAACTTCATATGACAAAGGTATACTTATAATTTTTCTCAACATGTGCCTCTTTCTATAGACTCAGTGTACTTACTGGCACTTTAGGGGTATTAAAATTTTGTGGGGCCATACCCTTAATACCTCTTAATCTTTCTAGAAGCCTTTTTTGTCAGCTGCAAGGATCCATGCCCTTGATTTAATTTTTGTCCCTAAATTGTATTTTGACAAGAATCTTGTTTTTGTTTGTTTGTTTGTTTTTTTAGTAGAGACGGGGTTTCACCGTGTTAGCCAGGATGGTCTCGATCTCCTGACCTCATGATCCACCTGCCTCAGCCTCCCAAAGTGCTGGGATTACAGGTGTGAGCCACCACGCCTGGCCTTGATATAAGAATCTTTTACTGTCTGGAGAGGTTGGACATTATTTTTATTTTTCCAACCTAGCAATTTCTGGACTCCATATTCTCCCTAATTATTGCTTGTGAAATTGGCCATTTCTTTTCTGAGCACATCTCCTTCTTATAGTAGTGTCTTTTCAAATTTATCTAACACCAAGAAAGTCCTACTTTTTTTTTTTTTTTTTTGAGACAGAGTCTCTCTCTGTTGCCCAGGCTGGGTGCAGTGGCATGATCTTGGCTCACTGCAACCTCCATCTCCTGGGTTCAAGCAATTCTCCTGTGTCAGCCTCCTGAGTAGCTGGGACCACAGGCCATGCCACCACGCCCGGCCAATTTTTATATTTTTAGTAGAGACGGGGTTTCACCATGTTGGCCAGGCTGGTCTCGAACTCCTGACCTCAGGTGATCCACCCGCCTCGCCCTCCCAAAGTGCTGGCCTGAGCCACCACGGCCCCCCAAGAAACTCCTACTTTTGACATTTTGCCTCTAAATGTCTTCTCCCAACTCTAAAACTTCATTAGATACATTTTTCTCATTCAAATCTTCATACACAGGAGTTTTACTAAATGTTTCCCACTACTTAACACAGGCTACCTTTTCCTGTTTCCTATAAGTTTTCTCACCACTTTCCAGCCCTCTGTAAATATTTCCTGTTGCTTATTGCCTGGTCCCAAACCCAATGCCTCATATTTGAGGTTTTTATTATGGCAGGCTCCCAGTTTCAGCGCCGATGACTGCGTCTGCCTGCTGTTATTACGAAACAATCCACCGCAAGGCTCAGTGGCTTACAACAGTAATTACCTATTCTCATTCGTGTGTCTGCAGATCAGTTAAGGGCTGGCTGGTTTAAGCTAGGTTCAACTGGGCAGCTCTGCTTCAGGCTGTGGGACCAGCTGGACACCCCAGGAGTTGTGGGGAGCTACTGGAAGAGACACCCTTTTGTTGGATGGTGTGGGAGGATGTGAAGTCAGGAACCATTGCAGCTATTTTGTTTCTGTAAGGAGAGAGCCTGGAGTTGCAGGAGCCTGTGTGTGTTGGGGGGGAGGGGCTGGAAATGAAGTTGACAGCAAGAAAGACATAAAACACAGGTAGAAAAAGTCAGTGTCTTGGTGAGAATCTGGATCCAGCTTCACCTGACCAGATCCAGGTGAACCAACACATTCCCTTCATTGCTCATCAGTTTGCGATGTTGTTTTTGTTTTCGTTTCTTTACAATCAAGACAGTCTTAACTGATACACAGGCTGTGAGGTGGTTGCTCGGGGGAGTGATTGGAGGACTCACCCACTCTTTCTTCCAGGGTTCTGGCTTTTGGGGCATGTGTGCACATGTCTGGGTAGATGTTCTAAGCTGCACGGAACAGAAATGGAGTCTGGCTGATTACAGTAGAAAAGGAATTCACTAAAAGGATCTGATCTCCAAGAGGGCTGGAAAATCGAGCTCTGTGACTATGCAGCCAAGCCGCACCCACAATCAGGCCACAGAACTGGGGTGGCCAGAACACTGCTGCCACCACCATGGCCACCACTGTTGACAGTGCAGTTGCTGCTGCCAACTGGATCCCCCGTCCCCTCCAGTCTGCACTGCGCTGCCCCTGCTACTTTGGAAGCAGATCTTGCTGCCACCACTGCCCTCATGTGCCACTAGCTGCCAAGTCAGAGTCCTCTGGTTGGCTGAGCCTGGCCCAGCGTCTGCTCCCTGGCTGCAAGGGAGGCTGAGGAAGCAACAAACTGGCCCTTTGGGCTTCTACAGTGGGGTGTAGGTTCTGCCTCTCTCCAAGTTTTGGAGAATGGGGAATTCCTCAAACACAGGATGGGGTGTCATGCTAGGGAGTCTCAATACAGGGCATAATGGATTGAGATCAAATAGAGACAATGGCTTCAGCTTTATTCCTGGTAGATCTAAATTGGAGAATGCAACTGGAACCTGGGGCCAAAATGGGGCTACCGACTCTTCCCGCTCCCAGAACTGAACTTCTTTTCTCTTTTCTTTTTTCATTTTTTGAGACAGAGTCTTACTCTGTCACCCAGGCTGGAGTGCAATGGCACAATCATGGCTCACTGTAGCCTTGACCTCCCCAGCTCAGGTGATCCTCCCACCTCAGCCCCTTGAGTAGCTAGGTGTGCCACCACCTGCCCAGCTAATTTTTTGTAGAAACAAAAATACAAACACGGGGTTTCCCTGTGTGGCCCAGACTGGTCTCAAACTCCTGCACTCAAGTGATCCATCCGCCTTGGCCTCCCAAAGTGCTGAGATTACAGGCGTGAGCCTCCAGAACAGAATTTCTCTCCCGGCTGTAGGAGAGCCCTCCTCCTGGAGCAGGGATGCTCTGACTTGCTCTTGCTGAGATACTGCTTGACATCGGGAACAGAAACAAGGGACAAGCTGTTGATGAGGGCAGGTCCAGGGGAGGCCAGTGTCTGAGCTGTCACCTGTCCTCTGCCTCCCCACATAGAGGGGTGGAGGCGTAGGATCCTCTAATGCTATTTCCATTTGAAGATGGAAAGTCCCATCCATTTCCCAAAGAGGAAACAGCACAAAAACATGGTGTGGTGGGGTGAGAGGGGGCATGAGGGGGTCAAGGGGAGGCAAGTTTTCCCAAGAGGCAAAGTCAGTGATGCAAATGAGAAGAACAGTAGACATTTGCACATTAACTATATAAGGATGCATGTTCTTTTTTTTTTTTTTTTTCGAGACGGAGTCTTGCTCTGTTGCCCAGGCTGGAGTACAGTGGCGTGATCTCAGCTCACTGCAACCTCCACCTCCCGGGTTCAGGTGATTCTTCTGCCTCAGCCTCCCAAGTAGCTGGGACTACAGGTGCGTGCCACCATGCCCAGCTAATTTTTTGTATTTTTAGTAGAGACGGGGTTTCACTGTGTTAGCCAGGATCTCAATCTCCTGACCTCATGATTCCCCTGCCTAGGCCTCCCAAAGTGCTGGGATTATAGGTGTGAGTCACTGCGCCTGGCCAGGATGCATATTCTTAACATCCACACAAAGCTATGTCATTCTCATTTGTCCTTGGACATTGGCTCCTATATGTGTATTTTTTGTCCTGCCATTTTTTTTTTTGAGACTGTGTCTTGCTCTGTTGTCCAGGCTGGAGTGTAGTGGTGCAATCTCAGCTCACTGCAACCTCCTCCTCCCAGGTTCAAGTGATTCTCCTGCTTCAAGCCTCCCAAGTAGGCTGCTTCACCATGCCTGGCTAACTTTTAGTAGAGATGGGGTTTCATCATGTTGGCCAGGCTGGTCTCAAACTCCTGGCCTCAAGTGATCCACCCACCTTGGCCTCCCAAAGTGCTGGGATTACAGGTGTGAGCCACCACGCCTGGCCATCCTGCCACTTCTGAAGGACATGTGACAGGCTGGCTGTCTTCCATTTGGCTCTTCCCCCAGACCCTCTCTGCCTCCCCACTCCAAGTCTGTGTCTGGGGGGCTGATTCATATGGACTCTTCTGTCTGCTAGCTTCCAGCTGGTGTGGCCCCTGGGATCCCCAGGGGAGACTGGAGGGAAGGAGGAGTGCATTTAAAAAATCATTTTCCGGGCTCCCTTCCCGTGGAGTCCCCATGGGCTGGCCACAGCCCTTGACCCAGCCTCAGCTCCGTCAGTAGCTCTCTCTCTCCAGGTCCCCTCTCTGCACCCCTTCAAATTTAGGGTGGTAACAGTCCCCAGTGTTCCTAGCCCCAGGGTACTAAATCATTCCTTCCCTGTTGCTTTTCTTAATCCCTGTTTATACCTTTGTAAATAATCTCATTGCTAAACTCTCCTCAATTACTCAACTTGAGTGTGTCATCTGTTTCCTGCTGGTACTGGAATGATATCTATGGAGTCTGGAAATACTTCTCCACCCAAAGGAAAAACAACAGCTCACATGCACCAGCAAATAGGACTTCAGTGCGTCTCAGATTCCTGAATGTGAGGGAGGCGGTAGGGAAGGGTAGAGAGTGTGACAAACCAAAAGCACGTGACCATTCATACTCCAGCCTTTTGTTGCCATGACAATGACAGCCTAGTGTTGCCTGTTCTTCCCATTTTTTCAAGAGTAGCAAAACATCAAGATTTTTAAAGTAGTACCTCCTGATTTTTTTTTCTTTTCTTTTTGAGACGGGGTCTCTCTCTGTCGCCCAGACAAGAGTACGGTGGCACAATCTCGGCTCACCGCAACCTCCACCTCCTAGGCTCAAGCAATTTGCCTGCCTCAGCCTCCCGAGTAGCTGGGATTACAGGCGTGCGCCACCACACCCAGCCTGTACCTCCTGATTGTAAATTTTGGCTCAGGCCGGGCATGGTGGCTCATGCCTATAATTCTAGCACTTTGAGAGGCCGAGGCAGGCGGATCACCTGAGGTCAGGAGTTTGAGTCCAGCCTGGCCAACATGGTGAAACCCCATTTCTACTAAAAATATAAAAATTAGCCGGGCATGGTGGCACATGCCTGTAATCCCAGCTACTTGGAAGGCTGAGGCAGGGGAATCACTTGAACCGGGGAAGCAGAGATTGCAGTGAGCCCAGATTGTACCACTGCACTAAAAAAAAAAAAAAAAAAAAAGGTTGGCTCAAATTTTTTGAAATCTTGGTGTGAGCCAGGCAAACAATGAGGTGGCTGAACTTGGCCCTGGATCACTTTTTCAGTCTCTGTCCTCAGTGTACAATGTCCTGTCAAGCCCCAAACCCTCCATGGTGCAGACAGCCTATGGGAAGGACCATAGTGACAGGCCATTAGTGAGACCCTCAGGACCTAGTGGTGGGAGTGGAGAGGCCTGGAGATGCCACCTCCTCCACAGATGCTCTGCGGTGGAGGTGCAAGCTCCAATTCCTGCAATGCTGTTCCGCAGCCTGCAGCCTTGCTGTGCTTGCCTGGTCCATCATGTCTAGTACGGGTGTCAGCAGAAAGTAAATTAAATCCACTAGGCTGTAATTTGCAAACAAAACATTTTGTGGCAGTAACTAAACAGAGCATTATGTTTTAATCAGGTTTTTAAAATGTTTTAAAAATCATTTTATTGTGCAGAAGCTGGTATCCTAAGAGCTATAACTCCTTAACTAACAGTATGCTAATACAATACCCTCTAGTCTAGAGGTTCTTGCCAGCTGGGACATTTGTCTTGATGCTCTTAAACCTACGAACTTTCAGAGTCAAAGCTCTACACTGCCTTCCCACAACTTGAATAGGGAACCCCAGTATCACCTTCTGCTGCATTTTGTCCTGGCTTTGAAAGAGAAACAAATTTATTCATCTTTCCTTTATTGTATTTATTCATTCGTGTGTTTGTGTATGTATGTATGCATGCATGTATGTATTTCTTTGTTTAATGAACACTTGTGTACTGCTATCTACGTCTTTTGCAAATATTAGCCCAGTGAACTCTTACAATCCCTCGACGGAGGTGCTATTCTTAGCTCTATTTTTACAGATCAACAAATTGAGGCACAGAGAGGTGAAGTAACTTACTGAAGTTCACACAGCTGGTAAGTGATGGGGATGAGGGTCCGGCTCCTGAATCCATACTCCAAGCTACCTCGCTGTACTGTCTCATCTTTCTGCCTCCAGCCTAGTTCCTGAAGCCCCCAGCCCACCCGTCTCCTGCCCTCTCTCCTGCCGCTCCTCTCTCATCCTCCAGACCTTCACTCATTCCTTCAAGTGTCTGCTGTGTACCAGCCCCTAGGCTAAATGCTGGGAACCCCACATTGAGCTGTTCTGACATGGTTCTTGATAGATGGGGCCCACAGTCTAGGAAGGGAAACAGCCTGGTGCCCAGGTACCTCTATCCCCTGAAACAAAAGGAGTACGGTCAGCCCCAGGACCGCCTATGAGCACCTGTGTTAGAAAAAAGATGCCGCAAGTGGGCCGGGCGCAGTGGCTCACACCTGTAATCCCAGCACTTTGGGAGACTGAGGTGAGCAGATCACAAGGTCAGGAGATCGATACCATCCTGCCTAACACGGTGAAACCCCGTCTCTACTAAAAATACAAAAAATTAGCCGGGCATGGTGGCGGGTGCCTGTACTCCCAGCTACTCGGGAGCCTGAGGCAGGAGAATGGCGTGAACCTGGGAGGCGGAGCTTGCAGTGAGCCGAGATTGTGCCACTGTACGCCAGCCTGGGCAACAGAGCGAGACTCCGTCTCAAAAAAGAAAGAAAGAAAGAAAGAAAGAAAGAAAGAAAGAAAGAGACGCCCCAAGCATTAGTCACTTTACTACCTCGGTGGAGAAATTCACGTAAAGATGTGTGTGATGACTCTGATGATTAGGAGTATGAACTGTGCTCTTGGAGTCATGCACGACCTCCTCAACTGCACATCCTGGACCTCATAAAGCAGGCCAGGGAAGATCGGAGGAGGGGCCAGTCCAGGAATAGAGCAAGGGCCAGAGAGCTTTCCTGAGGGTAGCTGAGATTTGAAGAAGGAGTAGGAATGTGTGGGTGAAAAGAGAAGTGGGGACCGGGCTCTGGGCAGGGAAACAGCATGTGAGAAGAGCCCGGGTGGCTTGGTACTATGTCCATTTAGCTAAGCTGGAACTTCATGTCCCAGAATGCCTTTCCCTGTGTGGTTCTGGGTCAGGTTTGGTTTCAAGAGAAATTTGTATGAGTCAGGAAGGTGGAGACCAAGCAGCAGCCTTGGTTTTGCTTAGTCAGGTGCTACTGCAGCACACATATTTAGATGCAGGGCAACAGACAGAAAAACCGCTTACCCATCAACCACAGTCTCAAGAAAAATCCTAATGATCTGCTCCTCTGAGCAAAGTGATCAATAGAAGGACTAGCACAGGATGAGGCTGGAGGGGTAGGCAGGGGCTAGACCATGAAAGGTCCTCAGGGTCAGGGGAGCCACTGAAGGTTTTATTTTTTTAAGATTGATACATGATTTCACATACCACAAGCTTCACCCTTTTAAAGTGTACAATTCAGTGATTTTTAGCATATTCATAAAGTTGTACAACCATCACCACTCTCTAATCCAGAACATTGTCATCATTCCAAAAGAAATCCTGCACCCAATCACTTCCCATTCTTCCCTCCCTCGAGTTGCTGGAAACCACGAATCTATTTCCTCTTCAGATTTGCCTGTTCTGGACATTTCATATAAATAGAAGCATTCAGTATGTGGCCTTTTGTGTCTGGTTTCTTTCACTTAGCATGTTTCTAAGATTTATCCCTGTTGTCACATGTAACAGTACTTCCTTTTCAGAACTGAAGAATATCCCAGGCATTTGGATCCTTTCCACATTTTGGCTATTATAAATAATGCTGCTATGAAAATTCATGTACTAATTTTTGTGTGGACATCATATGTTTTCAGATCTCTTGGGCATATACCTAGATGTGAAGTTCCTGTGTCATATGATAACAGTATGTTTAACTTTTTGAGGCACTGCCAAACTGTTTTCCATAGTGGCTGTTCCAGTTTTCATTCTCACCAGCACCACATTAATACAAAATTTCTAATTTCTCCACATCCTCTCCAACACTTGTTACTGCCTGACTTTTTTGTTATAGCCACCCTAGTGGGTGTAACGTATCTCATTGTGGTTTTGTTTTATTTTGTTTAATTAAACAATTGTTTTTTTGTAGAGTTGGGGTCTTGCTATGTTTCCCAGGCTGGTCTCAAACTCCTTGCCTTAAGCAATCCTCCCATCTCAGCCTCCCAAAGTGCTGGGTTTATAGGCATGAGCCATCATGCCCCACCAATTGGTGGTTTTGATTTGCAGTTCTCTAGTAACGAATTACATTTTGCATCGTTTTATGAGCTTTTTGGCTATGTGTATATTTTCTTTGTAGAAATATCTATTCAGATCTTTTGAGCATTTAAAATTTAGTTTCATTTGTGTTTTATTGTTGAATCATAATATTTCTTTATATATTCTGGATACTAGACCCTTATCATATATATGATGTGCAGACATTTTCACTTTCTCAATACTGTCCTTTGAAGCACAAATTTTAAAAATTTTGATGAAGTCCAATTTATCCATTTTTCCTTTGGCTGGTTATGCTTTGATGTCATATATGAGAAACTATTACCTAATCCAGAGTCACAAAGATTTACATCTACATTTTTTCCTAAAAGTTGTATAGTTTTAGCCCTTACATTTAGATCTTCGATCAATTTTGAGTTAATTTTTGTTTACAGTGTGAGGTAGGGGTCCAACCTCATTCTTTTGCATGTGGATTTACAGTTGTCCCAGCACCATTTGTTGAAAAGTCTAAACTTTGTTCCACTGAATTGTCGTGGTACCCCTGTTGAAAATCCATTTACTGCAAATGTATGGGCTTATTTCTGGGCTCTCAATTCCATCCCATTGAACCATTATCTATCTTTATCCTAGTAATGGAAGGGTTTTAAACAGAGGAGTGGCACACCTACTTTGTATTTTAAGACTGAAGTGGGAGAGATCTGTAAGGAAGCTATGGCAGTTGTCCATGTGAAAGATGTTTAAGGCAGTGGCTGTGGAGACTTAGAGGAAAGGGCAGATTTGAAGGCCATTTAAGAGAACTAACCGGTCTTGCTGAATAGTGAATGTGGGAGTGAGGGGGCAGTTGTCCAGGGCAACTTTTTGGTTTTTGGCATTGGTAACTGGGTCAACTATCATAGTGGCACTATCATACACCCACTGCAGAGGAACATAGGATAAGAAGACCAGGTTCAGGGGAGGGGGCTGAGTTGAGTTTGGGACATGCTGAGTTTGAGGAGCTAGTGGAATTATCCTAATGGCCATGTTCAGGAGGTGTTTTGGTGTGAGATTCCAGAGCAGACCAGGCTAGAACCAGAGATGTGGGGCTCATCTGCACATAGGTGGCTGGAGAGGCAGAGGACTGCGGGAACATCAGAGAGGAGTGACCACAGGAACCCTGATTAAGAAAGAAAGAAGGGCCAGGTGCGGTGGCTCACTCCTATAATACCAGCACTTTGGGAGGCCAAGGCGGGCAGATCACGTGAGGTCAGGAGTTCGAGACCAGCCTGACCCACATGACGAAACCCCATCTCTACTAAAAATACAAAAATTAGCTGGGCATGGTGGCAGGCGCCTGTAATCCCAGCTACTTGCGAGGCTGAGGCAGGAGAATCACTTGAACCTGGGAGGCGGAGGTTGCCATGAGCTGAGATTGTGCCACTGCACTCCAGCCTGGGCAACGAAGTGAGACCCTGTCTCAAAAAAATAAATAAATAAAACAAAAAGAAAGAGGGGGGCTTAGGATGAAGAAGAGGGGCCTCTCATTTCCCATTGGATCTCTAATTCCTGATTTCAGGTCCTCCTAGGCCCTGGTGGCATTTCGAATTTTCAGTGGTTGAAACATCAAATTCTCACTTTAGGGCATTAGCCTATCCAAGTAGGTTTCTTTCTTTCTTTCTTTCTTTCTTTCTTTCTTTCTTTCTTTCTTTCTTTATTGAGATGGAATCTCGCTCTGTTGCCCAGGCTGGAGTGCAGTGGCACGATCTCAGCTCACTGCAAGCTCTGCCTCCCGGGTCACGCCATTCTCCTGCCTCAGCCTCCCGAGTAGCTGGGACTACAGGCGCCCGCCACCACGCCCGGCTAATTTTTTGTATTTTTAGTAGAGACGGGGTTTCACCGTGTTAGCCAGGATGGTCTCGATCTCCTGACCTCATGATCTGCCCTCCTTGGCCTCCCAAAGTGCTGGGATTACAGGCGTGAGCCACTGTGCCCCGCCATTTTTTTTTTTTTTTTTTTTTTTTAACAACTGAAACATTCTAACTGCTTTGGCTAGCCTACCTCCTGGTTCTCCACTTCACCCTGATGTGGCATCCAGTGAGGCCAGATTCTGGCATGACAGAGGGGAAGATGTAACTGGGCCACTTCTAAGGCCTAAGAGACAAGGAAGAAGGCTGGCAGGAAGCGGCTTGTGTCTGAACAGCCTTCTTGCAGAACTGCTGGCTTGGGGTCCTGGGATAGTCCAAGTGGTGATGAGGGGAATTGCAGTGGAGGAGCCAGCGTGACTCTCTCAGTTCCCAATCCTCCCACTCTCTCCTATCTGAAGAAAGAGGGGAAGCTTCCTGGTTGGCGTTCTACGCCCTCAGTGGTCTGCTTCTACCCCCCTCTCCGGGCACTCCTCTCACCCCACTCCTTCACCTTCCAGCCTCTGCACCACAAGCCCCCCACCCCAATACCACAGACCCCTATCACATTGAACTTCTGTTTCCAGAAGGGATGCTGTATTCTTCCATTTTCACGCTGCTGATAAAGACATACCCGAGACTGGGAAGAAAAAGAGGTTTAATTGGACTTACAGTTCCACATGGCTGGGGAGGCCTCAGGATCACTGTGGGAGGTGAAAGGCACTTCTCACATGGCAGCGGCAAGAGAAAATGAGGAAGAATTAAAAGTGGAATGCCCTGATAAACCCATCAGATCTCGTGAGACTTATTCACAATCACGAGACTAGCACGGGAAAGACCGGCCCGCATGATTCAATTACCTCCCCCTGGGTCCCTCCCACAACATGTGGGAATTCTGGGAGGTAAAATTCAAGTTGAGATTTGGGTGGGGACACAGCCGAACCATATCAGGTGCTGTAACACAGTAGGCTCTGGAACTGGCCTATTTGGGTTCAAACCCCAACCCCACATCCTATAATTTATATACCCTTGGGAAAATGACTCAATCGCTGAGCCTCAGTTTCGTCAGCTGTAAAATGGGGTCATCATACTGGCCTCAGAAGAATGTTGTGGAGACTCAGTGAGAATGCAAAGAAGCCGTTAGCACAGGGCCCAGTGTCTAAAATGCGTTCTGTAAACATCAGGAGGGGAGGAGGAAAAGTGGGCTGGGGACGGAGGAGTTGCCACGGTTCCAATAGCTCTCCAGTTCCTGGTTCCAGACCCTCTGGGAGGCCTGCAGGGAACGGGTGTTGCTGCATATGGTGGAGGTGGAGGTCCATTTCATGTTTTCTACATGGTACTCAATTTTGTCCCAAAATTACTTATTGAAGACTCTCTCTGTCCCCTACTGCTCTGTGGGCCCCCTCTGTCATGGATCATGTGCCTGTGTGTTTGAGGGTCTGCTTCTGGGTTCTACCTTCCCCTCTATTGGTCTTTGTGTCTGTCCTTGTGCTGAAACCACACTGTTTTAATGACTAGAGTGTTGTGATAAGGATGGCCTGACCCCTCCTACCTGTTGCCTTTGAGAACCTCTCAGCTATTCTTAGCCAGAGTGTTCTAAAAAAAAAAAATGTATGCCAAGTCTCATCACTCCCAGCCTAGTCTCCTCTGATAGCTTATTAAGAGGAACTAATGCTGGGAATTTGGCAAGGCCTTAGGAAGGGCTGGAATAAGGCCCATGTTGCTGCTGGGAGCCAGGCAGTATTCTTTCTCCTTGCTCAAGCAGCTTTTTTCTCCTTAACCTGCCCTCACTCTCAAGTCTTTTTTATATAGATTAACCCAGACCCTCTAGCTTGTTTATGTGAGATTCACCATTCACCCAGAATCCCCACAAGAGAAGGGCAGCCAGAAGCTGAACCAGCAAGCAAGACTCCTTCTCCTTTACTAGGGCAAGGGTGTGGAAGGGGAAGGTGGCTTCTCAAACATCGATCATTTTCTCTCTGGACACCTGGCTGGGCACAGTGGCTCACACCTGTAATCCCAGCACTTTGGGAGGCCAAAGAGGGCAGATCACTTGAGGTCAGGAGTTCGAGACCAGCCTGGCCAACATGGTGAAACCCTGTCTGTACTAAAAATAAACAAAAATTAGCCAGGTTGTGGTGGTGCACACCTGTAGTCCTAGCTACTCAGGAGGCTGAGGGCAGGAGAATTGCTTGAACCTGGGAGGCGGAGATTGCAGTGAGCCGAGATCGTGCCACTGTACTCCAGCCTGGGCAACAAGAGCAAGACTCTGTCTCAAAACAAAAAACAAACAAAAAACTGTGCGTCACTGGGCCTGATTCTTCAGTCCCCCTGCATGTGCACCCTTTGCCATGTAACTTCATGGTCTTTCCCACTGAAGGTGGAGAATGCTCCCACCCTTGACTGCTCTTGGCCAGTGAGATGTGGTGGAAGAAGTGTGGGCCTCATTTTAGTGAATGTCACCTCCAGGTGTCCAGTTTTGCAGAAATGTGAGCCACGGATACTTTTTGGGCTCTATTTCCAGCTTCAATCTCCACATCCATCCACTATCTCCATTCCTGTCTCCTCTGCCCTAGTTCAGGCCCTCTCCCCCAACCCCATCCTCTCTCACCTGACTACAGCGGCTTCCAAATTGGGCTCCCTAACTCCAGCCTTCCCCCACTCTGCTCCCTACAATGCAAGGCTTCACTGTATAGCCCGAGGGTTGTTTTAAAAACACAAATCCCAGCCCTTTGGGAGGCTGAGGGGGGCGGATCACGAGGTCAGGAGATCTAGACCATCTTGGTTAACACGGTGAAACCCCATCTCTACTAGAAATACAAAAAATTAGCTGGGCATGGTGGCGGGCACCTGTAGTCCCAGCTACTTGGGAGGCTGAGGCAGGAGAATGGCGTGAACCCAGAAGGCAGAGCTTGCAGTGAGCCAAGATTGCACCACTGCACTCCAGCCTGTGAGACACAGGGAGACTCTGTCTCAAAAAACAAAACAAAAACCCCCAAAACCCCACAAATCTGCTCGTGTTCCTGCCTACCTCTCCTCTCTCCATGGTGCCCCATGCTCTAAAGCTGCAGGTTCAAATCCAGTAGCCCCGGAACTTCTGCTGCAGTCTTGTCTCAGGCCCTCCCCATTCTCACTCCTTTTCCCTCATACTGGCTTGCTTGCTTTCTCCTCTCTCTTTCTCTTGTTCTTTCTTTCTTTTTGTTTTGTTTTTTGAGATGGAGTCTTGGTCTGTCGCCCAGGCTGGAGTGTGGTGGTGCGATCTTGGCTCACTGCAACCTCCGTCTCCCGGGTTCAAGCAATTCTCCTGCCTCAGCCTCCCGAGTAGGTGGGATTACAGGTGCCTGCCACCACAGCCGGCTAATTTTTGTATTTTTAGTAGAAACAGGATTTCACCATGTTGGCCATGGTGAGGAGTGATCAAGGGAATCCTCTGGCTTTGGGGTTCTCTCACAGCCTGAGTGTTTTCATCTGTCAAATGCGCACAGCAGCAAGATCACAGCACCTGCAGCGAGATAACAAATGTCAGTGATGTAGGCCAGTGCTTGGCACACAGTGAATGCAGGTGAGAGGCCTCCCTGATCCCCAGGCCCCCATGAGCCCCAGGCACACCTGGGTTATCATGCTGGGGTAGGTCCCCAAAGATCCGAGTCTGAGTCCGATTTCTCCCTAGATCCCGGGAGAATGACTGAGTGAACAATTAAAAAACCTAAACTGTGTTTTTGGAATGTTTCTGGAAGCTCCAGGCCTGATTGTCCTGGAACCCCTCTCTCTCCCTGCTCAGAACTCAAAATTGGTCTCTAGCTGGCCTCTGGGGGAGCGGCAGTTTAGCGTCGGCCAGCAGATGGCGCTGAAAGCTAAGGGAAGACGCCCCCTCCCCCGGGCCTCCTCCCGTCGCCTCCCGTTTGCCAACTCCAGCTCCCAGGCTGCCCTTCCAGCAGGGGCGAGGCGCCCTCCGCCGTCTCCTGGGAACCCAGGCCCATTTTGGAGAAGCAGAAAGAAAGCCCGAGACCCTGCTGGGATTCCTGGTTGGGGCCTTACACCCCGGAGACCTCCCCGATCTCCACTCCCTGGCCTCCCTCCCAGGAAATCACTTTATAAATAGGGCACGAGGGTCCCAAGTGAGAGGAGGTTTTCCTCGGAAGAGCCACTTCATCTGTGAACAAGGAACTATGAAACCTTTAAGAGCGGTCTGTGACCTCCCCGTCCATCCTGTGTAAATTATGAAATAAGAGTTTTAATTACCAAGCTTGGAAGGCAGCCGAAGTATTTAATATTTAATGTCTCCGATGCTTGTGCCCCAGGCGTGCCGGCACTGACAGAATCGGGGTTTCCCTTGGGTTGGCTCTAAATGTGCTTGGAGAAGGGCCAGGCAGCCCCCTTCCCCATCACCTGGGAGCCTCTTGTAGCCCTGCCTGGACCCAGGCTCGCCCTGGTCCTCCCACTCCCTGAGGGACCCCTGCTAAGGAGGCCTGGTCTCCCACCCTAAGATCAGGACCTGGAGCTCTATGAAGCCATCTAGTACTCGACTCAGTCCAGCTCCTGGCAGGGGATGGAAGTCAATGAAGTCAGGCAGCGAGAACAAATAGAGGGGCCAGACCCATAGACCTGTTTTTTTGTTCGTTTGTTTGCTTTTTTTTTTTTTTTTTTTGAGACGGAGTCTCACCCTGTCACCTAGGCAGGAGTGCAATGGTGCAATCTCGGCTCACTGCAACCTCCGCCTCCTGGGTTCAAATTACTCTCCTGCCTCAGCCTCCTGACTAGGTGGGATTACAGGCATCCACCACCATGCCTGGTTAATTTTTGTATTTTTAGTAGAGACTAAAAATGGTCAGGCTGGTCTTGAACTCCTGACCTCGTGATTCACCCGCCTCGGCCTCCCAAAGTGCTGGGATTACAGGCGTGAGCCACCACGCCCGGCCTTTTGTTTTTTGTTTTTGTTTTCGTTTTGTTTTGTTTTGAGATGGAGTCTTGCTCTGTCACCCAGGCTGGAGTGCAGTGGCACCATCTTGGCTCACTGCAGCCCTGCCTCCCGGGTTCAAGCACTTCTCCTGCCTCAGCCTCCCGAATAGCTGGGATTACAGGTGAGCACCACCACGTCTGGCTAATCTTTGTATTTTTAGTAGAGATGGGGTTTCACCATGTTGGCCAGGCTGGTCTTGAACTCCTGACCTCAAGTTATCTGCCCACCTTGGCCTCCCGAAGTGCTAGGATTATAGGCATGAGCCACCGTGCCCGGCCCAAACCTGGGTTTGAATTCTGTTTTCCTGCAAGCTACTCAGCCTCTCTGGGAATCACTTTTATTATTCATAAGGTGGAGAATGTACCTCTTATGTTATGGGTTGTTAATGGTAATAGATTGCCACTTTCGAGGCTTAGTATGTGCCTGGAGCCCTGCTAAACTCTTTGCATATACTGAGTGCTTGTCATTTACAACAGCTCTGCCAGGTGGCTAAGATGAGATTTGAACCCAGGATATTCTGACTCCAGAGCTTATGACTCTGAAAGCCTATATGCAAAAGCATCAGGGATTTGGAGCTTGAAGGGGACAGGGCCACCCAGTCTTAGGCCCTAGTTTGTCCTATACTGCAGCCCCTCCTCCTGTCTCATAGACAACCAAGAAGATTGCAAACGGGTCTCAGGACAGGAGCCCAAACCAAATCAACCACATTCCTATTTTTTGTTGCACGTTTCGACTTCCTGAAGAGAGGTGGTGAGCAAGCAAACTGCATTTGATTTTTGTTTTTTTGTGTGTGTGTTTGTTGTTGTTGTTTGGAGACAGGGTCTCACTTTGTCACCCAGGCTGGAGTGCAGTGGCATGATCTTGGCTCACTGCAGCCTCGACCTTTTGGGCTCAAGCAATCCTCCTGTGTCAGCCCTCCAAGCCAAACAGCTGGGATACAGGTGCGTGACACTACACCCAGCTAATTCTTTGTAGAGACAGGTTTTGCGATGTTGTCCAGGCTGATGCATTTGCTTTTTTTTTTTTTTTTGAGACGGAGTCTCGCTCTGTCGCCCAGGCTGGAGTGCAGTGGCGCGATCTCGGCTCACTGCAAGCTCCGCCTCCCGGGTTCACGCCATTCTCCTGCCTCAGCCTCTCCAAGTAGCTGGGACTACAGGCGCCCGCCACCACGCCCGGCTAATTTTTTGTATTTTTAGTAGAGACAGGGTTTCACCGTGGTCTCGATCTCCTGACCTCGTGATCCGCCCGCCTCGGCCTCCCAAAGTGCTGGGATTACAAGCGTGAGCCACCGCGCCCGGCCCATTTGCTTTTTGATGAGTTGATTGGCACCTTCAGTGTGAGTGGAGTTTGAGGGGCCATCTTGGGACTAGCCATGCACCTTGGTTTGTCTTTAGACCTATGCACCATCCCTTGTCCAGCTGGCTGTAGCCAAGTTAGTGCCTGTGTCACCTCCCTGACAGAGCACAGTACATGGATGTTATGATGGGGCATGAGGAGATGCATCAGCAATTGGAGCCACTTGTGTTAAAAGATAACCAAGGCCAGGGGCGGTGGCTCACGCCTGTAATCCCAAGCACTTTGGGCGGCTGAGGCAGGCAGATCACGAGGTCAGGAGATTGAGACCATCCTAGCTAACATGGTGAAACTCTGTCTCTACTAAAATACAAAAAATTAGCCGAGTATGGTGGCACACGCCTGTAGTCCCAGCTATTGAGAGTCTGAGCACGAGAATCTCTTGAACCTGGGAGGCGGAGGTTGCAGTGAGCCGAGATTGCGCCACTGCACTCCAGCCTGGGCAACAGAGCGAGACTTCATCTCAAAAAAAAAAAAAAAAAAGACAACCGAGGCTGGACATGGTGGACCACGCCTGTAATCCCAGCACTTTGGGAGGCGGGTGGATCACAAGGTCAGGAGATCGAGACCAGCCTGGCCAACAAGGTGAAACCCTCCATCTCTACTAAAAAAGTACAAAAATTAGCCAGGCATGGTGGTACACGCCTGTAATCCCTGCTACTCGGGAGATTGAGGCAGGAGAATTGCTTGAACCCGGGAGGTAGAGGTTGCAGTGAGCCGAGATCGTGCCACTGCACTCCAGTCTGGGCGACAGAGCAAGACTCTGTCTCAAAAAAATAATAAATAAATAAATAAAAAGAGAGAGAGGTGTTGAGAAGCTCGTTTGATCCTCATCAGATAGGCTCATGCTGGTGAAGACACAGGGACGCAGAAACTCTGGTCCTGGCAGGACAGTGAACTGGTGTGGCCACTGTTGAGAGTACGCAACCCATGCCCAGGCAATTCCACTTCCAGGCACAAGCCCCAGAGCAACTTGCACACAAGTAGACAAAGACACTTGCCTGAGGATATTCCTCCTGAAAGCATTTATTTGTACTGGCCAAGGTATGGAAACCACCGAAGTGTCCACTCGTAGAGGAATGGGTAGGTTACTGGTAACACAGGCAAGTAATGAAACCCCATGTCGCAGCTCCATGGAATAAATGAGAATGATGTGCTTTAGCTCTGGAAGATGGTAAAAACGTAATGCCAGACAAAAAGTCCTGCAAATACTACTTACGAATGCTGCAATCTATGATTTCATGGAAACACACACACTGACGACAGAAGAATGTTTGCCTGTGGGAGAGGGGAGAGAGACAGGAGTGGGTGGGAGAAAGTGGGTGAAAGAATCAGAAACAAAAGAAACACACCAGAGGACCCACGTGTGGTCTCTAGTGATTGTGAGCTGAGCTGATGGTCGTGATTGACCTAGTTCCGAGCATCTGAGGTCCAAAGCGACAAAGAAAAGAAGTGAGGGAGGGGCGAGGACTTCGATGAGCTTTTTATAAGGCTCAGAAATGGTTCGATGTTTGGGGATTTTGCAAACTAGGCCAACAAATACATCATCAAGTTGTATCAGAATTGGTTACTAGGCTCCTGCTGGGCCAGGCGCATTCCAGGTGTGTAGTGTGGCTGTCTCACTGTATCCTCACAGCCCCGCCTTGAGGTGTTACATCCCCACCTTGAGGTGTTACATTCCCATTTTACAGGGGCTCAGAGAGGTGAGGTGAGTTTCCCCAGGCCACTGGCTTGCAGTGTCAGCCGGGCCCCTGTCACCTGCCTCCCAGCCCAACCAGGTCATCCAGGCACACTGTGGGGTTCTGAAAATACATTTCTCTGGGATGGCCTGGACGTGGTGCTGCTGCAGCTGGTCCAGGACAGGTGAGCAGCCTCAGCCTGCGAGGTGGGGGTGGAGACAGATCTTCAGGGGATGTTGGAGTGTCCCCCTGGGCTTGAGAGGGGCCCTGCTCCCCAGTTCTGGGGTCAACAGAGATGCGGGAAGAAGATCCAGGCATTGATTTCCAGCCGGGAGAGCTCCCTGGAATTTGGAAGCCTGCGGTCCATTCTTTGCCCTCCCCCAGCTCCCAGGACTGGGACCGAACATCCTCCAGGAAGGAGACCAAAGACCCGGGCTCTGGCCAGGTGCGTTGGCTCACCCCTGTAATCCCGGCACTTTGGGAGGCTGCGGCGGGCGGATCACAAGGTCAGGAGTTCGAGACCAGCTTGGCCAATATAGTGAAACCCCTGTCTCTACTAAAAATACAAAAATTAGCTGGGCATGGTGGTGAGCGCCTGTAGTCCCAGCTACTTGGGAGGCTGAGGCAGGAGAATCTCTTTTTTTTTGAGGCAGAGTCTTGCTCTGTCACCCAGGCTGGAGAGCAGTGGTGCAATCTTGGCTCACTGCAAGCTCTGCCTCCTGGGTTTACGCCATTCTCCTGCCTCAGCCTCCCGAGTAGCTGGGACCACAGGCGCCCGCCACCACGCCTGGCTAATTTTTTGGTATTTTTAGTAGAGACGGGGTTTCACTGTGTTAGCCAGGATGGTCTCGATCTCCTCAACCTTGTGATCTGCCCGCCTCAGCTTCCCAAAGTGCTGGGATTACAGGCATGAGCCACCGCGCCCGGCCAGGAGAATCTCTTGAACCCGGGAGGTGGAGGTTGCAGTGAGCCAAGATCGCACCACTGCACTCCAGCCTGGGTGACAGAGGGAGACTCTGTCTCAAAACAAAACAAAACAAAAACAAAAAACAAAAAAACCTGGGCTCCGTGACGATGGCTCAGGGTCAGGATTCCAGGAATGTGTACAGATAAACCTAGGTCTGCATGTGAAAGGAACCCCCTCCCTAATCCTGTCTTCTTTTCTTTTATATTTTTCTTTCTTTCTTTCTTTTTCTTTGTTTCTTTCTTTTTTTTTTTTTTTTTTTTTTTTGAGATGGAGTCTTGCTCTGTCACCTAGGCTGGAGTGCAATGGCTTGATCTCGGCTCATTGCAACCTCTGCTTCCCGGATTCAAGCGATTCTCCTACCTCAGCCTCCCGAGTAGCTGGGATTACAGGCATGTGCCACAATGCCCGGCTAATTTTTTTTGTACTTTTAGTAGAGACAGGGTTTCACCATGTTGGCCAGGCTGGTCTTGAACTCCTGACCTCAAGTGATCCACTCGCCTCGGCATCTTAAATTGCTGGGAGTACAGGCGTGAGGCACTGTGCTTAGCCCAGACCAAGTGTTTTTCCTGCTGCTCATCTCTCTGAAAAAGAGCTGGCCCTAGCAAGAAACAAA
This sequence comes from Nomascus leucogenys, assembly GCF_006542625.1. Classification (NCBI taxonomy): domain Eukaryota; kingdom Metazoa; phylum Chordata; class Mammalia; order Primates; family Hylobatidae; genus Nomascus; species Nomascus leucogenys. The sequence goes on along the minus strand of NC_044388.1, from coordinate 102,912,528 downwards.
TGCCCTGCCCAGGGACACATCTGCCTTGCAGACACTGAAAGGGAGGGAAAGCTGGCAGTGGGGTGGGGGCAAGTCAACTGCATCTGTTTCTTCTGTGATGGGGCAGGGGGAAGGCACAGTCAGCTGCTCCTCCAGCATCCCACTGGCACAGCCTGAGACAAAGGCTTGGGTGCAGACAGTTTACTTGGGATGCGATCCTAGGATGCAGGGTGACAGGGAAAGGAGAATGAGGGAAGGAAGGAGAAAAAGTTGGGGTAAGGATGCCTGGCTGAAGTCGCAGCTTCTATAGCAGGGTCCCCACTCCTCCAGGGCCACTGTGAAGGGTTCAGAAGCCTCCAGGAATGGTCTGCCGAGAGGATGGGTGGGGGGATGTGCCGGGGCACCCACTCCCCGCGTTTCCAGGTCTCACTGGAATACAGGCTGAGCACACAGCCATGGTGCTGGAGCAAGGGAGAGACACATGGAGTTTGCTGGAGGCAACATTGTTAGCATGGAGGAGTCTGCGCTTGTGTGGAACTGTCCACAGCAGCTGTAGCTGAAATCCGAGGCGAGTGGAGAGGATGGGACACAGGACCCTGGCATCCCAGAAACTTTCCTCGATGTTCCTTCCACCTCAGGGTCAGGAACTATTACTGCAGCCCTTCCTTCCTAGAGCGCAGCACTCTCTCCTGAGCCTCCAATCTGCAGACACAATTGGTCCATTGATCGACATCTGACTCTCCAGATGCCTCACAGTTTCCTCAAACCCAGAGACCAAAACCAAACTCAGCACCTTCATGTCAAACCAGCCTCCCTTCTAATTGTCCATCCCAGCATCCACCCAGGTGTCTAAGTGGACAAACTGAGACCCACCCTTGAATTCTCTGCTTCTGTCATGCTCCACCTCCAGTCACCAATTCCTGTGGATTGCATTCACCTTCCTGTTTTTCTCTTCCTCCAGCCTGCCCCACCCTTCCTCTCCTTTCTTCTTTCCTCTCTCTCCTTCCTTCCTTCCTTCCTTCCTTCCTTCCTTCCTTCCTTCCTTCCCTCCTTCCTTCCCTCCCTCTCTCCCTCCCTTCTTCCTTTTTTCCTTCCCTATCAAATTAGCACAGATTAAAAAGAACAAGGCTGGCCGGGCACGGTGGCTCATGCCTGCACACCTGTAATCCCAGCATTTTGGGAGGCCGAGGTGGTGGATTACCTTAGGTCAGGAGTTTGAGACCAGCCTGGCTAACACGGTGAAACCCCATCTCTACTAAAAATACAAAAATTAGTCAGGCATGGTGGCGGGGGCCTGTAATCCCAGCTACTTGGGAGGCTGAGGCAGGAGAATCGCTTGAACCCGGGAGGCGGAGGTTGCAGCGAGCCAAGATTGTGCCGCTGTACTCCAGCCTGGGTGACAGGGCGAGACTCTGTCTCAAAAAAAAGAAAAAAAAAAAGAAGACTCAAGACTGCCTGTACTGATGACAGCACACTCACATACTTTGGTGACAGGAGGGCACATGGATAACCTTTTGGAAGCCAACGTAGCCGAATACATCAGTAGTCACAAATGGTGTTACCCCTTAACCTAGTTAATCCACTTCTAAGAATCTATTCTGAGAAAATAATCCTATACACAGAAAAGGCTTTCTGCACAAAGATATTCATGGCAGCAGTGTTTATCCTAGCAAAAACAAAATAAGGCAAAACTACTAACAACAATAACAAAAAGTTGGCCAGAACCTAAACGTGAATGCTTCAGTAATGGTTAATTTCTCACTGGTCCACCTTCTTCACGTCAGGCATCCTTCAGGGCTATTGTTCTCTGGGCATCTGCCCTGTGGTATCTTTGCTTCTCATGCTACCTGCTCTCTGCTAAGGTAACCCTGGAAAGAGGGCGTGGGGAGGTAATTAAGATTATATTAGGTCATGAGGGTGGGGCCCTCATTACAGGATTAATGCCTTATAAAAACAGGAAGAGGCTGGGCGTGGTGGCTCACGCCTGTAATCCCAGCACTTTGGGAGGCTGAGGCGGGTGGATCACCTGAGGTCAGGAGTTGGAGATGAGCCTGGCCAACATGGTAAAATCTCGTCTCTACCAAAAATACAAAAATTAGCTGGGAGTGGTGGTGCACGCCTGTAATCCCAGCTATTTGTGAGGCTGAGGCAGGAGAATGGCTTGAATCCAGGAGGCAGAGGTTGCAGTAAGCTGAGATGGCGCCGCGGCACTCCAGCCTGGTTGACAGAGTGAGACTCCATTTCAAAAAACAAACAACAAACAAAACAGGAGGAGATACTGGATCTCTCTCTCCTCTCTGCCACATGAGGGCACAGTGAGAAGACAGCTGTCTGCAAGAGGAATTGGACCCTCACCAGATACCTTGATCTTGGACTTCCCAGCTCCATAACTGTAAGAAATAAATGTTGTTTAAGCCATCCAGTCTATGGTAATTTGTTATAGCAGCCTGAGCTGAAACACTTCCAAAGCTCCGCCCTTCTATACCAAATCTTACCCCTTAGTTCTAATGGAATAAGATTTGGCATAGAAGGGCGGAGCTTGATGCATTCTAATTACTTAATGAATTTCTCTCATTCGGGATAATTTAAATTAAAATTAAATTTTCTCCTTAGAGGAAGAATAGTGGAAAAAAGGGTGAGAGATGCCATGCTAAGCTAGGGTGACACCGCGGCTACCGAGTCAGACATGGTCCCTCACTCCGCAGAGCCCACACGGTGGCAGGGAAGGCAAACATTACATTATTATGTGATGACTAAGTGAAAGTAGCCAGACTCAAAAGGTCACATACTATAGAGTTCACTTATGTGGTATCCTGTAAAAGGCAAAATTATAATTACAGAAATCAGAACTGTGGTTCCAGGAGCTGAGCTCCGAGAGGTGAGCAGAGATTGCTATTGTCATGTAGCGAATGTTGGCAGAGGGCAAAAGTGCCTACCAAGAGGCTGTTGAAATGGTCCAGGTGAAATAGAACAATTCCTTAAACTAGGGTAACAGTAGTGGAGATGGACAAATGTGGACAGATTCTAGAAATATTTGGGAACTAAAATCAATTAAACTTGGTGGCCAGTTGGACACATGGGATGGGGAGAACCAGGGGGCCTGGGTCCTCTGGCTTCTGGCTTGGCCAACTGGTTGTATGGTGGCGTCTTCTGAAATACAGAACCCCTGGAGAAGGGTCAGGTTAGTCGGGGGAGACCCTGTGTTCATTTTCTCCAAGTGGAGTTTGAAAGTGTCTAGGAAGAGAACAAGTGTGGTTAAGGAGGCACCTTCATGCTTCTCTCCATCCAGAGGAAAGTTCCTGAACCCCAGACCATATCTAATGGGATCAGGGATGAACCAGCTGGGCTGGGGAGAGCCAGATCAGCAGCCTGAGGTTTGAAATGAAACACAGATGGAAAGAGAGGAGATGGACACAGGGACCACAGGACAGAGACTCGTCCCCTGAAGGACACACGCTCGTGTTGCTGACACCTCAGCATGGCCCGGGTTCCTGACCACTCTGGAGTATGGCTGTCCTTGGATTCTGTGAGATAATCTAACATTCTCCCAAAGTCCCTGTTTTTGATTAAACTAACCTAAATGGGTTTCTACTCTTTGCAACTCCTAAGACCACCACAGAAACAAGGCTGTTTGATTTCTGTGCCCTTTTTGAAAGCTCTCTTGGTCTATTTGCCAGATTGTCTACCAGCATTTTAATTAGTTTAGTTTTATAGTATCTAACTTTGTAAGGCAAGCCCCCCATGACTCTCCTTTTACTTCCCAAATTTCTTGACTATTCTGTGCAATCGTTGCACCAGGTGAACTATAGACTCAGTCTCTCGGCCAGGTGCGGTGGCTCACACCTGTAATCCCAGCACTTTGGGAAGCCGAGACGGGCAGATCACGAGGTCAGGAGATCGAGACCATACTGGCTAACAAGGTGAAACCCTGTCTCTGCTAAAAATACAAAAAAATTAGCCAGGCATGGTGGCGGGCATCTGTAGTCCTAGCTACTCAGGAGGCTGAGGCAGGAGAATGGCGTGAACCCGGGAGGCAGAGCTTGCAGTGAGCCAAGATCGCGTCACTGCACTCCAGCCTGGGCAACAGGGCGAGACTCCTTCTCAGAAAAAAAAAAAAAAAAATCAATCTCTGAAGATAAAAAAATCCTGGTGGAGATTTTCATTGAAATCACATCAAATTTACAGATTATTTGAGGGAGGATTGACAATTTTACAATACAGTTCAAGAACAAGATCAATTTCTCTATTGATTCAAATCTTTTTTTAATGCCTTTCATCCAACTCCCGAGTATATCTTTGCACATTATTTTTCTAAGCGCGTTCTTTTTTTGTTCCCCTGATGCATTCGAACCTGTTATTGCTGATGTAGAGAACAGGCATTGATCTTGATATATTTATCACCTTGTGTCAGCCTCTATAGTCAATGCCATGATTAGTTCTTATAGGGTTTTCAGTTTATTCTTTTGACTTCTCAGGGTGAGCAAACACATCATCTATAAATAATGAGAATTTTGTCTCTGCCATGCCATGGGTTATCTTATTCACGTGGCTGGCACCTCTAGAATAAAGACAAGTGACAGCTGTGATAGCAGACACCCTTGAAATGTTGCTACCTTGAATAGAAAGACCCTAATGTGATATTTCCAAAACTGTCATTTGAAGAACACAGATCAGAGGATGCTAATAGTTGTATTGAGGACGAAAAGTGTTCTGGGTCCAAATAACTTTAGAATATACTGTGTTAAACAAAGACAAATTCGTTTCCTTACTTTAACAGTAATCAGAAAATTTGACATTGACTTGCCTTGCAGATGTGAAAGAAGGAGATATACTAAGTAACATGTCTTGAACTAATTTAACCACTGACATTTACATGCTGTGCCCTTCTTGTTCAACATCTCCTGTTAAGTAGTGTTCCACAGGGCAGTACTGGAAGTGCTGTTCTAAGAATTCACCTCAAAGTATGATGTTTGCTGTGATTTCTGGAAAAAGAATTGTTGGGTGAATAGACAAGTACTTTCTATAGTGGTAAGACTATTTTCTTCAATTCCTGGTTTATTGAGAGTTTTTTTTTAAGTTAGAAATAGAAGTCAATTTGATCAAATGGTTGTTAAATGTCTATGGGAATGGTCAACAATTTTCCTCTTCTATTGATTGATTGATTTTTTTTGGAGACAGAGTCTTGCTCTGTTGCCCAGGCTGGAGTGCAGTGGTACATTCTCTGCTCACTGCAACCTCTGCCTCTCGGATTCAAGTGATTCTGCTGCTTCAGCCTCCTGAATGGCTGGGATTACAAGTGCCCACCACCACACCTGGCTAATTTTTTTGTATTTTAGTAGAGACAGGGTTTCACCATGTTGCCCAGGCTGGTCTTGAACTCCTGACCTCAAGCCATTCACCTGCCTCGGCCTCCCAAAGTATTGGGATCATAGGCGTGAGCCACCACACCCGGCCAGTTTTCCTCTTTTAAATTAGTATAGTGAAACCCCACCACAATGCATCCTATGTGGTTCAAAATATCCCACAGGATCAGAGAATTGCATGTGGCGGAGGAAGCTCCAGCAGCCAGCAGGCCCCGCACTTCCAGGGTCTGTCTGCTTGTGGCAGCTAATGTGCCCCTGCTTCAGCGGCAGATTGCTGTCTCCTGGTGGTTGTTTGCTGCTATGACTTAAATATCCATGGGGAAGATTCTGAGCTCGGCTGGCTAAGACTTCTGGGATAGGAGCGGCAATTCCACAATCCCCTAGGTTATTTGGTACTAATTTTGTCAAACCAATATACGGAGATTGGCCTGGAAGAATCCCAGGAACACAGGGACTCACCCTCTGGTCCCTGCTCCCTGAATCTGAGTTTCCTGCCCTGTCTTGCCTTCCTCTCCATATCCCTCCACTCTCCTCACTCAGAAACGGAGAAATTTAGTTGATTCCGGTTTGAGAACTTGGGCTGGGTGAAGAACTCAAGCGAATTTCCAATTGCATTATCAAGGGGGTTTGGAATTATATATTTATTTATTTATTATTATTTTTGTTTTTATTTTTTATTTTTCATTTTTTTCTGAGACGGAGTCTCGCCCTGTTCTGTCGCCCAGGCTGGAGTGCAGTGGTGCAATCTCGGCTCACTGCAACCTCCGCCTCCCAGGTTCAAGCGATCCTCCTGCCTCAGCCCCCCTAGTAGCTGGGATTACAGGCACGCACCAGCATGCCCGGCTAATTTTTGTATCTATAGTAAAGACAGGGTTTCACCGTGTTGGCTAGGCTGGTCTCAAACTCCTGACCTTGGGTGATCCATTCACCTCGGCCTCCCAAAGTGCTGGGATTACAGGTGTGAACCACCGTGCCCAGCCTATTTATTTATTTATTTGAGACAGAGTCTCACTCTGTCACCCAGGCCGGAGTGTAGTGGCACGATCTTGGCTTACTGCAACCTCCGCCTCCTGGGTTCAAGTGTTTCTCATGCCTCAGCCTCCTGAGTAGCTGGGATTACAAGTGTGAACTACCACACCTTGCTCATTTTTATTTTTATTTATTTATTTATTTATTTTTGTAGAGATGGGGGTTTGTTTGCCATGTTGGCTAGGCTGGTCTCAAACTCTTGACCTCAAGTGATCTGCCTGCTTCGGCCTCCCAAAATGCTGGGATTACAGGCATGAGCCACCGTGCCTGGCCTTGAAATTATTTTTTAAATGAGTACTTACAGCTAACACTTGTGTGCTGTGTACCAAATACTTAACTAAGTTCTTCAAATGAATAATTTAAATTTACTCCTTCCATCCCTCTGAATTAGGTATTATTATTTCCATTTTACAAACTGGAAAACGACCATAGAGAGGTTACATCACTTACCCAGGTTACCCAGCTAGTTCCTAGCGAGTAGTGAAGCCAGATTCAAAACCTGGCAGTTTACCTCCAAAACCCACGCTCTGGAGTGAAACCAAACTTACCCTTTGCTTCTAGGAATAAATCTGATAATAGTGTGCTAGCCTTTTTACTCGATTCTGTTTGCTCACATATATTTTAGAATTTTTGCATGTAGGTGAAATTTTTCAACAAAGTTTTCTTTTTTTGTGCTTTGTTTTGTTTTGACGTCAGGATTATCCAATATTCATTAAACAAATGGAAAATTTTCCATATATTTTAGTGCGTTTTAATACTTCGAAAACTTTTTAAGGAATTTAGGCAGTATCTGTTTGTCAATAAAGGCAGTATCTGTTTGTCAAATGTTTGCTACTTCATCTGTAAAACCATCTGCCCTGGGGCCTTTAACAATTACCTTAAACTTGTTACATTATTAATCATTTCTGGTTTCTCACGATTGAGTCAATTTGAGTCATTTATATTTTGCTGAAGTAATTATTCTGTCTACCTAGAGAAGTTCAGATTTATTAGAATAAAAAATAGTTTTACTTATAATTTTAAAAAGTCTCTGCATCTTTCCCTCTCTTTTAAAGATCTAATCTTAGGGCTGGGTGCTATGGCTCATGTCTGTAATCCCAGTGCTTTGGGAGGCTGAGGCAGGAGGATCGCTTGAGGCCAAAAGTTTGAGACCAGCTTGGGCAGCAGAGTGAGACCCTGTCTCTACAAAAGGAAAGAAAAAAGAAAAGAAAAGAAGAAAAGGGAAAAAAGATCTCATCTTACTCATGATGTATTTTTGTGTTTTATTTCTTTTCATTTCTTCATCAGAATTATAAAAAATGTAATAGTAGTAGAAGTAGAGAAATATAATGCAAATATTTATGAAGTGTTTACTCTGTGCCAAGCACTGTTCTAAGCTATATTAACTCAATCTTCATAACAACTTTATGAGTTAGGGACTACTATTATCTAATTTTACAAATGAAGGAATTGAACCACAAACTTAGTAAGTGACTTGTCTAAGGGCACACAGCTAATAAATGTAGAGCTGGGATTTAAGCCTAGGCAATTTCTACTTTTATGTTTCTACTTTTATATTAATTTGTTCTTTCTACTTTTTAATTTTTCTTCTTCTAACTTTTTGAGAAGAATGCTTAGTTTCTTTCTTTGTAATCTTTCTTCTTTGTTAATAAAATCATTTAAGGTCAGAAAGTAAGTATGAGTAAAAATAACCCATGGGCTCTGATATTATTGATCTTTTGAAAGAACCAGCTTTGGCTGGGCGCGGTGGCTCACACCTGTAATCCCAGCACTTTGGGAGGCCGAGGCAGGTGAATCACGAGGTCAGTGTCTGTGCCACCACCCCTGCCACCACAGTGTAGCTTTCTGATTGGCTCACCCTTAGGACAGGTCGAAAGAGAGAAAAGAGAAGAAAAGATGCCCTACACTCCGTAACTCACGAGAGGCCCCTTTTCCAATTCTCCGTTCAGGAAGATGGGTTTCTGTTGGAGGTTTTGTTGCCTGCACCTGCTACACAGTTCCAGATCTGGGCCACCCTCGGGTCAAAGCTGGGTGATAAAAGAGGAACACAACCCTGGAAACTCACCCCATTAGGGTCTTTCTTCAAGTTTTCGCCCCTCTTGCCAATCTACTTGTTATTTCCTGAATCCTCAGGCGGTGCTTTTTGTATTTTGTCCAGATCTTTTAGTTGGCAGTCCGTGGGACAGAGAGGTTGTGGTGGCACACGCTGCCTTGGCCAGCATCAGAACTCTGGTGTAGAATTTACAAATTGAATTGGTGTGTGACATAGTTACATATGCTTAAGCTATTAATGCATACTTCTAAATTGTTATTTATTTATTTATTTATTTATTTATTTATTTATGTATTTCTGAGACAGAGTCTCACTCCATCGCACAGGCTGGAGTGCAGTGGCACGATCTCAGCTCACTGCAACCTCGGCCTCCTGGGTTCAAGCGATTCTCCTGCCTCAGCCTCCTGAGTAGCTAGGATTATGGGTGCGCGACACCACGCCAGGCTAATTTTTGTATTTTCAGTAGAGACGAGGTTTTACCATGTTGGTCAAGCTGGTCTCGAACTCCTGACCTCAGGTGACCCCCCGCCTTGGCCTCCCAAAGTGCTGGGATTGCCGGTGTGAGCCACCGTGCCTGGCCTATTTTTTTTTTTTTTTTTTTGAGATGGGGTCTCACTCTGTCGCCCAGGCTGGAGTGCTGTGGTGCGATCTCAGCTCACTGAAACCTCCGCCTCCCGGGTTCAAGTGATTCTGGTGCCTCAGTCTCCCAGTAGCTGGGACTACAGGCACCTGCCACCAGGCCCAGCTAATTTTTTGTATTTTTAGTACAGATGGGGTTTCACCATGTTGGTCAGGCTGGTCTCGAACCCCTGACCTCAGATAATCTGCCCACCTTGGCCTTCCAAACTGCTGGCATTGCAGGCGTGACCACTGCGCCTGGCCCTAAATTGTTCTTTAAAATGGCATGTCAATTTACATTACACTAGAAATCTAAAAAATCTTCTATTTCCTTACCAACAACTGATATCCAACTTTCTATTTTTTCCCCAATCTATTGGGTGAAGAGAAATAGTATCTTGTTGATTTGATTTCATGTTCTATGTTTGCTAGTGAAGTTGGAGCATCTTTTTATATATTTTCGGCCATTTATATGTCCTCATTTGTAAAAAAGTCCCTTTCAATCCTTTGTCCATTTTTCTATTTGGTCATTTGTCTTTTTATTATTGATTTGTTGAAATTGCCTGTGTAGTTTCTACTGTTTGGAATTTATCAAGGTTTACTTTGAAACTCATTACTTAATCAATTTGTTTATATGCTCTGAGAGCGCTGGAAAAAAAGGAATTCCCTGTTCAAATTCTATCTAGATATATTAAAGCAATCTTGTTAATCTTGTTATTTAGATTGTCTTTATGATTTTAAAAATATCTGACCTGTTAAATTTTGAGTCAGGTGTTTTAAAATCCCCCACTCTGCATGCTTTTGTAAAATTCTCCTAGTTTTTCAATTTTTGCTTTTTTTTGAGATGGAGTTTTGCTCTTGTTGCCCAGGCTGGAGTGCGATGGCACAATCTCAGCCCACTGCAACCTCCGCTTCCTGGGTTCAAGCGATTCTCCTGCCTCAGCCTCCCCAGTAGCTGGGATTACAGGCAGGCACCACCACACCTGGCTAATTTTGTATTTTTAGTAGAGACAGGGTTTCTCCATGTTGGTCAAGCTGGTCTCAAGCTCCCGACCTCAGGTGATCCGGCCGCCTCGGCCTCCCAAAATGCTGGGATTACAGGGGTGAGCCACCACGCCTGGCCTCACTTTTTGCTTTATATATTCTTTTCAGTATTTCTGCCCATGTATCTGTCTGATTTAGATTCATGGTTAATCAGCCACTCAGTGATTGAGCACGAACTCTGGGCCCTTGTGAGGTGGCTCATGCCTGTAATCCCAATGCTTCGGGGGGAGGAGGCAGGAGGATGGCTTAAGCCCAGGAGTTTGAGACCCTGTCTCTACCAAACAAACAAAAATTAGGAGCAGTGGCTTGCATTTGTAGTCCCAGCTACTCAGGAAGCTGAGGTAGGAGGATCCCAGGAGGTCGAGGCTGCAGTGAGCCGTGTTCATGCAACTGCACTTCAGCCTGGGAATCAGAGTCAGACCCTGTCTCAAAAACAAAAAACAAAAGCACAAACTCTGGTGTTAGGGTACATGGTTTCAAATCTTGGTTCTTCCCCTTACAAAATATGTACGGGTGGAGTAATTACTTAATCTTTCTTTTTTTTTTTTTTTTTTTTTTTTTTGAGACAGAGTCTCGCTCTGTCGCCCAGGCTGGAGTGCAGTGGTGCAATCTCCGCTCACTGCAAGCTCCGCCTCCCGGGTTCACGCCATTCTCCTGCCTCAGCCTCTCCGAGTAGCTGGGACTACAGGCGCCCGCCACCACGCCCGGCTAATTTTTTTGTATTTTTAGTAGAGACGGGGTTTCACCGTGGTCTCGATCTCCTGACCTCGGGATCCACCCGCCTCGGCCTCCCAAAGTGCTGGGATTACAAGCGTGAGCCACAGCGCCCGGCCAATTACTTAATCTTTCTAAGTTTAGTTTCCTCATCTGTTAAATGGGGCAAAAAAGGTAGCATTTATCTCACATGATTGTTATGAGATTAAATGAAATTATTCATATAAGTGTTCAACAAATGGCTATTATATTTTCTTGATGATTGGGTATTTTATCAATACAATTATTTTAAAAATCCCAGCCAGGCATGGTGGCTCACGGCTGTAATCCCAGCACTTTGGGAAGCTGAGGTGGGTGGCTCACCTGAGGTCAGGAGTTCAAGACCAGCCTGGCCAACATGGCCATACCCCGTCTCTACCGAAAATACAAAAGTTAGCCAGGCGTGGTGACACGTGCCTGTAATCCCAGCTACTCAGAAGGCTGAGGCAGAAGAATTGCTTGAACTCAAGTGGCGGAGGTTGCAGTGAGTCAAGATTTCGCCACTGCACTCCAGCCTGGGCGATAGAGAGAGACTCTGGCTCAAAAAAAAAAAAAAAAGGGAGTTGTCCTTTACAATGTCTTACTGCCTCTTTTGTTATCACCCACACTTAAAAAGCATTATTAAATTAACAATAAGGTAAATTACACATTATAATTGTTTATGCCTTTTATATTTCAAGAATCCTTTTTGAAAGATTGCATAAAATTCCACAACCACATTGTCAGGCATCAGAATAAACTATCAGCTTAACAGTTTTGATTTCTTACTCATGTTTCTTGTAGACCACATTTTAAAAAATACCTTATTTTAACTAGATACTTCTTGAAGTAACTTTTTCAGAAACGATATATTGGTGGTACAGGTCTGAACTGCTTTTGTCTTTTATGAATAGTATTCTGACCGGGTATAGAATTCTAGCATCGGCGGGGCGTGGTGGCTTAATCCTGTAATCCCAGCACTTTGGGAGGCTGAGGCGGGTGGATCACGAGGTCAGGAGCTCGAAACCATCCTGGCTAACACGGTAAAACCCCATCTGTACTAAAAATACAAAAAAATTAGCCGGTCGTAGTGGCGGGTGCCCGTAAGTCCCAGCTACTCCGGAGGCTGAGGCAGGAGAATGGCGTGAACCCAGGAGGCGGAGCTTGCAGTGAGCGGAGATCATGCCACTGCACTCCAGCCTGGGCAACAGAGCAAGACTCCGTCTCAAAAAAAAAAAAAAAATTCTAGCATCAAATAAAAAAATAAAAATAATTCTAGCATCAAAATCCTTTTAGTTCCAGAACTCTGCAAAAGATATCTTCTCTCTCACACTTAGTATGGTAAATTTGATATCCGCTGCCAATTTTTTATTCCTTTCCTTGTCAATAGCGTGTTTTGTCTGTCACCCACTGAAGTGGGTGAACTACACGCAGCATTACTAAATAGCAGCCCTTAGAAAACCCATATCTTGTGCCCCTCTCAAGAGGGCTTGGTGGTGGCGTCCAGCCATGGGTCCCTAGAGGTCAGGGAGGAGATTCAAAATATTTAACAAGCAGTAGGGCAGGGGCGCTGAAGCTGAACAGCAAGGCAGTGCAGTGCCGCCAGGATGCTGTGCAAGTGTGGCGTCTCAACCCTAGCTGACAGCCGCCTTTGAGCTGCTGTCCCCTGGCACAGTCCCCTTGTCTGGCTGCCTTCTCTGTAGTTCTCTTCCCTGACTGGCCCCTCTGTATTTACAGAAACTCGGTTTCTAATGTGCAAGTTTCTATGCTTAAAATGCAGCAGCCGCTATTTTGCTGTTGTTACTCCTCTCTCTTTCCTATTAAAAATCATTTCAGTTACACAAGAAATATGTTAACAGACGTGCAAAAAATGAAAAGTGACTCGTTGAGCCCACTCCAAGGTAACTACTGTTAGTAGTTTAGTATGTCCTTTAAGAACTTTGGATGGGGCGCAGTAGCACACAACTCTAATCCCAGCGCTTTGGGAGGCCAAGGCAGGTGGATCGCTTGAGCTCAGGAATTTGAGACCAGCCTAGGCAACATGGCAAAACCCCATCTCTACAAAAATACAAAAGTGAGCTGGGTGTGGTGGTGCATGTCTGTAGCCCCTGCTACTCAGGAGGCTGAGGTAGGAGGATTGCTTGAACCCAGGAAGTGGAGGTTGCAGTGAGCTGAGATCAGACCACTGTACTCCAGTGTGGGTGACAGAGCAAGACTCTGTCTGAAAAAACAACAACAACAACAACAACAACAACAACAAACAACTTTGTCGATGCACACAACACTCACTTTTTTTCTTTTCCAAAATCGGAATCATACTAATTCTTAAAATTCTTAAGTTCTATAAATGTGTTGTTAACTGAGTCATATTGTGGGCATTTTGCTAAGTGCACATTCATATCTACCTCAGCCCCCCAACCTTTTTTTTTTTTTTGAGACAGAGTCTCACTGTGCTGCCCAGGCTGGAGTGCAGTGGCATGATCTCGGCTCACTGCAACCTCTGCCTCCTGGGTTCAAGCAATTCTCCTGCCTCAGCCTCCCAAGTAGCTGGGATTACAGGCACATGCCAGCATGCCTGGCTAATTTTTGTATATTTAGTAGAGACGGGGTTTCACCATGTTGGCCAGGCTGGTCTCAAACTCCTGACCTCACGATCCGCCCACCTCAGCCTTCCCAAGTGCTGGGATTACAGGCGTGAAACACTGCACCTGGCCTACCTCACCCTTTTAAAGCCTGAGTACTCTTCCGTTTGTGTTTAAAACGCCACTGTCTAACAGAAATATAATGTGAGTCTCGCATGTGATTTTAATTTTCTCATAGCCACGTTGAAAAAAATTCAATGAAACAAGTGGAATTAATTTAAATAATATATTTTACTTAACTCAGTGTGTCCAATATATTACAATTACAACATGTAAACAATATACGATTATTAATGACATAATTTACATTCTTTCAGAATATTAAGCCTTTGAAATCTAGCATATATTTTACACTTACAGCTCATCTCAATTTGGAATAGCTATTTTCTTTTTTTTCTTAAGGGATGGGATCTTGCTCTGTTGCCTAGGCTAGCATGCAGTGACACAATTATAGCTCACTGCAGCCTCAAACTCCTGGGCTCAAGCGATTCTCCTGCCTCAATTCCCCAAGTAACTGGGATTACAGGGTACCTGACTAATGTTCTTTGTTTTGTTTTGTTTTGTTTTGTTTTTAATTTTTTTGTAGAGATGGTGTCTCGCTTTGTTACCAGGCTGGTCTCCAACTCCTGGCTTCAACCGATCTTCCCACCTTGGCCTCCCAAAGTGCTGAGATGACAGGCATAAGCCAACATGCTTGGCCCTGGACTAACCACACTTTAAATGCTCAGTAGCCATATGTGGCCAGTCCCCACTATACTAGGTGACATAGGCATCAACCATAACTTATTTAACTGTGGGCCTGCTGATGGAAATATAGGTTGCTTCCAATTTTTGCCATTATAAGCAATGCTACAGTAAACATTCTTATGCTTATCATGTTATACATGCATGTGATTATTTCTTTAAGATAGATTTATAGAGCTAAAGCTTCCAGGTCAGAGTTTCTGCATTTTATAGTGTAATAGATGTAGCCAAATTACTCTCTAATAAGGCTAAACCAATTTATGCTTCCACCAGCAGTACATAAGAATGATTGTCTCCCCACACTCCTGCCAAATTGGAGGGCATTTCTTTTAAACACTTTGTTATCTGTACACTGGGGCAATGTGTTTCATCACAGAGGGGGAGACCCATTTTCAAAGCTGCATTTTCCCCAATTGGTTACCATTATTGGTCGGATAGAGAATGTGTTGGGCTGTGTAGATAACAGAAAACCCAACGAATGTTGGCTCAAACAAATAACTTATTTTCTCATGTAAAAATACGGAGAAAGCTGGCTGCTTATGGTGGTTGACACTCTCCTTATGCCTTCAAAGCTCTTTCTTTCAGCTGGGTGCGGTGGCTCATGCCTGTGATCCCAGCAATTTGGGAGGCCAAGGCGGACGGATCACCTGAGATCAGGAGTTTGAGACCAACCTGGCCAACATGGGGAAACCCTGTCTCCACTAGAAATTACAAAAATTAGCCAGGCATGGTGGCAGGCGCCTGTAATCCCAGCTACTCAGGAGGCTGAGGCAGGAGAATGGCTTGAACCCAGGAGGCAGAGGTTGCAGTGAGACAAGATCAAAAACAAAACAAAAAACCAAAAGAACGCTTTCTCTCTTTCTAACTCAATATTCTTAGCAGGTGGGCCTCCCTCTCCTCATGACTGTCAACTTGCACTCACTTTTTTTATGGTTACAAGGTAGCTGTCACCACTCCAGACAGCATGTCTCTGCCCCTGGCAGGATGGAGGAAAGGCAGATGACACTAGCTGCCTCTTACCCAGAAGCCACCTGGAATACTTACATTTCATTGTCAGAACTGGATCTCACGGCTATCCCAGTTGCAAAAGAGCCTGGGAAAAAGCATAACAGCTTTCTGGCCTATAGTGGATGGTGGCAAGGGTAAGTGAGATAGGCAATGGCTGATTGATTGGACAAGAACAGTATGCTATACCATCTACCCCAATTGTAGGTCTGAGGCCTTCATGTAAAGAATCCCATGGTTGAATTTAGGGCCACAGTCCTTGTCCTGGTCATAACCCCTGGCTGCACTCATTATTCTGACACCACCATGCCTGCCTTCTCATTGTATTCTGCTTTGAAACACAAATTTCAGGGATCCTTCTGGGTTCTGGTTGTGGCTGGAGAAGAGGAGCTCCTAGGAAGAGTGCTTAGGCAAAGTGCGGTGGCTGACACCTGTAATCCCAGCATTTTGCGAGGCTGAGGCAGGTGGATTGCTTGAGCTCAGAAGTTTGAGACCAGCCTAAGGGCAACATAAGGAGACCCTATCTTTCCAAAAAAAAAAATGAAGAAGAAAAATTAGCTGGGTGTGGTGGCACACACCTGTAGTCCCAGCTACTCAGGAGGCTGAGGTGGGAGGGTCAATTGAGCACTGGAGGACAAGGCTGCAGTGAGCCGAGACTGTGCCACTGCACTCCAGCCTGGGCAACAGAGCAAGATTCTGTTTCAAAGAAGTAAAAAAGGGCCTGGCGCGGTGGCTCACGCCTGTTATCCCAGCACTTTGGGAGGCTGAGATGGGCAGATGAAGAGCTCAAGAGATGGAGACCATGCTGGCCAACATGGTGAAACCCATCTCTACTAAAATACAAAAATTAGTCCGAGTGCAGTGGCTTACACTTGTAATACCAGCACTTTGGAAGGCCAAGGTGGGAGGATCACCTCAGGTTGGGAGTTCAAGACCACCCTGACCAACATGGAGAGACCCCGTCTCTACTAAAAATACAAAAAATTAGCCGGGCATGTTGGTGCATGCTTGTAAC
Source organism: Nomascus leucogenys (assembly GCF_006542625.1). NCBI lineage: Eukaryota > Metazoa > Chordata > Mammalia > Primates > Hylobatidae > Nomascus > Nomascus leucogenys. Next base: position 102,896,304 of record NC_044388.1, on the reverse strand, counting down.
CCCAGATACTCAGGAAGCTGAGGAAGGAGAATAGCTTGAACCCGGGAGGCAGAGGTTGCGGTGAGCCAAGATCACACCATTGCCCTCCAGCCTGGGCAACAAGAGTGAAACTCCATCTAAAAAAAAAAAAAAGAGAGAGAGAGAAATACAAAAATTGGCTGGGCATGGTGGCATGCACCTGTAGTCCCAGCTACTCAGGAGGCTGAGGTGGGAGAATCGCTTGAACCCGGGAAGCAGAGATTGCAGTGAGCCGGCTGAGGAAGGAGAATCGCTTGAACCTGGGAGGCAGAGGTTGCAGTGAGCCGAGATCTCGCCACTGCACTCCAGCCCGGGTGATAGAGCGAGATCCATCTCAAAAAAAAAGAAAAGAAAGAAAGAGTGTTTGCAATAGGCAGCTTCTGACTTGGTTCCTAATGACCTCACATTCTGATATTCATGCCCTTGGTTGTTCACCTCCCCTTGGGAGTGACCTGCTTCTAATGAATAGAAGATGGCAAAAGTGATGAGACGTCATGCCTGGAACTAGGTCACAAAAGACTTGGCTTGCTGCCATCCCCTCTCTATTGCCTTCTCAGCTTGGGTGCTTTGCGATCCCAGCTATCATATGGGAAAGGCTTATATAAGGTGGGACTGAGGGTGCCTCTGGCCAGCATCCCACGAGGAACTGAATTCTGCCAACAACCACATAAGCAAGTTTGGAAGCAGATCCTTCTCCAGTTAGCCTTAGGATGACCGCAGCCCAAGCCAACACCTTAATTGCAGCCTCCGAGAGACCTCAGAGCAGAGGACCCAGCTAAGCCGCACCTTGTAGGAGTCCAGACCTGCAAGAAGCCATGATATAACAAACGCTTTTGTTTCAGGCCCCTGTGTTTTGGAGTAATTTGTCACGCAGCAACAGAGAACTAATCCAGTGCTGCTGGAAAACCATCTCCTTGGGAGCAACCAATTGCTTTCTCGGTACCATTTTCCTGCCCTTTAAAAATTCACTCTTCTCACACAACTTTAGGGCAAGGGCAGTTGTGATTAAGAGGAAAAAGTAATTTACAGGCGTTCAGAGGACAGAGAGGTGTTGTGCAAACCTTTCCCATCTTCTCACATTTTCTGATGAGTTTCTTGGGACTTCATCTCAGGAGAGAGGCCAGGGATGGAGCTCCCCTTGTTGCTAGGAGGACTCATACTTCCATGAGGAATACTCCTGACTTTTCTCTGCATCCCTCACTGATTCTGCCCCAAGGGAGGTGAGACGACTGTGCATTTGGGATTAGGAACTGAGCTGCCCCTCCCAGCCCCTGTGGGGCTCTCTTGACTCATCGGCCTGCCTGCAGGGAGGGTGCCTGATGCCTGTTCATGACAGGGGTGCTGTAGGCAGCCCCCGAAGCCTCTGCCCATGCAGGGGTAGCCTGTGGAAGGGGCAAATTCAGTCCAGGAGGAGCATGAGGAAGCCATATTCTCCAATCCGCTTCATCAGTCACGCAGCCCATATTTCACCTGTCTCTGTGACTTCTTTCCCATTGCTTCCAAGCTCAGAGGGAGAGGGATTTTATTGGTTGTCTCTGCCCCCAAATATCAATAGGTGTATTCAACATCACTGAGTTTTTTAATTTTTTATTTTTATTAAAAAATTTTTTTTGAGATGGTCTTGCTCTGTTGCCCAGGCTAGAGTGCAGTGGCACCATTCTGGCTCACTGCAACCTCCACCTCCAGAGTTCAACTGATTCTCCTGCCTCAGCCTCCTGAGTAGCCAGGATTATAAGTATGCACCACCACACCCGGCTAATTTTTGTATTTTTAGTAGAGATGGTGGGGTTTCACCATGTTGGCCAGGCTGGTCTTGAACTTCTCACCTCAAGTGATCTGCCGGCCTCCGCCTCCCAAAGCGCTAGGATTACAGCCATGAGCCACCGCACCCAGCCCCAAATCACTGAGTTTTTAATTGAAGATATGAAGCAAGTTTTGATAGACAGGAAGAATCACGCCGCTGGGGCACGGTGGGTGGAGGTGTGAGGGGGGTGTGTCTCCTTTGTGCCTTTGTGTCCCTGGGCTGTCCCTGACACAGGGGTGCCTGTGAGCGAGTGGGTGTGTGTGTCTGTGTCTACAGCTGCCCGTCTCTCTTCTATACCAAGGACAGGGACTCCTGGGTCCCCTTCTGGTTCTTGCTTCTCTCTGGGTGGGTGGGTCTCCCCAGAGCCTGGGGAAGGTTTTGACTCAACACAGCGTCCCTTCCCTCAGAGGCCCAGGGCCCCACAGAGCAGGCCCTGCTCCTGCAAAGCACCTGCCAGCCAGCATCCACCAGAACTGCGGTGCGGGGTTCGGAGCGGGCCCCCCAAGTTGCTCCTGCCCCTGCTGCTTCCCGACATCCCCCATGTTCAATGCGTGATTTTTTACGATCGATCTTATATCCGGCACAATCAGATTTATGGCTCCTGCATCTTATGAAATTACACAGATGTTGCTGCTCTGCTTCTCTCCAGGACAGTAAAAGGCAATAACGTTCTTGCAGATTTCGACAGCAGGCAATTCAATAAAGGGCCATGTATATTTTATAAGTACAATAAAGACGAGGCTCTGTGCCCGCACTGCGGCCCACCAGGGCCCGGCACTGCATTGGCCGCCACCCGCACCCCACCTTTGCTGTCTGCTTGTCGATCAGGCCTCTCCCCCCATCACACAGGGGACCAGGGAGATTTATCCTTTTTCTGATCCATTACTTAAGTTTGGCTCCAGGGACCCTGCAATGGGGGCTGTTTAAAATTTAAAGGTGTTTGTGGAACTTAATACTTTCCTCCCCCTGATTTGCACTATAAAATTTTATCTATATTTTTGTTGCCCCATAAAACGTTTCTATCTTATCAGGATGGCTTGTCCTTTCACAGGCAAAACCATAAATACCCGATGAGGTGAGGGTTGGTGGAAGGTCTCACAGAGGAGTCCCGTGGGGAGGCAGGAGAAGAGAACTCTTCCCAGCTCTGCCCCCGACACCCTGAGTGGCCAATAGTGAGCCGTCATCCCTCCCTGAGACTCAGTTTCTTCACCTGTAAAATGAGGAGCACCATAGCACCCACTGCACAGGGCTGTTGCAAGGACTCAGGGCAGCGTGGCACCAGATGACTTCACTTGGTGCCTGGCACAGCATGTGCAAAGACTCAGAGGAGGGAACAGTCTAGGGGTGTTGGGGGAACATGATGGAGCTCCGTGGAGGGAAGTGGCTTCCTCCCCAGGGTCAGGATCACTGTGCCAGGCTGGGCTGGGAGCAGATCTGTGTGTCAGCTTGGCAGTCACTTCCCTCTCTGGGCCTTGTGTCCTCATTTATAAAATGGAGATGTTTAAGTTCCCATCTCATCGGGGTGTAGAGTGGATTAAGACTTACTGCAATGCAAGTGGCTCAGAGCCCCACCCATAGTACCTCCTTCCCAGATATCATGATCACATGTGGCTGTTTTTGTTTTGTTTTTTTGTTTGCTTGTTTATTTGTTTTTGAGACAGGGTTTCACTCTTGTTGCCCAGGCTGGAGTGCAATGGCACTATCTTAGCTCACCACAACCTTGGCCTCCTGGGTTCACTGCAACCTCCACCTCCCAAGTTCAAGCGATTCTCCTGCCTCAGCCTCCCTAGTAGCTGGGATTACAGGCATGTGCCACCCGGCTAATTTTTGTATTTTTAGTAGAGACGGGGTTTCTCCATGTTGGTCAGGCTGGTCTCGAACTCCCGACCTCAGGTGATCCCCCGCCTTGTGTTTTTTTTTTTTTTTTTTTGAGACAGAGTTTTGCTCTGTCTCCCAGGCTGGAGTGCAATGGTGCGATCACAGCTCACTGCAACCTCTGCCTCCCAGGTTCAAGCGATTTTCCTGCCTCACCCTCCGGAATAGTTGGGATTACAGGCGCCCACCACCACCTCTGGCTAATTTTTGTATTTTTTTAGTAGAGACAGGGTTTCACCATGTTGGCCAGGCTGGTCTCGAACTCCTGACTTCAGATGATCCACCCAAAGTGCTGAGATTACAGGTGTGAGCCACTGTGCCCAGCCCCGTGTGGCTGTTAGTGTTATTGTTATAAAGCAGCTTCCCAGGGAGCAAAATATAAGAAGGTGCTCACTCCCAGAAGTATGCAGGTGCAGGGTGAGCACCTCCTTGCACTCTGCGGTTTACTTTGGGCCTGGCCCAGCTACCTAGGACTCTTCCACCTTGGCTGGTAGGCAGACGTGCCTGGACAGAAGCAGGCCCCTGGGATTCAGGCAGCAGGAGCAGTTTCACCTTCGATAAAACCAACACCTCCTTGAAGTCTAGTCAATACTGGGACAAGATCAGACAAATCCTGTTGGGGCCAAGCCAGGCCTGTCCCTTGCAGGTGATATTCACATGCCTGCTTTGGGCCCGGTGCTTGCTGGGCACTGACAGTATTGAGGAGAATCCAACCTAAGTTCTGCCCTCAAAGAGTGCCCAGTCTAGTCTAGCTGTGTGGGGTGGTGGTGAGAGGCATCAGAAAACACTTCATGAAGGAGGTCAGTTGAGCTGGACCCAGCAGTGGGCAGAGCATTCCTCATGGGGTCCCAGCACGAATCACAGCATGGAGTGTACAAAGGACAAACCCGTGGGGGCTGAGATGGCAGGTCAGTGTCTGGGTGAGGAATGTTTGTCCATTGAAGCTCCTGGTGATCAAGATGCAGGTGGAGGTCCTCAGGGAACCAAAGCATAGACAAGAGTCAGTCAGTGCCTCCCAGGGAATGGGAGGAGCATATGTTCCCCAGACGAAGTTCAAAGCCCAGAGGCGTCAGGTTGGGGCCTCAAATGCTGCTGCGGCTAACCTCACTGTGGTCAGGGGCTCCAATGAGTCTAGCTAGAACTGTTCCAGTGTTAAGTACAGTGGTCCTCAAACTTAGATTTGTGCTAGAATCCCTTGGGGAGACCGTCACATGACTTTATCTTGTCCTTCCTGCTCCCAAGAGCCAGAGCAAGGGAAGCAAGATTGGGCAGAGGGTGAAGGTGAACTGCCATGTAGGAACGGCAGAGACCTCAGCTGATTGTGCCAGGAGCTTTGAAGCTGGGACGGCTCTTCAGAGATACTCTGAGTTGAAGCTGGGCCTCCTCTGCACCGACCAGTCACTGAGCATGTGCCATCCTGAGGAAAGGAATGTAAACTTGGAGGAGGCAGGTCCTTCCAGCCAAGGGCAACTCCCAGGGAGGGAGGAGTTTAGTTGTAAGCTGTCAGCAGGTGACACTTCTGGAAGCTGAGTGAGTGCCTTGGTCCTGAGGGTAATCTTGGCAGCTCATCACAGCCAGCATGACACCGAGGCTTGCCCTGTCAGTGGGGATGGCTGGGCGCCCATCCCAATAAAAATCCATTGACCTGTTGATGGACACTTAGGTTTGTTCCATATTTCCAACACAAAAAAAGATAAATGTTCAAGGTGATGGATGCATGTATTGACACATCACATATACACCATAAATATGTACAACTATTCTGTATCAATTAAAAAATTCAGACCTGCCACCTCACACTCATTGGGATGGCTGTTATCAGACAACCCTAGAAAATAGCAGGTGTTGGTGAGTACATGGAGAAATTGTGGTAAAATACCCAAAACAGGCTGGGCATGGTGGCTCATGCCTGTAATCCCAGCACTTCGGGAGGCCGAGGCGGGTGGATCAGGAGGTCAGGAGTTCAAGACCAGCCTGGCCAAGATGGTGAAACCCTGTCTCTACCAAAAATACAAAAAAAAATTAGCTGGGCATGGTGGCGAGTGCCTGTAATCCCAGCTACTTGGGAGGCTGAGGCAGATAATTGCTTGAACTTGGGAGGCGAAGGTTGCGGTGAGCTGAGATCGCACCACTGCACTCCAGCCTGGGCGACAGAGAGAGACTCCGTCTCAAAATAAAAATAAAAATAAATAAAAATCTAGACCTGGAGGGGCAGGAGAAGGCATGTTCTGGGCACTTCTTTTTCAGGGTAATGTCCCCTTTCCAAGCATGCATCTCCATGAGAGCAGCTATTTCGTGCAATGTCAGCCTGATCCCATAAGCTCAGAGGATGGCCAAGGGGTGGGCTGTGTGTAGATTGTGTTCTTAGGGAAGCAGGAACTGAGAAAGAGTTAGGAATGCAAACAGTTTGTTGAGAAGTATGCCTGTGAAAGGAGAAAGGAGGAGGAACTGGGAATGGGCGTGTGAGCCATGAGATGGTGATGCAAACCGACAAAGGCTGTGCCCGCCCAGTGGAGAGCTCCAGAGAACAGTGATCGCCAGTTGGAGGAGTCCTGTATTGGGCCCATCCACCACAGTCTTGCACAGTCATGGGTTGAGACCACCCCAAGAAAAGCATGACCTTGGCTGCGAAGCTGAGGTAGACCCGAAAGAATGAATAGTTAGGGCTTGGCAGCTAACTCCCCTCCTTGCAGTAGGGCAGCAAGTTCTTTCTTGAAGGGGGATGTAAGTGATAGATCTCCATGTCTACCATGGCCAGTGTCCCAAGCTGAGCCAGTGATTTCTTTCCCTAGATTTAGGATCTTGGATCTAGTGAGGGTGGAATCAGGCTCTCTTGATGGCCCAGGCTGTAACATGGCCAACTCTGGAGCCCTTGGTAGACAGGTGTCCTGTCCTGTGGACATATGGGCTGAGGGATAGGGGAAGTTGGTGTATAGTGGGAGTGGAGGGTTAAGCAGGTATGCAGAGAAGTGGGATGAGCAGAGATGGAGAGAAGACCACACGCAGCACTCCACTCCTGGGATCCAGGGATTGAGGTTCAGCCGCACCCCTGTCCTTCCTCAACTTGGTTGTTCACTATTTTCTTCTCTAGGATTCTTCCAATAAATCCCCTTTTTTGCTTAAACTAGTAGGTTGTGTGTGTGTGTGTGTGTTTTTTTTTTAAATCACAATAACTCAGAGGTTTTTTTTTTTTTTTTTTTTTTTGAGATGGAGTCTCACTCTGTCACCCAGGCTAGAGTGCAGTGGCGTGATCTCGGCTCACTGCAAGTTTCACCTCCCAGGTTCATGCCATTCTCCTGCCTCAGCCTCCTGAGTAGCTGGGACTACAGGCGCCCGCCACCATGGCCGGCTAATTTTTTGTATTTTTAGTAGAGACGGGTTTTCACCATGTTAGCCAGGATGGTCTTGATCTTCTGACCTCATGAAACGCCTGCCTCGGCCTCCCAAAGTGCTGGGATCACAGGCATGAGCCACCGCGCTCGGCTCTCAGAGTTTTAACTACTACAGGGAAGAGGTGCTGGGGCTGGAGGAAGAGGAAAAAGAACCACAGAAACAAGAAGACTAAGAGGAGGAGATGGAAGAAGCGTCGCTGCCTGGGGATGCTCTGCTGTCCTGAGGGTGTCTCTTGGGGTTCATCATGACCTTACCCAAGCTGTGGCTGCTCCTTCCTGGACTCTGGGTACTGATTAGTAAAGTTGAGGATGGAACTGCACTGAAGACTCCTGGTCTGCACGAGCCTGGGGGTGACACTTTGGCTGAACACTCAACTCCCAGGGGCCAGGCAATCTGCTTTCCTGGCAGAGACTAAGTGAACACAAAAATCCTGCCATCTTTCATTAACCCCTAGAAATGGTAGGACAAGATTTATAAAGTAAGTTGATGAAAACAAAAGGATACTCAAAAACAAAAAAGAGAATGTTCTGAGCAATAGAAATAGAAAAATAATAGAAATAATAAAAATAATAGAAAAAGAATCCCTGAAAGAAGGAAGCAGCTAAAGTCACAGCAGGAAGAAGGAGGCTGTGCCACTACAGCATATGCTGGGGGCTCTTCTCCAAAGTGAGCATGAGCTGAGAATCAGCCAGCACCCAGGGTGCCAGTGCTACCAAGAGTGAAGAGCAACAGTGAGCTCAACAGGTGGGGGACACACCCAAGGAAACAGATGAGTGAGCAGTCAGAAAAGGACTTTGTCCCAGCACTTGGGGAGGCCAAGGTGGGTAGATCACCTGAGGTCAGGAGTTCGAGACCAGCTTGGCCAACATGGTGAAACCACGTCTATTCTAAAAATACAAAAAATTGGCCAGGCGCAGTGGCTCATGCCTGTAATCCCAGCACTTTGGGAGGCCAAGGCAGGCGGATCACGAGGTCAGGAGATCGAGACCATCCTGGCTAACACGGTGAAACCCCGTCTCTACTAAAAAACACACAAAAGTTAGACGGGGGTGGTAGAGGGCACCTGTAGTCCCAGCTACTCGGGAGGCTGAGGCAGGAGAATGGTGTGAACCTGGGAGGCAGAGCTTGCAGTGAGCTGAGATCGCGCCACTGCACTCCAGCCTGGGTGACAGAGCGAGACTCCATCTCAAAAAAAAAACAAAACATTAGCTGAGTGTGGTGGCACGCAGCTATAATCTCAGCTACTCATGAGGCTGAGACAGGAGATTCGCTTGAACCCAGGAGGCAGAGGTTTCAGTGAGCTGAGATTGCGCCACTGCACTCCAGCCTGGGCAACAGGGTGACTCCACCTCGAAAAAAAAAAAGGACTTTGAACTAAGGATAGTTGTGATCATAGAGATAAAGGAGGGAACCCCATTTATGGAACAATACAAATAGGCATTTATAAAAGAACCTGGCTGGGCACAGTGGCTCATGCCTGTAATCCCAGCACTTTGAGAGGCCAACGTGGGTGGATCACAAGGTCAGGAGATCAAGATAATCCTGACCAACATAGTGAAACCCTGTCTCTACTAAAAAAATGCAAAAATTAGCTGGGTGTGGTGGCGCATGCCTATAGTCCCAGCTACTCAGGCTGAGGCAGGAGAATTGCTTGAACCCAGGAGGCAAAGGCTGCAGTGAGCCGAGATCGCACCGCTGCACTCCAGCCTGGGTGACAGAGCAAGACTCTGTCTCAAAAAAATAAAAAATAAAAATAAATAAATAAAAATAAAAAATATAAGGGCAAAAAAATTGAAAGATAACCAATAAAACAACAGATATAGAATATATGACTTTCAAACTTGAAGAGGCAGAAAAGCCAGGGGGAGATGAAGCCAGACAGAGGGGTAGGAGGGAGACCAAGATGTGGGAGGAGGGTGATTGAGAAAGGGTGAGGAGAAAGATCACATACAATATATGTGATATGTACAGATATATAAACATACACATACATGTGTGTATACATACATACGTATGTATCAGGGAGATAGTGGCAGAGAGAGACAGAAATGCAAAAAAAGAAGCATTGAAGGGGAGACAGAGAAACTAAGGGAAGGACAGAATGTGAAATGAGGGCCAGGTGCTATGGCTCATACCTCTAATCCCAACACTTCAGGAGGCTGAGGCAGGCAAATCACTTGAGCCCAGGAGTTCGAGACCAGCCTGGGCAAAACGGTGAAACTCTGTCTCCATCTAAAATACAGAAATAAAATAAAATAAAATCAGTCAAGCACGGTGGTGTGTCTGTTGTCCCAGCTACTCGGGAGGCTGAGGTGGGAGGATTGCTTGAACCTGGGAGGCAGAAGTTGCAGTGAGCTGAGATCGCGCCACTGCACTCCAGTCTGGGTGACAGAGTCTCATCTGTCACCATTTTTTTGAGACCCTATTTCAAAAAAAAAAAAAAGAATGTAAAATGAAGAGAGAGAAAACAATACAGTGAGACAGAGAAGGATGAAGAGAGAGACACAAATGCAGAGACATCAATGGAGAGAGAGATGAGACATAAAGAAAGACAGACTGAGATAGGAAGAAAGAGAGAGGGAGAGAAAGAGGAGAGAGGAGAGAGCACGGCTGATGGGTGGGGGTGGGGAAGAAAAAAGGACAGGAAGAAGGAGAAAGTCATAATGAGAAAGACGAAACACATGGCAACAGAAAGTGACAGAAAGAGGAAGAGAAGACAGAGAGAAATCATGAGGACTGAGAGGCAGAGGGAAGAGGAGGCAGAGGCGGGGCAGCGTTTGGGACTGCCAGCTCCCTTGTCTGCAGGGAGGCTGACACCCGGGAGTGGCTGGCTCCCCCCACCACTGGGGACCACCCGCCCCCCCGCTGCCACTGCAGCCAAAACGTCCCCTTCCCCCATCCCTGGCATCAACCAGAACTCAAACACAGGAGGCAGGAATTTGGGTACAAGTATTCCTCATTCAGAACAGAACCATTAATGTATTCTAAAAAGCTTTTTAGCTGTGGCCTGCTCTGCATGTTATTAATTTCTTTATTACAGATCTTGTTATTTTCAGAGGTCCCTGGGGACCCATTAACAACGGGTTTTTATGGGAAAGAAGTCGGTTAAAGTGGTGGGAATAACTGCTCCTCAGCCCTGACTCAGTAATCGGAGTTGCACCGAGGATAATGTAGGCTGTTTTAATTTCCAAAATAGCAACAGTTCAGACATTTAATTGCAGTTTTATGCCCTTTTTTCATGCTGCCGAGTGTAAAATATGTGACCAGTGATATATAACGGCTAACCACTGAGCCGCAGTCTGCCCCAGCCTCCTTATCTCTCCTGGAGAGGGGAATAGGGAGGAAGGAAGGAAGGAAAGAAGGAAGGAAGGAAAGAAAGGCAAGTGGAAGGAAGGGAGGGAGAGAGGGAAAAAAGAAGACCCTGAGCATGTTTCACTGATTTCAAACCACTGTGTCGATTCAGTTCTTTCCAGCATCTTCCTCTCTTGTACGTTCTCCCAGGCCCTTGCTCCATCTCTGTATTACTTTTTTTTTCTTTTCTTTTTTTTTTTTTTTTTTTTGAGACGGAGTCTTGCTCTGACACCCAGGCTGGAGTGCAGTGGTGCGATCTTGGCTCACTGCCATCTCTGCCTCCAGGATTCAAGCGATTCTCCGCCTCAGCCTCCTCAGTAACTGGGATTACAGGCACCCGCTACCATGCCTGGCTAATTTTTGTGTTTTTAGTAGAGACGGAGTTTCACCATATTGGCCAAGCTGGTCTCGAACTCCCGATCTCAGGTGATCTGCCCGCCTTGGCCTCCCTAAGTGTTGGGATTGCAGGCGTGACCCACTGTGCCTGGCCTATATTGTATATTTTAAGAACTTTGTATTTTTTTCCTGTTGCCTCCACATCTCCACAAACAGGCGCAGAAAGCACCCTGCCAGGTGACCCGTGTGATAGAGTAGGCTCCTTTCCTCCCCTGACTGTGACCTGGTGACATTCAAATCCACCAGTGAAATTCCCTTGCACCTTTTCTTGTGCACTTCACCCTGACCCTTGATAAGGGCACTCAACCACGAGTCCTCCTGCAGTGATTCTGTCTCTCCAGGAGCTGTGAGAATAATAAACTTTCTTTTCTTGAGCCTCTCCTATGTCCCCCGCTGTGGCCCCACCTAACTGACCATCACCTGAAAGAAGATAGGATAATCTCCTAGCATGGCAACAGATGTTTAGGAAATCTTTTTTGCTTGTACACGTAAGCTTCTCAGGTGACAGTGCAGGGGGCAGTGGTGGTCCCAATGATGAGCATGCCACAGGGGACTGTTGGGCCTGTTGACGGGAAAAGCTACTTGCCTCTTGGCACCAACAAGCTCAATGTCTTTTCTGATCCCTTCCTCTTTTGTGTGTCAGGCTCCAACTACTTAAAACCTTCTAATTTGTAAGTTCCACAAAAGCTGATATTGTGTTAGTTCTGAAGCCTAATGCAGTGCCTGGCCCATGGGGAAAATCTTTTGAAGATTTCCATTTTCCCTTTGGTTCCTGCCATCCTGGCACCCAGAGTGGAGCGTGAGCTCCTTCTATGCACACATCCTCTACTTTCTCTTGTGATCAGGGTACTTCACATTAGTAAGCAGCTCTCCAAAGTTCTCAATTCCTGCTGGGGGTGTGGCTCATGCCTGTAATCCCAATGCTTTGGGAGGCTGAGGCAGGAGGATCGCTTGTGGCCAGGAGTTCGAGACTAGTCTGGGCAACATAATGAGACTCCATCTCTACAAAAAATAATTTTAAAAACCTGGGCATGTGTGGTAGCACACACCTGTAATCCTAGCCATTTGGAAAGCTGAGGCAGCAGAATTGCTTAAGCCTAGGAGTTCGAGGCTGCAGTGAGCTATGATCATGCCACCGTACTCTAGCCTGGGCAACAGAGTGAAACTCTGTTTCTAAAATCAACCAACCAACCAACAAAAATTCTAGCAAAGTCCTCGATTTTACACAATACCAGTTGAGGGCTGTGAACCAACTCCCTTTTCTTGATTCTCAGGGGAAGGCCACAGGCCATAATGTGACATATGTCCCTTGGGCATAGCTGATTAAACCAGTAGTGGACACAGGACCCAAGCTGAGACCATCAGATTATCTCTCCATGCCATTTGGAGAATGCTTTGACAGAGCAATCTAGTCTCAATCAGCATCTGAAATAATAACTTGCAAGTTTATGAGCTCTAAAGCCATTATATTCCCTGTACTGCAATGTTCTAGTGCCAGCGTGGTTAAGCTATGAACTACCGCTCCCAGAATCTTCTTCCAGGGGACACTTGATCAAGACAGGAGGTGGCTGGAAGAAGTGCAGGAGTTGCCATGGTTCCCTGGTTGTCACTGTGTTAGAGTATGGTAACAGACAGATGCTGAGGTGCCGGGTGGGTCCCAACCTGTCTTCCTTGTTCTCTGTTCCACAACCGGCTCTTCTTGTTCACCAGGAGCATCTCCGTGTCCCCTACAAGACGCTTAGCTGTGGAGTCAAGGAGGAGGAGCTACCAAGAGGCAACAGCATTCCATGGACCTCCCTACAATGATCCCTTTGCAGTCCCATTTTTAGTGGCTCGATGTATTTGGTTTTGATTCCAACCAAGCCTCCAGTGCATCAGGAGGAGGATGACTTAGTGACTTTGCCTGTGATCCTCCAATGCCCCCCATGACCTTCACTTCCCTAGCTCTACCCACATTGTTCAGGCCTAATATCTAATAAATCTGTATCCTGTAACAGTCACAGTGGCTCTGCTTCCCTAACCAAACCCTGACTGATACAGTTATTGATGCTAATAATGCTTTCCAGGGAAGAGAATGTTAAGGATGGGAATGTGATATGGTTTTCCCATCCGAGTAGATACAGAGGCATTAAGGATACTGCTTTTAGGAGTAAAGGGGATGCCGGTGGTTGATGGCATGTGCTAGAGAAGAGCTATTAAATTATCATCTTTAGACCCTTGGCATCAAGGCCTACAGAAGGCATGACTTTCGTTGACCAAGTAACTACTGCCATAGAACATTTTGGTGGAAATAAATGGTACAAGGATTCAGGGGTTGGTTGGTTGCTTCTTTACTTTTTTTTTTTTTTAGACAGAGTCTCGCTGTGTCACCAGACTGGAGTGCAGTGGCACAATCTCGGCTCACTGCAACATCTCCCTCCTGGGTTCAAGTGATTCTCCTGCCTCAGCTTCCCGAGTAGCTGGGACTACAGGTGTGTGCCACCATGCCTGGCTAATTTTTTTTTTTTTTTTTTAGTAGAGAAGGGGTTTCATTGTGTTACCCAGGATGGTCTCAATCTCCTGACCTCATGATCCACCTGCCTCGGCCTCCCAAAGTGCTGGGATTGCAGGTGTGAGCCACTGTGCCTGACCGGTTGGTTCCTTCTAAGTGCACTGAAAAATTTGGAGAAGATGATGATGAGTGCAGGGCTTTAAATTCTCAGATGAAGAAATGGGTAAACAATCAAGAAGCACTTCTGCCTGCTCTGAAAAGAAAAAACTTCACCTCCTGGAGCTGCAGGTTGATTTCTAAAAACCAAACTCTAAATCTAATCCCTTGGGTAGCTAAATTATGATGCTGATTGAATTTACAATCTTGGAAGGTCTCATGTTAAAGTTACAGGTCATTTATTGAGAAGGAGTGGGACCCTAAAATTTGGAGTGGGGATATCTGGGAAGATTCCGGTGAAGATAAGAACCTTGAACTCCCAATCCTACCAAGCTTTTTGTCAGTGGAAGCATCCCTTCCTCTCTGTCTGGGGAGTTTACTCACCACTTGTCTGGAAAATCTCTAATGGCCTCTCCTGAGGTGATATTCCTACAGGGGAATGGCCATCTTCCTCAGGACCTATACCACCCCCACCCCGCATACACACCCATTGCTTCTAGAACTATAACCAGACTCAAGACCCAGTAAGCTTCATGGGATCAAGCACAAAGTGTGACTCATGAGGAGGCATTGTACCTACAGAAAAGAATTATAAGGTGTTTCCAACTTGTATCAATATGGGAATGGACCCTAACTGTCAGATTTTGGTGGGAGCAATATAATGTAGAATCTGGCTGAATTTATTGATATGAATGTATAAGTGAAGTCTCTAGATTTACTGCAGTAGTTTGAGTGGCTGAGAGGGACTCTAACAGTTGCTCAGTTGGTTGATTGAAACCTGGATCCAAATATGGACCATACTGAATAAGGATGAAATTTCATGACTTCCTTGATATACTATAGAGGGAGATATCCAAAACTTAGGGACAGAAGGCTGGAAGAGATTCATTGTTTATGTCCTACTCACCCACCCCCTCTCCATGTCTCCCAGGAAGGCCCTAAGTTTATGCTTACCAAGGCTTTAGGAGATAATGAGCTCACCAATAATTAGTTTTAGGAAATAATATGCTCACCAAGGCTTTTAGAAATAAGGCCGGGTACAGTGGCTCACTCCTGTAATCCCAGCACTTTGGGAGGCTGAGGCAGGAGAATTGCTTAAAGCCAGGAGTTTCAGACCAGCCTTGGTAACATAGTGAAACCCCATCTCTACAAAAAAACTGAACTGGCCATGGTGGCACATGCCTGTAGTCCCAGCTACTCAGGAAGCTGAGGCAGGAAGATCACTTGAGCCCAGGAATTCAAGGCTGCAATGAGCTTGATGACCAAGTGACAAAATGAGATCTTGTCTCAGAAAAAAGAAAAGAAAAGAAAAGAAAAGAAAAGAAAAGAAAAGAAAAGAAAAAGCAATGCATTGGTATTGATGAGGGGAGTCTCAGCAACTCCGAAGAGTTCCATAGTATCAGTTCTCTTCAAGGAGGAATTACAGTGGGAAATGATGCCATGAGCCATGAAACCGAGCTCTCTGGATTCAATAGGGGTGATGGGATCCTGGCGTAGCAGGGACCAAGTGGTAGCACTTAACAGAGACAAGGTGGGCATTATTCCCATAATGGACAGTGAAGCCAAAGCAGTATCCAGAATGGTCTGATCTGAAGAATGCTTTAGCATTGGCAGTTGATTATTAAAGTCTTGCTTGATTAGGATAAGCAAAAAAGCTCTAGGTCTGGTGAATGGAAGTCTGACTTGAATCAACACAAGGAATGCTACTGCCAAAAGTGTGTACTGCAACTTTTTCAATACATCATGACTCTTCCTCCTAGACTTTCCTAAAGGGACTAGCAGCCATTTCCCAGGGTGACTATACACTCGGGAAGGGGAAAGAACCAGACTTTTGGAGATCGCTGCATGCTTGGGGACCCAAAATGATATTGTGTTTCACCAATGAAAGAAGCGGATTATGGCATTTGGGTGATTAATGGAGTTTTGGCTTGTGTCAACTTCACCGTGTGCCTGGTGGGCCCACAAACAACTCTGCAGTATCCACGTCATCATATCCCATCAATCCCTCAGCAAGCAGAGGTGTTTCGTACTAGGTTGGGCTTGACTGGATCTGAAAGGCACAAGTGACTCCTGGTTCTGCTACGTTGCCTCCTCCTTTTCAGTCTGTACCTGTGTAGTCATGAGAAGTTTCCCAGTGACCAGTTAACTGAGAAAGAAAACATTTGGGCTGGAAAATAAGTGGTTCTGCAAGACAGGCTGGAACAATCTATAGGTGGACCACTGTAGTACTAAACCACACTCTGGGGTGGTTCCGAAGAGCAGTTAGGAATGGGAAGTCCTCCCAGTGGAGAGTTGAGCAGTGCAGCTTATTGTTCATTTCTCCTGGAAGGAGAGCTGGCAAGAGGTATAGATCTGCAGTGATTAATAAAAATTAATTGCAGGAGGTGGCTAATGGTTTTGTTGGATGGTCAGGGACTTGGAAAGAACAAGATTGGATAGTTGGTGGCAAAGAGATCTGGGGAAGAGATATGTGAATAAACCTAAATTGTCACATGGTGTGAAGATATTTGTGTCCATGCAAATGCTCATTAAAGAGCAACTTTAGCAGAGAAGAATCATAATACTCAGATGGACAGGATGCCCCATTCTCTGGATTCCAGTCAACCTCTCTCCCCAGTTACTCCTGTATGGGATGATGAATTAAGTGGCTATGTAGGCAGGGATAGAGGTTATTCATGGGCTCAGCAACATGGACTTCCACTTAACAAAGCTGATCTGGCCACGGTCACTGCTGTTGCCTGATCTGCCAGCAGCAGAGACCAACACTGAGCCCTCAAGATGGCCCCATTCCCCACAGGCTCCAGTGGGGGGCCTATTCCCCCCATGTGGTGGCAGTTTGGTTATACGGGCTACTTACAGCACAAAGGGGGCAGCACTTTGTTGCCACTGGAATAGATACTCTGGATGTGGATTTGCTTTCTCTGCTCACAATGCTTCTTTCAAAATCACCATCCACAGCTGTCTTAGTCTGTTTTGTGTTGCTATAAAGGAATGCTACTGGAGACTGGGTAATTTACAAAGAAAAGAGGTTTATTTGGCTCATGGTTTTGCAGGCTGTACAGGAAGCATGGTGCCAGCATCTTGTTGTGGTGAGGGCTTCAGTTTGCTTCTACTTATGGCAGAAGTTGAAAGGGAGCCATACGTGCAGAGAGCATGGCGAGAGAGGAAGCAAGAGCGTAGGAGAAGTGCCAGGCTCTTTTTAATGATCAGTTCTCATAGGAATAACTAGAGTAAGAACTCACTCTCTCCTAACCCCTGAGGAGGGCATTAATCTATCCATGAGGGATCTACCCCCATGACCTGAACATCTCCTATTTAGGCCCAATCTCCAACTTTGGGGATCAAATATCAACATGAGATTTTGTGGGGACAAACAAAGCATATCCAAACTATGGCAACAGCCTTATCCACAGTCATCGCCTTCTGCACAACATCACTTCTAACCAGAGAAAAGTCATTTTACGGAAAAGGAGTAAGTGTGGCAGAAGGCTCCTGGCTGATAGAATTCACTGGGCTTATTGGGTTCCCCATTACTCTGTGGCAGCTGGCCTGATAAAGCAATGATATGGCTTTTGGAAGACTCAATTGTGACACCAGGTGTGTGGCAACATCTTGTAGGGCTAAGGCAGAATCTTCTAAGATACAGTATATACTCTGAATCATTGTGACCAATATGTGGTCTCATTTGTTCTATAAACAGGATTCAGGTCCTGGAATCAATAGGTGGAAATGAGAGTGGCCCTTTTCACTTTTACCCCAATGGTTCACTAGCAAAATTTTTGTTTCATGTCCCTGACACTTGGGGCTCTGCTGTTTTAGAGGTGTTGGTTCCAAAGGGAGGAATGCTCTCATTAGTGGGTATAGATGTGGTTTCATTAAATTGGAAGCTGAGTTTGCCAGCTGGCCACACTGGGCTCTTCACACCAATAAACTAACAGGCAATGAAGGATTTATTGTACTGTTTAGGTTGATTGATCCAGAAATCAGTCCAGAATTTGGATTTCTATAATAAGGGCAGGGAGGAGTATGTGTGGAATACAGGAAGTCTTTAGGAGGTACCTCTTGGTAGTCTCATGTCCTGGAATAAAGGTTAATGAAGAACCACCACATCCCAATAGAGACAAGGCTGCTAGTGGCACAGACCTTCAGAATGAAAGCTTGGGTCAATCCAGAAGGCAAGGAACCACAACCAGTTGAGTGCTTGATGAGTGCAAAGGGACTATGAACTAGGTGATTGAAAGAAGGAAATTTAAAAAACTTATGATAACTATGTCACCCATTGCAGAAATAAGGACTGATGTATTTTTTAGTATTCCTTCCATCATTTATTATACTATCAATCTATTTGTATGTTTAAATCTAAAGTTTGTCTCTTATAGATCATATATATTTGGAACTTTTTTTTAAATAAATGGTTCTCCCAATCTCTGTCTTTTAATTGGAGTGCTCAATCCACTTACATTTAATGTAATTACCGATAAGGTGGTATTTAAATCTACCATTTTGCTATTTGTTTTATATATGTCCTATGACTTTTTTGTTCTTCTATTCCTCTATTACTTCCTTATTTTGTGTTAAATATATGTTTTCCAGTGTATCATTTCATTCTCTTGTCATTTTTTAAACTTGATTTATTTTCTTAGTGATTGCTCTAAGGATTATAATTAACATTTTAACTTATAACAATCTAGTTTATATTAATATGACTACAATGGCATACAAGAACTTTATTCCTACATACTTCCATCCCCTTCCCCTTCTTTGTGCTATTATTTTCATACAAATTACATCTTTATACATTGAGTGTCCATCAGCACAGATTTAAAATTATTGCTTTATTCAGTTGTCTTTTAAATCATATAGGAGAAAAATGTTACAAACAAAAAAATACATTTATACTATTTTTTAATATTTACCTATGTTGTTACCTTTACCAGTGATTTTTATTTCTTCATGCAGATTGGAATTGTTGCTTAGTGTCCTTGCATTTCAGTCCTTTCATTGGAGGGACTTCCTTTAGTTATTTCTTGTAGGGTTATAGCAGACCTACTAGTAATAAATTGTCTAGGATTTTTTTCTTTATGAGGGAATGTTTTAATTTTTCCTTCATTTTTGAAGGATAACTTTGCTAGATATAAAATTCTTGGTTGACTTGGTTTTTTTCTTTCAGTACTTTGATATATCATCTCACTGTCTTCTGGCCTCCATGGTTTCTGATGAGAAATCAGCTGTTAATCTTATTATGGCTCCTTGTCTGTAGTGAGTCACTTTACTTTTTGTTTTGTTTTGTTTTGAGACAGAGTCTCGCTCTGTCTCCCAGGCTGGAGTGCAGTGGCAGGATCATAGCTCACTATAATCTTGACCTCCTGAGCTCAAGCAACCCTCCTGCTTTGGCCTCCCAAGAAGCTAGAACTACAGGCATGGGACACCATGCCCAGCTAATTTTAATTTGTTTTGTAGAGACAGGGTCTTGCCATGTGGCTCAGGCTGGTCTCAAAATCCTGGCCTCAAGTGATTCTCTCACCTTGGCCTCTCAAACTGCTAGGATTACAGACATAAGCTACCATGCTGAGTCTACTTCTGATGTTTTTAAGATTCTTTCTTTGTCATAGTCTTTTAATAGTTTATAATGTGTCTAGGTGTGGATCTCTTTGATTTTATCTGACTTGGAGTTCATTGAGCTTTTTGGATTTGTAGATTAACATTTTTAATCAAATTCAGAAATTTTGGAGCCATTATTTCTTCAGATATTATTTCTGCCGCTTTCTTACTCCTCTCCTAGAACTCCCATTTTACATATGTTGGTTTACTTAGTAATGTCCTGGAGGTCTCTGGGGCTTTGCCCATTTTTCTTCATTTTTTTTTTCACTTTGTTCTGTTTCTCATACTAGAGAATCTCAATTGACCTATCTTCAAGTGTATTGATTCTTTCTTCCACTTGTTCAAATCTGCATTAAGCCCCTCTAGTAAATTTTTTACTTCTGTTATTTTACTTTTTGACTATTCTATTTGGTTTTTCCTATAATTTCTTTCTTTTTTTGAGAAGGAGTCTTGTTCTGTCACCCAGGCTGGAGTGCAGTGGCACGATCATGGCTCACTGCAACCTCTGCCGCCTGGGTTCAAGTGATTCTCCTGCGTCAGCATCCTGAGTAGCTGGGATTGCAGGTGTGTGCCACCATGCCCAGCTAATCTTTGTATTTTTAGCAGAGACAGGATTTCACCATGTTGGCCAGGCTGGTCTCAAACTCCTGACCTCAAGTGATACTCCTGCCTTGGCCTCCCAAAGTGCTGGGATTACAGGCATGAGTCATACTGCACATCCCTTTCCTATAATTTCTATCTCTTTATTGATATTGATATTCTCTACTTAATAAGACATTATTTTCGTGCTTCACTTTAGTTTTTAGATTTGGTTTCTCTTAGTTCTTTGAACACACTTAAAATAGCTGATTTAAGTTGCTTTCCTCATAAATTCAATGTCTGGGTTTCCACAGGTACAGTTTCAATTTATTGCTTTTTTGCTGTTTGTGGGCCATATTTTCTTGCTTTTTTTTTTTTTTTGGCATGTCTCAATTTTGTGTTGAAAATTGGCCATTTCAAATAATTTAATGTGGCAACTCTGGAAATCCAATTCCTCCTCTCCTTTCTGTCCCCAAGGTTTGTCTTTGTGGTAGCTTTATGTTGTTTGTTTAGTGACTTTTCTGAACAAATTCTGCAAGGTCTATATTCTTTGTCATGTGTGGCTACTGTGACATATTCCTTGTCATGTGTGGCTACTGAAATCTCTGATTTGTTACCTTAGTGGGCCAGGTAACAGCTGGACAGACCTTTTCTTTTCCTTTCTTTTCTTTTCGAGATGGAATCTCGCTCTGTCGCCAGACTGGAGTGCAGTGGCACGATCTCGTTCACTGTAACCTCTGCCTCCCAGGTTCAAGTGAACCTCCTGCCTCAGCCTCCCAAGTACCTGGGACTACAGGCACGCGCCAGCATGCCCAGGTAACTTTTATATTTTTAGTACAGATGGGGTTTCACCATGTTGGCCAGGATGGTCTCCATCTCCTGATTGCGTGATCCACCGGCCTCGGTCTCCCAAATTGCTGGGATTACAGGCGTGAGCCACTGTGTCCGGTCGACATCTTCTTAAATGCCTAGAACCAGTAAGTCCCTAAGTCTCTTTGAGGGGCTATATTTGTGTATATGTGTGTTTTGGGGCATGCCTTCAACATCTAGACAGGCAGCGTACAACTCCTCTTTTGCCTTCACTTCCTGCTGACACAGAGCTTCAAGGTTAGCCAGAGGTGAGAGTTTAAGGCCTTCCCACATCTTTCCAGAGCATGTGCACAGCCCTACAGATGTGTCTGGCTTTTTTGATTCCCTGGGATACGTCGGAGCTTTTAAAAGGCCCCCTATTGTCATCTCACTCCCCAGATTTTCCTTTTAAGCTTTTTGCTCAGCTTCTTGCTTGCCCCAACAGCTACGGCAGCCTCTGGCACCCAATGTTCAACAATTGCCTCTAATGTTTTGGGCATATGGGCCTGAAGAAAAGTTGTTTTCACTGGGTGAGCTCTGAATCAGGTGGAATAAAGACAGCTTTCTAAGTGGGATCTTCCGTGGAACCGCCAGACAAGTCAAATAATGAGAATTCTCTGGGAATGGGACTTTGAACTGCTCCAACCCCTTCTGTCCCTTCCACTGGTTACGAGACTGTTGATTTTTACTGTAATTGCAGTTAAAAGGCTACTGGAGAGCTGGGGACGGGGATATGGAAATAGGAAAAGTTAAAATGCCACAGAGCTCGCTGTTCTTACTGAGATTTAGCTGTTGGCTTTTTTTTTTTTTTAAATACTCCCAGATTGCTGCAAGCCTTTGGTTAATTTCCAGAGTTCTGAAAGAGTTGTTTCTGACAATTGTTGCCAGTGTTTTCATTGCTTTTATGAAGGAAGGAACTTTCAGAAGACCTTACTCTGCCATTTTTGCTGACGTCACCCCCTTTTTTCCTTAGGGGATCAAAAAATAATAGCGTTTCTTACAATTGCTGAAATCTCAGGTTTGATAAAATATGGTAAGCATTAGCTCTAAAACATAACTAACTAATGGGAGAGTAAAGAATAAGGTGAAACTACCCCCTCTCTACTAAGAATACAAAAAAAATTAGCCGGGTGCGGTGGCGGGCGCCTGTAATCCCAGCTACTCGGGAGGCTGAGGCCGGAGAATGGCGTGAACCTGGGAGGCGGAGCTTGCAGTGAGCCGAGATCGCGCCACTGCACTCCAGCCTGGGCAAAAGAGCGGGATTCCGTTTCAAACAAAACAACAACAACAACAAAAGTGAGGTGAAACTAAAAGCTAGGCAATAAGGATATGGATGATGGGGCTGACACATGAATTAAATATCAGTCCTCATGTTATTATGGAGATATTGGATTATTATCTCTTGGCTTTATTATGTCAATTATGTTAAAATTTAAGGATAACTATTCAAATAATATAAATAGAATATATAATTTATGAACCAATAGGGGAAAAGGGGAAATGATTAATTCAATGGACGACAGAAAAAAAGAAATAAGGGACAAAGAAAAGTATAGTGAAGAGACCCATGCAGACATAAATAAGATGTTATAAATAGTTCTAAATAAAATAATAGTCACAGTAAATATGAACAAATTAAATCCACCCACTGAAAGACAGAGATTTTCGGATTGGTTTAAAAATTCAGCTATAAGGCCAGGCGAGGTGGTTCACGCCTGTAATCCCAGCACTTTGGGAGGCCGAGGCGGGTGGATCACTTGAGGTAGGATGTTTGAGACCAGCCTGACCAATATGGATAAACCCTGTCTCTACTAAGAATACAAAAATTAGCTGGGCGTGGTGGCACATGCCTATAATCCTAGCTACTCGGGAGGCTGAGGCAGGAGAATCCCTTGAACCTGGGAGGTGGAGGTTGCGGTGAGCCGAGATCATGCCATTGCACTCCAACCTGGGCAACAAGAGTGAAACTCCATCTCAAAAAAAAAAAAAATCAGCTGTAAGTGCTCTTTACAAGAGACACATCTACAAGAATGACATGGGTTATAGTAAACGTATGGAAAGAGACAAACGGTAAGTAGATAGTAACAAAAAGAGAGCTGGTATAGCAATGTTAATTGTAAACAAACTTCAGGGAAAAGAGAACTATTAAGAAAAGTGGGTGGTAATTAATGATAAAAAGAACTTCCCAGGAATATGTAAAACTGAACTTGATGTAGCCTGAAATGCATTAAGCAGAAATAGACAGATCCTCAATTATACTAGGAGATTTTAACATGTTTTAGCAGAGGGAATATGAAGAAAAAAAAACTAGTAAAGATAAAGAAGATATAGAACACTAAATAACAGAATTAAGCTAATATAAAGAATCCATGTTGAATTCTGAATGTAGCAAATGGAGCATATACATTCTCTTCCTGAATATGTGGAATGTTTGTAAAAATCAACCCATTCTAACACATAAACGAAGAAACAAAAGTAACCAAGAAGCACTATCGTGCAGACCTCGTGAAATTAGCATTTAATCGTAAAAGGCTAACTAGAGTGCAGGACTATCTGTAAATAGTTAGTGGGTTAAAAAAGGAACTATAACATCCCTTACAAAAATTTACAAATATTTGCCACTGAAGAACAATGAAAGCTCTACATGAGAAAATGTGTGGGTTTCTGCCAAAGTGGAACTTAGAACATTATAGCCTTAAATACCTGTATTAGAAAAAACAAGATGACTAACAACAATTGAACCAAATTTTCAACTCAAGAAGACAGAGAAATGAACTAGAAAACAAAGAAGCAACAGAAATTACCACCAAAGTAAAAAATTAGTTCCCTGAGAAGACTAGTAAAATGGATAATCTCTAGCAAATTTAATGAAGAAAAAAAGAGAGATTTTTTTTTTCAAAGGGACGTATACAGTAAAGATGAAAAGGATCATAAGGGACTACTTTGTTGTTGTTTTTGTGGTGTGTGTGTGTGTGTGTATGTGTGTGTTTTTGAGATGGAGTCTTGCTCTGTTGCCCAGGCTGGAGTGTAATGGCGCAATCTCGGCTCAGTGCAACCTCCGCTTCCCGGGTTCAAGTGATTCTGCTGCCTCAGCCTCCCTAGTAGCTGGGATTACAGGTCTGAGCCACCACGCTGGGCCCATAAGGGACTACTTTGACTCTTTGCCAAGTCATTTAAAAACTTGTATGAAGGCCAGATGCGGTGGCTCACACCTGTAATCCCAGCACTTTGGGAGGCCTAGGTGGGTGGATCGCCTGAGATCAGGAGTTCAAGACCAGCCTGGCCAACATGGTGAAACCCCATCTCTACTAAAAAAACAAAAATTAGCTGGGCGTAGTGGTGCATGCCTGTAATCCCAGCTACTTGGGAGGCTGAGACAGAAGAATCACTTGAACCTGGGAGGTAGATGTTGCAGTGAGCCGAGATTGCACCACTGCACTCCAGCCTGGGTGACAGAGTGAGACTCTGTCAAAAAAAAAAAAGAAAAAAAAATTATATGAAATAAAACCTTTTTTAGAAATCTAAAAAATGATCAATATCAGTTTTGGGAAAAAATAGAAAATTCAAATAGATCTATAACCACTTATATAACCACTTAAGAATTTGACCTACAATTAAAACCTCATGGCTGGCCAGACACTGTGGCTCAGGCCTGTAAAGACAGCATTTTGGGAGGCCAAGGTGGGTGGATTGCTTGAGGTCAGGAGTTCCAGACCAGCCTGGCCAACATGGTAAAATCCCATCTGTACTAAAAATACAAAAATTAGCCAAGCATGGTGGTACACACCTGTAGTCCCAGCTACTCAGGAGGCTGAGGTGGGAGGATTGCTTGAACTCAGGAGGTTGAGGTTGCAGTAAGCTGTGATTACACCACTGTACTCCAGCCTGGGTGACAGAGTGAGACTGTGTTTCAAAAAAAAAAAAAAAAAAAGACAAAAACAAAAAATCTCAGAACTTGGATTTATTTTTAGGTGAGCTTTACCAAAATTTCAAGAAACAGGTAACCCCTTCTTATTTAAACTGCTTCATGAATAGAAAGAGAATGAACCCTCACCTCCATCTATACTGTGGCTAAGATAACCTTGATATCTAATTTAGAAGAAACAATAAGAGAAATAAAAATGACAGGCCAATCTTACTTATGAACACAGATGTAAATATCCTTTAAAAATGTTGGCAAAATGAACCTTAAATCTTACACTAAAAATACACCAAGACTAAATTAAATTTATCCCAGGAACACAAGAATAGCTAACTACTAGTAAATCTATTGGTTCAATTCACTACATTAACAGATTAAAGATAAAAATAATTTTTAGTATCAATAGATGGAGAAAAACCATTTGCAATGATAATAAAACATTTTAAATTCTTAAAAAACGACATATTTATAGAAAAACAGTATTCATAGAAAAGTTGACATTAAAGAAAATGTTTTAACCAGATAAAGTGAACCTATCACAAACCTATTACAAAGAATATAAATGGTGAAATCTTAGAAGCAACCCCTTTGATTTTGTACTGAAGAGGAATCAGGATTAGGGATAGGAAAGGAAATAATACATTTGATATTATTCATTTAAAAATGATCTATTGAAATAAGCACTGGGAGATAAAGAAGTAAGTAAAACAGAAAAATTTTCTGCTCTTAAAGAGCTTGCATTCTAGTGTAGGAAGCAGGCAAAAATAAGGGAACAATTTATACAGTCCTAAGAAGAAAAATAATGTAGAATAACGGAATAAAGAGCACTATATGCATGTGTATTACTTTATATAGGAGGTCAAGGAAGGCCTGACTGATTAAATGATATTTGAATAGAGACCTGAAGGTAGTGAAGAAATGAACTGTACAGATATCTAGGATAAGTGAGTTCCAGGCAAAAGGAATAGCAAGTGGAAGCATCTTTGATATGATTCTCTACATTGAAAATTTACAAAATGTATTAGAATTCAGAAGAGAATTTAGCAAGGTTGCTAGATACAAGATAAATTTTCAAAAATCAATTGGGTTTCTATACAACAGCAGAAACCAATTAAGACATATAATGTAAAAAAGAAAAATATTTAATTTACAATGGCAACAAAATCCACATAACTATAATTAAATGTAATAGAAGATACACAGACCTATATGTAAAATAAATTATAAATATTAATCTAATAATATTGAATCAAACCAAATCTAATAACATTTATTAATTAATATCTAAGTAAGTGGACTGTGTTTATGAATGAAAAGACTCAGTATTATAAGAATAGTAAGTCCCCACAAATTAATATAGAAATGAAATGGAATTCCAACCAAAGACATAGCAAGTTTTTTTTTTTAAGGAAGTCTGTCAATTGATCTTAAAATTCCTGCAAGGATAAGAGCCAAGAACAGTTGAGACAATTTTAAAGAGGAGGAACATGGGGAAGGGTAGGTACATACTTAGTCCTGCTGTATTGGGGTAACACTAGCTGCTGAAACAAACAAACCTCAACATATTTAAGGCTCAAGCATAATAAAAGTTTATTTCTAGGCCAGGCACGGTGGCTCACGCCTGTAATCCTAGCACTTTGGGAGGCCAAGGTGGGTGGACCACGAGGTCAAGATAATCGAGACCATCCTGGCCAACATGGCGAAACCCCGTCTCTACTAAAAATACAAAACTTAGCTGGACATGGTGGCACACACTTGTAGTCCCAGCTACTCAGGAGCCTGAAGCAGGAGAATCGCTTGAACCCAGGAGACGGAGGTTGCAGTGAGCTGAGATTGCGCCACTGCACTCCAGCCTGGCGACCGAGCAAGGCTCCATCCAAAAAATAATAATAATTAAAAAGAAAATAATAATAATTTATTTCCAGCTGGTGTAAAATCCAAAATGGATGTTTCTTTTCAGTGGGCAGCTTTGTTTATGTAGCAATTTAGAGACTCAGACTTCTTCCATTCCGGGATCCCATCTTTCAAGGTCATCATGCTTGTTTGCATCAAGGTGGTGGGAGGAGAAACAGGATGAAGGGTCATGCATGGGAGATTTTATAGGCAATGCCTAGAAATGGTGTATGTTGTTTCCATTCACATCAGTGGTCAGAACTCACTTAAGTGGCCACATCTACTTACAAGAGAGGTTGTGAGATGGAGCCCAGTTGTGGTACCAAGAACAAGAGGAAATAGGTGTAGTGAAGAGCTAGCCAGTCTCTGTTGCATCTGCCCACCATCAAGATTTCTTATATGGATACACTCATTAAAACCGTGTGGGTGGGGCAAAGGATAAACAAGTAGATCAATAGAACAAAAAGCAGAGCCCAGAAACTGACTTCCAAATGTCAGAGAAAACTCTGTATATACCCGTGACAGCTTCACTAATCAGTGCAGAAGTGGGGAACCATGTAATATATAGTGCTGGAAGAACTGGCTATCAGTATGAAAGCCAATATAAAATAATATATAATATTTGGAAGATCATATATAGAAATAAATTCTAGGTGATTGAAGGCCTAAATGCAAAAGGAAAAAAAAAAAAAAACCAAAGCATTTAAAATAGAAGAAATCAGCTGGGTAAGGTGGCTCACGCCTGTAATCCCAGCACTTTGGGAGGCTGAGGTGGGTGGATCACCTGAGGTCAGGAGTTTGGGACCAGCCTGACCAACATGATGAAACCCCATCTTGACTAAAAATACAAAAATTAGCTGGGTGTCGTGGTGTGCGCCTGTAGTCCCAGCTACTCGGGAGGCTGGGGCAGGAGAATCGCCAGAAACTGGGAGGCAGAGTTTGCAGTGGGCTGAGATTGCACCACTGCACTCCAGCCTGGGTGACAGAGCGAGACTCCATCTCAAAAAATAAATAAATACAAATAGAAAATAAAATAGAAGAAATTATTAAAGAATAGCTCATGGTCTTGTTTAGGGAAAAATTTCTTAAGTATTGGAAAGAAAGAAGGAAGGAAGGAAGGAAAGAGGAAAGGACAGAAGGAAGGAAGGAAGAAATAAAAGGAAAAAGGAAGGAGAGAAGGGAAGAAAGGAAGGAAAGAGGGAGGGAGGGAGGAAGAAAAGCACCAACTCTGAAGACTGATAAATTTGACTCTTCATTCTGTTCTATTGTTTTATTTGCCTAACCTTGTGCCAAAACCATTATACATAAAGGCATCCTAAATTTAAAAAAGTTTTTACATCCATTGAAGTACAAAAAAAATTTATCAAAATTACTGAGTTGATTTTATATGTTTTGACCATGAAAAACTAAGAATGTGCAGTGATGGATTTGTTAATTAGCTTGCTTTGATCATTCCACAATGTAAACATATATCAAAACATCACATTGTACCCCATAAATATATAATATATACAGTTATTTTTTGTCATCTAAAAATGAAACAAAGTTTGAAATAACACTCTTCAAAAGTATTTTAAAACCACAAAGTGAGAGAAAATATTTTCACAATAAAAAATGTAAAGGATTTATATTCAATTTATGTAAACAACTTCTTCAGTCCAATAAGATGAAGACACACAACCAGCAGAAAAGTAGACAAAGGGTGTGAACAGCAAATACGCAAAGGAGAAAATGGGAATTTCCCATAACAAATGAAAAGATGCTCAGCTTCATTCATAATTGGGTGAAGACCCAAACAGTTAAAAGATTAACAAGATATCATATCACATCCTTCAAATGGGCAAAAAGTTAAAAGTCTGGCAGTAGCAAGTATTAATAAGGACATGGAGAAATGAAGATTTGCGTACTGCTGGTGGCAAGGTAAATTAGGGCAACAACTTTGGAGGGCAATTTGGAAATACAATTTGACAATATACATACCCTGGCACCCAGCAAATCCACTCCTTCGTGTACGTGCCAGAGCCATTTTGCTGTAATACACAAATAGACATGCATGAGGATGATCATTTGTAATTGCAAAAAAACCAGAAAACAATCCGTATGTCTACAAACAGTGGGGTAAATAAAGAAATTTCGGTCGTTTTGTACAATGGGCTACTTATCAGATAAAAGGAATGAACAAAAGCTGCATATATCAATGTGGACAAATCCTAGAAAATAATGTTTAGTGAAAAGTTGGGAATGATTCTGTTCAGGTAAATATGTACATGATAGTTTATAACAACTTACGTAAATACACAAAATAATGCTACATTTTTACAGGTACCTTTATAGTTAAAGTGTAAACATGAGAACAGGCAGAATAAACACCAGTTAAGAACAGTAGTTGGCCGAGCGTGGTGGCTCATGCCTGTAATCCCAGCACTTTGGGAGGCCGAGGCGGGAGGATCACCTGAGGTTGGGAGTTTGAGACCAGCTTGACCAACATGGAGAAACCCCGTCTCTACTAAAAATACAAAATTAGCCGGCTGTCGTGGTGTATGCCTGTATTATCAGCTACTCAGGAAAGGCTGAGGCAGGAGAATTGCTTGAACCCAGGAGGCGGAGGTTGCGGTGAGCTGAGATCGAGCCATTACACTTCAGCCTGGGCAAGAAGAGTAAAACTCCATCTCAAAAAAACAAAAAGAAAACAAAAACAAAAAACCGTAGTCACTTCTGAGTCAGTAGGCGTGAAGAAGGTAATAAAAAGAGACAAGGAAGGCACAATCAGATAGATATAATAAGGCACAAATCTTTTTTCTTTTTCTTTTTTTCTTGAGACGGGGTCTTGCTCTATCACCCAGGCTGTAGTGCAGTGGCGCAATCACAGCTCACTGCAGCCTTGACCTTATGGCTCAAAGAGATCCCCCTGCCTCAGCCTTCCAAGTAGCTGGGACTACAGGTGTGTACCACCACGTCCTGCTAATTTATTTTATTTTATTTTCGATAGAGACGATGTCTCGCTATGTTTTCCAGGCCGCCAGGCACCCATATTTAAAAAAAAAAAAAAAATCCAGCAGTGGTTCTAATGGAAACCCTGGATAAAGAACAATCACCTAAGGCCCTGGGTTCCAATCATGGTGTTGAATCCCTGGCTCAGGTAAGTGGGAACAAGCCTTTACCTGCCTAGCATGTGCAGGGGTAGGAACTTCTTCCTTATGACAGACAATCCCTGGTCCTCCAGCCTGCAGCCACACGGAAACAAAGGAGAGGGCACACACAGGTGGACTTGTTCTGGGAAAGCTCCCACTCCCAGACTTCACCCTCCAGTAATGCCCTTGGCCTTAACCACCCACGTTGGCTCCTCAGGGGTGTGGCTTAGCGGTAGGTTAGGGAAGAGAGGAACCTGAGCTTTCCTAGAGGCCAAAAGTGTGGCCTCTAGGAAAAAGAATAGTAATGAAAACAATGACTTCCAGAGCACTTCCAAAGTGCCAGACACTGTGCAGAAATGACGTGCCCAAAGTCCCTAAGCCAGGGGGCGGCAAAGTCAGGATTCAAGTCCAGGTCCTTCATTCAGACTCCCTAAGCCTGGCTCTTAATCACTGTGCCACAGGAACTTTGGGTCATTCAACCTTCATGGTGTGGCCCAAAGCGGTTTCCTCTCCTTACTGCCTGCCCATGACTGCCCTGCCTGCCTGCCCCAGAGAGTGTACTCTCTTCCAAGCACATGGAGCACCCCGTGGTGGCGATGATGCTGTTGACAGCTGCATGCCTTTCTTCTTACTGTGGTCCTTCCTGCCTGGTGCCATCTATGTGGCAAGGCCTCATTGTTCCTCAAGGCTCTACAGAATGCACCAGGCTCTTGGTTGCTTACCTCTCTGCCTCCCCTATTTCAGCTGTGCGCTCTCAAAGGTGGGGACCGACTGACTTATCTCTGTATCCCCAGCTGATGAATAAATTGAGGGGATGAGTGATACACGAATGAGTGAATGAATGAATGGTAATGGCGATGGGAATCAAATGGCAGCAACGCAGAAGAGGGAGATGCGGTGCCTGTAACCATAGTAACGATGATGTCGCTGAGTGATAATGCTAGGAAAATGGTAACCATGGTAACACTGATGGCGAGGTCTGCTCGGACAGTCCTGGCGCCTCAGCTGCCGTGGTCCATGCCAAGCCCGACCTGCTCAGTGGCCGAACAAGATGCTGAGCACAATTAGCAATTGCTGTTCTGTTCCCTGTCCCAAGACCCCCACCCGGGGCTGAGTTTCACTGTAGTCACACCCTCTTCCTGAGTGGCTCCAAGAGTCAGGAAAGAACACGTTTGGGGGGCGGGAGGGGTGGCGTGCAGCTTGCATGCATGTGTATGTGCGTGCGCGGAAGAGGCTGTGTGATGGGCAAGTGGGTAAGGTGTGGTGTGCGCTAAGGGCAGTCCTGCCGGTGCGAGCGCCAGGGGACTGGGAAGAGGAACGGTTTCCTTCGTTCGCGCCGGGCTGATGCGTGGGGGGCGCCGCGTGAGTGCGCCGGTGGCTGGGAGTCCGGCGGCCGCGTGTGTGGCAGCGGGGAGGTGTTTCTGGGAGGGGCGCCAGGTTCCGGGGCTGGGGGCGGGGACCTCCGCCCCATCCATCACCCGGAGCGCAGCGAGCCAGGCGGATATCACGGTGTCAGGCGGCTCTGCTCGCAGATCTTATCCTCTTCATTTCCGCCCGAGCCTAGCCCGCCCGCGCGGGCTCCCTGAAGGCTCCATCCATCACCTGGGATCGACGGGGCGGCCCGGGGGGGGGGGTCTCCGACTGTGCGGGGAGGGAGGGAGCGGCGGGAGCCAGACCCACCATGGACACCGAGAAAGGAAAAGGACAAGTTTTTAGTGGGCCAGGGGGGTCTGGGTTTGCTTTTCCACGTGGGGGAGGGGGACGCTCTCTGCCCTGGAGGGGGAGAGCTTCTCGGGCCAGCTCGGCCCCTGCCTGGGACTGGGGCCGTTGGCTGGGTCCCGATCCCCGAGTGCCTGGGGCAGCGCTGGGAAGGGAGAGGGGCCTCGCCCGCCCGGGGAGAGGCTGCTGTGCGCAGGGCCCGCACCTGGACCCTCCAGGGTGACCCGGGGCCTGGGCAGCGCGGGCGGGGGCGGGCGCCCCGGGGGGAGGCCTTATTTCATTTCCCCGCGCCGCTGAGGTTTCTGCGAAGTGTCTCTCTCACCTCTTTAAATTTTACGGCGCTTGGCCCGTGGCCGCCGGGCCCCGCCCTGGGGAGGAAGCGGGTGCTGGCTCTGGGAGCCTCCCCGGCCGAGGGGTGGCCCCACCAGGCCGGGCGCGGGTCAGGCCCGGGGCGTCCGAACTCCGAGGGGCACCCGGCCTGTGCCCTACTGTGGTTCCCCGGGCCTTCCCGGAGGGGGTCTGGGCTGTCGGGGCCCAGGGGGCGGGGCTGGCCTCGGAACGTCTCAGTCCGGCCCCGCCCCCTTTCTGGGCTCCGTCTCGGGCCACGCCTCTCCCCTGCTCCCTGGGAGCGCAGCGAGGTGGGCGGTGGGAGGGGACTGCTGGGGGAGGGAGTCAGAGGAGCAGAAATGTGGGCCAGCCTGGAAGCCCAGTTGCCACCGCCACCCCCAACTTCCCCTGGGGGCAGAGCGGTGTCCCCAAGACCTGAGGCAGGGCGGAGTATTCCAGTCGAGCCAGGCAGGCCAGCCAGGTCCCCGAGGCCGGCCCGGGCTGGCACCTGCTTGGAGACCAGGTTGGGGGCTGGAGGTAAAGGGAGGGGCATGGGTGGCCTCTGGGCCCCAGCGCTCTTCCTTCAGAACCCTGAGGTGACTGACCAGTATCAATCTGGAGACAGTGGGGAACCTGCCCTCGGTGTGGGCGTGAGAGGCGTGTGGCCTGGGGGTGGGATCGAAGGAGGAGAGGGGCACATGAACAGGAGATAAGTGTGAACAAGAGGGGCCTGAGGGAAGAGGGGCTGTGAACCGCAGAGGGGTGAGAGAGGAGGAAGGGTGAGCAGAGGGCACGGAGGGTCTGAGGAGTCACTGCCCAAAGACACAGAGCCAGAGTCAGGATTTGAACTTGGTTCTGTCTGACTGCCAAGTCACCTGTCTTAGAGTTGCAGTATTTAACTTGATTCCTCTACAATGTACTCCTTATTAATTCAGCCCCAGGCTACACAGCAAACTGCCACAGACATAACTTTGTGACATGTATGTAACCAGAACAAGGAAATGGGACACAGAACAGAAGTACACAGAACAGAAGTACACAGAACAGAAATACACGGAACAGAAATTTGGTTCCATTGGTCTGGAAGATGCAGGGGCCAGTGGCCTGGAGGTGCCTGGGGTGCCCCCTGCAGAGGCTGTGGGATGCCAGGGCTGGTGCAGTGCAGAGTGGGTGGGGCCCGGGGGCAAGATTGCAGCTGGTACTGCCCACAGAGTGACTGGAACCTGCCAGAAGCCTCCAGGCTGAAGAAGGCTCTGGAACATTCTTTTTCTCTATTGACTTGGAGAGAAAAGGTCCTAGATATCACACCCCAGGGAGGTCAGCCCCAGCATCTGTATGAGGAAAACTGGTCACTTTCACATGACCCAGCAGGGGCCTGAATGGCCACCCTAGTCCCTCCCTGCTCCTGTGCCCCCTCTCAGGATGACGCTACCATCCTTTTTGCCCCAATATCTCACCAAGTCCAGCTGCTCTGTCCTTCTAAACATCTCTCCAGTCCGCCGCCCCCCCCCTTTTTTTTGAGATGGGGTCTGGCTCTGTTGCCCAGGCTGGAGTTCAATGGCCCAATCTTGGCTCCACCTCCTGGGTTCCTGTGATTCTCGTGTCTCAGCCTCCTGAGTAGCTGGGATCACAGGCGTGCGCCACCACACCTGGCTAATTTTTTTTGTATTTTTAGTAGAGATGGGATTTCACCATGTTGGCCAGGCTGGTCTCGAACTCCTGGCCTCAAGCAATCTACTCGCTTCGGCCTCCCAAAGTGTTGCAATTACAGGCGTGAGCCATGGCACCCAGCCAAATCTGCCCCTTCCTTGCATATCCCCGCAGCTACACCCTTTATGTTGGTTACTGTGATCTCTCTTCTGCATTATTGCAAGGGGCGCTTTGCTGGGTTCCCTGGCTCCTATCCACCCTCGATGCCATGAAGACAATAAGGCCATGTCACATTCTCCTAAAACCGTTTAAGGCTGCCCACTCCTTCCCGGATAAAGCCCAAGTTCACAGCAGTGTCCTGCAAGCTCCATTGTGGCTCCTTTCTGTGGTCAGCTTTTCTGCTTCCCTCCCCTTGTTTTACTAAAGTCACTGCTGTTTCGTTCCTCTGAGCCCACCACATTGTGCTTCCTTCTGCCTGTAATGCCCTTCCCTCCCTTTTCTTTTCTTTTTTTTTTTTTTTTTTTTTTTTTAGACAGAGTCTCACTCTGTCACCCGGGATGGAGTGCAGTGGCGCAATCTTGGCTCACTGCAACCTCCACCTCCCAGGTTCAAGCAATTATCCTGCCTCAGCCTCCCGAGTAGCTGGGATTACAGGCGCCCGCCACTACGCCCAGCTAATTTTTGTATTTTTAGTAGAAATGAGATGTCATTATATGTTGACCAGGCTGATCTTTAACCCCTGACCTTGTGATTCGCCCGCCTTGGACTCGCAAAGTGCTGGGATTACAGGCGTGAGCCACCGCGCCTGGCCCTTCCCTCCCTTTTCCACCATGCTAATTTTTTTGCGGCTTGGCTCAAATGTCTTTGCTTTGGGAAGCTTCTTCGCAGGGAGCACTCGCTGTTCTGTGCTCTCATGGCCTCTTGTGCTCCCTTGTCCCTTGGTTGTAATTGGCTTTTAGGGCCTGTCTGAGTCTTGCACTAGCCAGATACCTCACCGCAGGCAGGGACCCTCATCTGTCAGAGGATCCTGAGGGCCTGGCCAGAGGAGGCATGAAGAGACTGTTGTTGAATGAAAAAGGTAGAGCTGGTATTATGTGGGACCTAGCAGCAGGCCGAATCCACCCTGTTTCTGGACTTTCCTGGACCGGGGACTCTGGGGCCATCATAACTGGGGTATAGGCAAAAAAAAAGATGCTAGCAAGTGGTATTGTGGCTAGTTTGAACATGACCCCTTCACACAAATTCTTTCTCCTCTGGACCTCCCTCACACTGTCCCCAAGGCTGCAGGAGACCCACCTGTAATGAGGGCTTCAGATTCAGGAATGTTCCACTCACTGCCTGTGGCTTTTGCATCTCGTCGCACAGGATGACTGGTTGCCATGGAAACCCAAGTGCCAGAAGCACTGCTGGCTCTTTCCCACAGTGGGAGGGGGTGCAGGCGGAGTGCCCCATGCAGACTGGCTGAGCTGGTGCTGGGTGCCTGGGGCCTGCCCACTCTGGGCTCGGTTGGGTCTCCTCATTCCTTCCTTAGAAGTTTATGGGTTTATCCCAGAGCATTGGCCAAGGCTGCAACCTTGAAAATACATTTCCTCTTATCTGGGGAGCATCAGCCTCTGGTTAAACACTCAGCCTGAGTGTTGTGTGGTCTCCAGCAAGATATTTGATTTTATGAGCCTCGGTTTTCGATCTGTAAAATGGGGATCCCAGTAGCACCATGGAATTTCTACTTTTGGCAAGATGGTGGACTAGTGCTCTCAAAGGTCACCCCATGAAAATATAACTGGATTCTGCATGAATTACGAAAACAAGGCCGGGTGCGGTAGCTCACGCCTGTAATCCCAGCACTTTGGGAGGCCGAAGCAGGTGAATCACCTGAGGTCAGGGGTTCAAGACCAGCCTGGCCAACATGGTGAAACTCCGTCTCTACTAAAAAAAAAAAAAAAAAAAAATACAAAAATTATCTGGGTGTGGTGGCGGACGCCTGTAATCCTAGCTACTTGGGAGGCTGAGGCAGGAGAATCACTTGAACCCCAGAGGCAGAGGTTGCAGTGAGCTGAGGTTGCACCACCACACTCTAGCCTGGGCAACAAGAGTGAAACTCCACTCAAAACAAACAAACAAACAAACAAACAAAAACAAGAATTACTAAAACAAAACAAATAAAAAACCATTATTTTAATGCATTGCTGGATTTCCTAGAGAGTAATGGAAATCTCTAAGGACTAAATGTCCTCTGCCAAGAAAAGCGTGGCAAGACAGCGGGGAACTGAAGCTAAAGCATGGAGCATTGACTAACAGGGAAACAAGAAAATCAAGCTAAATGATGAAATAAGCACTGCGATAGGCAAATTAAGTCTCGGGCAGAGGCAAGGTGAGAACACTTGAGACTCCTGCCTTGTGCCAGAGTCATTTAAAGGTGGCTAAAGTCCTCCCAGGTTAATAGCAGCCCCTTGGCTCCTGGCAGAAGCGAATGCAAATGCCTCAGTAGGAATGTAAGTCCAGTGTAGGCCCTCAGGATTCCCACAGATTAAGTTCAACAAAATATGAACTCACAATCAGTGGTCACCAAACTACACAGAAACAAGCCGCTATGAGTGAGAGTCAGCAAATAAAACAATATGCGTAGACATACCCCTTTAATACTTCGGCTGTTGGAGTGACCAAATACAGAAAATAACATAATTATGTAGAAAATATTTAAAGAAATGCAAGATGAATTCACACACACACACACACACACACACACTGAATGCAGAATACAAACCTACCAAAAATGTCCAGAAAGATTGGAAAATAAGCCAAAATAGAACTTGCATAAATGAAAGTTATAATTGATGATACAAAAATCTCATCAGATGATTAAATAGCAGATCGGATGCAGCTGAAGAGATAACTGTGAATTATTAGGTTGGTGCAAAAGTAATTGTGATTTTAGCCATTAAAAGTAATGGCCAATACCACAATTAATTTTGCACCAACTGAATAGAAAATGGATCTACAAAAGTACCTATTTCTGCATAATTTGCAACTCAGGAAAAGGAGATGTAAAATGTGAAAGATGCTTAGGAGAGAGGGGAGGGAAAGATGAGAAGGTCTACTACATAACTAAGACCCACAGGAAAGAATAGAGACAGCAAAGGTGAGGTAACATTCAAAGAATAATGGCTGAGAACTTTTCAGAACTTACAAGAAACGTGAATTCACACCTAGGCACATTGTAATAAACTTGCAGAAGACCAAAAGGTAAGAGAGGACCTCAGAATCTATCAGGGAAAAGAAACAAGCTGGCTGCAAAAGAATGACATTTGAAATACTAGTAACTGAGGCCAAGGCAGGTGGACCACGTGAGGTCAGGAGTTCAACACCAGCCTAGCCAACATGGTGAAACCCTGTCTGTACTAAAAATACAAACAAATTAGCTGGGTGTGGTGGTGCGTGCCTGTGATCCAGTTACTCAGGAGGCTGAGGCAGGAGAATTGCTTGAACCTGGGAGGCGGAGGTTGCAGTAAGCAGAGATTGTGCCACTGCACTCCAGCCTGGGAGACAGAATGAGACTCTGACTCAAAAATAAATAAATAAATAAATAAATAAAACAAAATACTAGTGGCTTACCAACAGCCACCACGGAAATCCCTAAGAAATGGAAAAATATCTTTGGAGTTCTAAGACAGAGTAATTATCATCCCAAACTGAAGGGGCGGCCTGCCCCTCCACACCTGTGGGTATTTCTAGTCGGGTGGGACGAGAGACTGAGAAAAGAAATAAGACACAGAGACAAACTATAGAGAAGCAACAGTGGGCCCAGGGGACCGGTGCTCAGCATACAAAGGACCTGCACCGGCACCGGTCTTTGAGTTCCCTCAGTTTTTATTGATCATTATCTTCATTATTTCAGCAAAAAGGAATGTAGCAGGAGGGCAGGGTGATAATAAGGAGAAGGTCAGCAACAAACGTGAAGAATCTATATCATAATTAAGTTCAAGGGAAGGTACTATGACGGACGTGCACGTAAGCCAGATTTCTGTTTCTCTCCACCCAAACATCTCAGTGGAGTAAAGAATAACAAGGCAGCATTGCTGCAAACATGTCTCGCCTCCCACCATAGGGCGGTTTTTCTCCTATCTCAGAATTGAACAAATGTACAGTCGGGTTTTATACCGAGACATTCAGTTCCCAGGGGCAGGCAGGAGACAGTGGCCTTCCTCTAGCTCAACTGCAAGAGGCTTTCCTCTTTTACTAATCCACCTCAGCACAGACCCTTTACGGGTGTCGGGCTGGGGGACGGTCAGGTCTTTCTCATCCCACGAGGCCATATTTCAGACTATCACATGGGGAGAAACCTTGGACAATACCCCGCTTTCAGGGGCAGAGGTCCCTGCAGCTTTCCGCAGTGCATTGTGCCCCTGGTTTATTGAGACTAGAGAATGGCGATGACTTTTACCAAGTATACTGCTTGTAAACATTTTGTTAACAAGGCACGTCCTGCACAGCCCTAGATCCCTTAAACCTTGATTTCATACAACACGTGTTTTTGTGAACTCTAGGTTGGGTCAAAGTGGCTGGGGCAAAGTGGCTGGGGCAAAGCTACAAATTAACAACATCTCAGCAAAGCAATTGTTTAACGTACAGGTCTTTTTCAAAATGGAGTCTCTTATGTCTTTCCTTTCTACATAGTCACAGTAACAGTCTGATCTCTCTTTCTTTTCCCTACACTAAACTTGTACACTCAATATAACTATCTTTTTTTTTTTTTTCGAAACAGAATCCCACTTTGTCACCCAGGCTGGAGTGCAGTGGAGTGATCTTGGCTCGCTGCAACCTCTGCCTCCCAGGCTCAGGTGATCCTCCGTCTTCAGCCTCCCTAGTAGCTGGGACTACAGGTGCACGCCACCATGGCTGGCTAATTTTTAAATTTTCTGTAGAGATGGGGTTTTGCCATGTTGCCCAGGCTGGTCTCCAACTCCCGGGTTCAAGTGATCCTCCTGCCTCAGCCTCCCAAAGTGCTGGGTGTAAACAACCACGCCCAACCAGTGTAACTATCTTTAAAGAATGAGAACAAAATAATGTTATCTTCATATGAACCAAAACTGAGGGAATTTACCACTGTTAGACTTTTACTAAAGGAAATGAAAGGAAAATGATCCCCAAAAGTAATTGTAACACGCAAGAAGAAATGATGACAAAAGAGTTGGCAAACATGTAGGTAAATCTAAGTAAAAATTTTCTGTATAAAATAGTTTCAACAGTAATAATAATGTCTACTTTGTGGACAAAAAAGGGCAGAACTCAAATACTGGATATCAGTTGTATGCAAGCTGGAAAGCATGATTGGAGTTAATACACTTTAAGCGCCTTGCATTATTCAGGAGGATAAGATAATTATTAACTTTAGACTTTTTTAAATTTGCAAGGCAAAATTTCCAGGGTAATTACTAAAAGAATAGGCAAGGAGTATGAAACTACCAAATATGTACAGGAAAATAAGTGGAATAAAAGAGAGAAAACCATCAATCTTTTTTCCTTTTTTATGTTAATTTTAACTCCTTCCTTCCTCCCTTCCCTTACCTTCCTTTTCTCTCTCTCTCCCTTCCTTCCTTCCCTCTTTTCCTCCCTCCCTCCCTCCCTCCTTCATTCCTTCCTTCCTCTCTCTGTCTCTCTCTCTTTCTCTCCTTCCTTCTTTCCTTCCTTCCTTCCTTCCTCCTTCCTTCCTTTTCTCTTTTCTTTCTTTTCTTTTCTTTCCTTTTCTTTTCTTTTCTTTTCTTTTCTTTTCTTTTCTTTTCTTTTCTTTTCTATTGTTTTCTCTTTTTCCGCTGTCACCCAGGCTGGAGTACAGTAACACAATCATAGCTCTTTATTAACTTGAACTCATGTGTTTAAGGAATCTTCCTGCCTTAGCCTCCTGGGTAGCTAGGACTACAGGTGCACACCCAGCTAATTTTTTAAATTTTTTTGTAGCGACAGGGTGTCCCTGTGTTGCCCAGGCTGGTCTCGAACTCCTGGCCTCAAGCGATCCCCCGAGCTTAGGTTCCTAAAGAGCAGGGATTACAGGTGTAAACCACCACACGCCCCTGGCCACCATCAATTTTTTAAAAAGTAAAAGGAGTAACAAAAACTATGAAAAAGATGGGTGAATCAAAAAGAAAGCACAAAGTTGGACGGCAAATGCAAGTCCACATTTATCACTAGTTTTTAGGAAATGTAGATATGCTACTAAACTCCTTAGTTTAAAAAAAAAAGAAGATTATCAGATGTAAGATTTTAAAAATTCAGTATAGATTGCCTACAAGAGCCACTCCTAAAATGCAAGGATGCTGAAAAGCTGAAAATAAAGATATTCAAAAGGGTGTATCAGAAAAACACCAATCAAAATAAGAGTGGCTTTATTAGTATCAAAAAATAGTCATTAAAGTCAATATTATTATGAGAGATAAAGAAAGTTCCTAATAATGATAAAAGTTTTAGTGCACCTGGAAGATATAACAATTCAACTAATAAAGCAGCCTCAAAATATATGAAGCTAGAAGGGATAGAACCACAGAGCAAAATTGATAAATCTATAATTATTATGGAAGAGTTCAACATGTCTCCTCTAACTATTGATATTTCAAAGTAAAAATTAAGATAGATATAGAAGGTTAAAACTACATAATTAACAAACTTGAACAAATGGATATAAGTAAAATCCTAAATCCAACAATTAGAGAATACAAATGTATTCATGAACACATAGGGAATTTATAAAAAGTGACTACATATTCTGGTCATAGAACATAATAAAACCCCGTCTCTAGTAAAACAACAACAACAACAAAAATAACATAATGTAATTCTGAACAAATTATAATAACTAGTATACAGATCATGTTTCTGTGACTCACAATGCAACTAAGTTAAAAGTTAAAGACAAAACAACAAATAAAAAAATTGCCATATGTTTATAAATACGAAAAACATCACATTGAAATTTTTTTTTTTTTTTTTTTGAGACCGAGTTTCACTTTTGTTGCCCAGACTGGAGTGCAGTGGCACGATCTCGGCTCACTGCAACCTCTGCCTCCCGGGCTCAAGTGATTCTCCTCCCTCAGCCTCTCACGTAGCTGGGATTACAGGCACCCACCACAATGCCCGGCTAATTTTTTGTATTTTTAGTAGAGACCGGGTTTTACTATGTTGGCCAGGCTAGTCTCAAACTCCTGACCTCAGGTGATCCACCCACCTCGGCCTCCCAAAGTGCTGGGATTACAGGCCTGAGCCATCGTGCCCAGCCCACACTGAAAATTTAAAAGATACTTAGAATCAAATGGAAGTATTACATATCAGGCCAGGCGCGTTGGCTCACATCTGTAATCCCAGCACTTTGGGAGGCCGAGGCAGGCGGATCACTTGAAGTCAGGAGTTCGAGACCAGCCTGGCCAGCATGGTGAAACCCCATCTCTACTAAAAATACAAAAAAATTAGCCAGGTGTGGTGGCACGTGCCTGTAGTCCCAGCTACTTGGGAGGCTGAGGCAGGAGAATGGCTTGAACTCGGGAGACAGAGGTTGCAGTGAGCCAAGATCGCACCACTGCACTCCAGCCTGGGTGACAGAGCAAGACTCCATCTCAAAAAAAAAAAAAAAAGGAAAAGAAAATATTACATATCAAAACTTATGTAGTGAAGCAAAAGCAGTAATTTATGGAAAATTTAAAGCTTTAAATGCTTTTATTTTTTTAAAAAAGGCTAATAACTAATGAGCTAAAGCATGCAACTTAAGAAATTAGAAAAAGAACAACAGAGCTCAAAGACAGTAGAAGAAAGGATACAATAAACCAATTAAATAGAAAAATAAAGACAAAATAGAGCGAATCAACAAAGCCAAAAATTGAAAATCTTTGAAAGACTAACAAAACAGATAAACATTTGGCAATATTTTAAAGAATGAAAAGATATATGACATAAATAAATATCATTAAGAATGGGAAAGGAAATATTGCTACAGATGGAGCAGAGATTAAAAAGATAAGAGAATATCCTGAGAAGCTTTGTATTAATACCTTTAAAAACACACAAAATGGATAAATTATTTGAAATACATAACTTACTGAAACTGACTCAAGAAGAAATAAAAATCCTGGATAGTCTCATAACCATTAAACATAATTGAGGTGGTAGTTAAAATAGTTTTACATAGAAAACACCAAGCACTGGCCAGGCATGGTGGCTCACACCTGTAATCCCAGCATTTTGGGAAGCCGAAGCAGATGGGTCACTTGAGGCCAGGGGCTCCAGACCAGCCTGGCCAACGTGGTGAAACCCCATCTCTGCTAAAAATACAACATTTAGCCAGGCATGGTGATGCAGACCTGTGGTCCCAGCTACTCAGGGGGCTGAGGCAGGAAAATCGCTTGAACCCAAGAGGTGGAGGTTGCAGTGAGCTGAGATTGCCCCTCTGCACTCCAGCCTGGGTGACAGAATGAAACTCTGTTACACACACACAAAAAAAAAGGTTAAAAAACAAAACAAAACAAAACACGAAGCCCAAATGATTTTAAACATTCAAGGATTCGATATTATAATATTATAATTTTTTTTTTTTTTGAGATGGAGTCTCGCTCTGTCACCCAGGCTGGAATGCAGTGGCGCAATCTTGGCTCACTGCAAGCTCCGCCTTCCAGGTTCATGCCATTCTCTGCCTCAGCCTCCTGAGTAGCTGGGACTACAGGTGGCCACCACCACGCCCAGCTAATTTCTTGTATTTTTAGTAGAGATGGGGTTTCACTGTGGTCTCGATCTCCTGACCTCGTGATCCGCCTGCCTCAGCCTCCCAAAATGCTGGGATTACAGGCGTGAGCCACTGCGCCTGGCCAGATATTATAATTTTATATAGACTCTTCTAGAGAAAAAAAAATGAGGGAACACTTATCAGCTCGCTTTGTGAAACCAATATAACCTTATCACCCAAACCAGGACAACCTCATGCATGTACCTAGGTGCAAAGATCACGAAAGAATAGTAGAAAACTGAATACAACAAAACACTTTAAAATGTATGGCCAAACTGGATTTATACCATGGATGCAAGGGTGGTTAAACATTAATACATATTATATATTAACATCATATTAATATCAGAAATATGGCTTATATATTACTTATATATAACATATTACACATTAGAATATCATGTTATATGTCATATAATACTATTTTTATGTACATGAAATGTGTAAATATATGCAGTGACAGTGGATTGAAGGAGAAAATCTGTGCAAAAGTGCATTTAATAAAAATCAATATCCTTTCATGATTAAAATTATCTCGCTAGGAATACAAGGGAATTTTTTTTTAAGTTGCAAAATTTAGCAAAATCACACCTAGTAGTAAAAACTAAAACACAAGCCGGGCGTGGTGGCTCACGCCTGTAATCCCAGCACTTTGGGAGGCTGAGGCATGTGGATCACTTGAGGTCAGGAGTTTGAGACCAGCCTGACCAACATGGTGAAACCTCATCTCTACTAAAAATACAAAAGTAGCCAGGTGTGGTGGCGCACGCCTGTAATCCCAGTTACTCGGGAGGCTGAGGCAGAAGAATCGCTTGAAGCCACGAGGTGGAGGTTGCAGTGAGCTTAGGTTGTGCCACTGCACTCCAGCCTGGGCAACAAGAGCAAAACTCCATCTCAAAAAAAAAAAAAAAAGTTAAGACCTAAACAAATAAGGGGATTTATTCTTTTCAAGGGAGGAAAGACTAAAATTGTCCATAATTTTATCAATTATCTCCATATTGATCAAAAGAGTGATTACAATTTCTTTTTTTTTTTTTTTTTGAGATGGAGTCTTGCTCTGTCGCCCAGGCTGGAGTGCAGTGGCGCAATCTCCGCTCATTGCAAGCTCCGCCTCCCGAGTTCACGCCATTCTCCTGCCTCAGCCTCTCCGAGTAGCTGGGACTACAGGCGCCCGCCACCACGCCTGGCTAATTTTTTTGTATTTTTAGTAGAGACGGGGTTTCACCATGGTCTCGATCTCCTGACCTCGTGATCCGCCCGCCTCGGCCTCCCAAAGTGCTGGGATTACAAGCGTGAGCCACCGCGCCCGGCTGAGTGATTACAATTTCAATCAAAATCCCAATCGAATTTTTCAAGGTACTTTACAAACTTTCTAAAACCTATACGGAAGAGAAAAAGCTCAAGAGTAGCTGTACATTCCTGAAGAAGAAATGGTGGAAGAACCGGTTCTAAGTGCAATAGAGACATTATAAAATATTAGTAGTTAAGACTGTGTGGGACTGGCACAGGAATACATCAACAGAACAATGTGACAGTAATAAGCATACTGATGGAAACCTGACATATCACGGAATTGGTATTTCAGATTGCCAGGAAAGGCTACACTATTCAATGTAGGGTGCTGGGATCATTTGTTATCCACATGGAAAAATAAGACATTGGATCCTTCCTTCATCTCTATCCAAAAAATAAATTCTCATGAGCTGAGATCGCACCCCTGCACTCCATTCTGGGTGACAGAGAGAGACTCCGTCTCAAAAACAAAAACAAAACACAACAACAACAAAAACAAATGGCATGTCGTTAATAAATAGCTCAGTGAATAGTGGCAATGTGAATGCAGCAATGTGGGTGCATGCTGGAAACAATCTTGAGGGAAAAAAGAAATTAGCAGAAGACTGCACATATCTGATATCACTCATATGCGGCTCAAAAACAAGCAAAACTGAACAATATATAATTAGGGGATCAGAAGCTATTTTTAAAAAAGCAAGGCAACTGGCCGGGCACGGTGACTCACACCTGTAATCCCAGCACTTTGGGAGGCTGAGGTGGGAAGATCACTGGAGCCCAGAAGTTAAAGACCAGCCTGGGCAATATAGGGAGACCCCATCTCCACAGAAAAATAAGAATAAAAAATTAGCTGAGTGCAGGGGTGTGCACCTGTAGCCCCAGCTACTTGGAAGCTCAGATGAGAGAATAATGTGAGCCTAGGAGTTCAAGGCTGCACTGAGCTGTGATTGCCTTACTGTACTCCAGCCTAAGGGACGGAGTGAGACTCTGTTTCAAAATAATAATAATAGTAATAATTAGAAATAAATAAATAAAAACAACCCATTGATAAACATACAACGTAAGATAGTGATTATCTTCAGGGGTGAGATAGGAAGATGGGATGGAGCGGAATACACAGGAAGGCTCAATGGTTTTGGCAATATTCTAGTTCTTATGGTCGGCGTTGGCATAGGCGTTCATTTTATTATGCTTTAATAACTTACATCAATTGTATATTTTCTTTGTGTATGTATCAAATATAATACAGTGAAAATAAACTCCAGTATTGTGCTGCTTTTTTAAAAAAAAAAAAGATAAGAAACAAAAACAAGGCAAAGATTGTTAAATAAAGTGCTGGACAAAGACAAAGCTATTGTAGATTAAGGTAAACAAAAAATAATATAGGAGTATCAACAATATTATCAAAGTGGAATTCAAGGCCAAAAGCATTTAACAGAACAAAGAGAGACAATATTTAATGAAGAAAGATGCGTCCTTCCCCAAGGAACATAAAACAATCATAAATTTTGTTGTATCAAAAAACACAGCAGCTACATATATA
This sequence comes from Nomascus leucogenys, assembly GCF_006542625.1. Taxonomy (NCBI): domain Eukaryota; kingdom Metazoa; phylum Chordata; class Mammalia; order Primates; family Hylobatidae; genus Nomascus; species Nomascus leucogenys. The sequence goes on along the minus strand of NC_044388.1, from coordinate 102,851,552 downwards.
TATGTATGTGTGCGTGTGTATATATATATGTAGCTGCTGTGTTGTTTGCAAAAACAATCACAAAAGGAAAAAAATCACAATAGTTTGTCTTCATATTTTCTGGCTCAGTGGTAGGACATCCCTCCTGAGCAGTGTCCTGGCCTGAGGAGTCCTGGCTTTGAGGATCTTCCTATCTGTGCTGACTGGTTACGTGAACACTGGGACAGGTTTCTACCTTCTCCAGTAATTTGGAAAGGGGCCAAGGAGTATGGCCAGGCTCCCTAGTGGTCCCAGTCTGGCCTTGTCCAGCCTCCCAATCCCAGCTCCTACATCTGTTCCTATATCTGGCCTCCCCATGGGATGATCCCTGCTCCTTCCTGCTTCTCCTGACCTGCTGTATTAGTTGGTTCTCATGCTTCTAGTAAAGACATACTGGAGACTGGGTCATTTATAAAGAAAAAGGGGTTTAATGGAGTCATAGTTCCATATGGCTGGGGAGGCCTCACAATCATGGCAGAAAGTGAAGGAGCAAGGGTACGTCTTACATGGCAGCAGGCAAGAGAACGTGTGCAAGGAAACTGCCTTTTATAAAACCATCAGATCTAATGAGACTTACTCACTATCACAAGAACAGCACCAGAAACCACCCCCACCCTGCCATGATTCAATCACCTCCCACTGGGTCTCTCCCATGACACATGGAGATTAAGGGAGGTACAATTCAAGATGAGATTTGGGTGGGGGCACAGCCAAACCATACCACCTGCCTACTGTTGGCCAATTTTTTTTTTTTTTTTTTGAGATGGGGTCTTTCTCTGTCACCTAGGTTGAAGTGCAGTGGCATGATCTCTGTTCATTGCAACCTCCGCCTCCCCGACTCAAGTGATCTTCCTGCCTCAGCCTCCCGAGTAGCTGGGACCACAGGTGCATGCCACCACACCTTGCTGATTTTTTGTATTTTTGGTAGAGGTGGGGTTTTTCCATGTTGCCCAGGTTGGTCTCGAACTCCTGAGCTCAGGTGATCCACCTGTGTCAGCCTCCCAAAAGTGCTGGGATTAAAGGCATGAGCCACCATGTCCAGCTGTTCACCAACTTTCTAGGCTCCTACGCTACCCAATGCCTTCTCCTGAAGGGCCTTTATTCTGTAAAAAGTGAACCCATTCTCTTCCCTTCCCTTCCAACTCTGTAAAGCATTTCCTATCTGTGCTTGGTTATGTGACCTTAGCAAGCTGCTGACCAATCTGAGCTCTGCCCTTCCTCTCTGAACAGCACAAGGCAAGGATGTAAGGAGCCCAGATTGTTCCTGTTTGGGGCTGGGATGGGCCAAGAGAAGGAGCATGGCTCTCTGGCCATCAGTCTCCCTCTCTCCCTGTTCTTCTTGTCTTGTCATGTCTGAACAAACCTGCTGGCTGGTGCCCAGGGAGCAGCTTAGGAGGGGCCACACCTCCCAGCCCTGCCGCTGAGCCCTCATTGTAAAGAGGCCTTTACCCCGACCCTCAGGCCACTCCAAGGCACTACTTGGCTTAGAGCCCGGGTTGGTGAAGGCTGCCCCACCCCTCAGAATGGCATAGTTGCAGAAAATTTGGGGCTCTTCCTGTCTGGGTCTGTCCCGGCTTTTCTTCTAGGCAGAGTTGCCTGTTTACACTGGTAACCTGCTCTCAGGAACTGCTGTCCACCAGCTCTGTGACCTTGAACAAGCCCTTTCACCCCTCAGAGCTTTGGTGTCTTCATCTATGGAATAGGGATAATAATAACACTCTGAGTGAGAATTGAATGAGATAATGCCTGGGCCAGGTGTGGTGGCTCACACCTGTAATCCCAGCAGTTTGGGAGGCCAAAGCGGGCGGATCACTTGAGGTCAGGAATTTGAGACCAGCCTGGCCAACATGGCAAAAGCCCCGTCTCTACCAAAAAATACCAAATTAGCCGGTGTGGTGGCGTGCGCCTGTAATCGCATCTACTTGGGAGGCTGAGGCGGGAGAATCACTTGAACGTGGGAGGCGGAGGCTGCAGTGAGCCGAGATCACACCACTGCACCCCAGCCTGGGTGACAGAGTGAGACTCTGTCTAAAAAAACAAAAAACAAAAAAAAAGAGATAATGTCTGAAGCACTGACCCATCACGATAAGTACTCAAAGTCCAGCAGCTATCATCATTGTGGTCGTCTTCGTTATTACCACTATTACTAGGTGTTGGCAGGGCATTTTATAAGTAAAAAGATCAAATGCAATAAGTTGCCTTCTTGCAGAATTGCAGCTTCACTTTATTTTTGCAGAGCATGATTGCAGTTTTCTGCCCTTGTCACAATCACTCTGTTTGTGGACATTTTTGTGATGGGTATAAACTGATTATTTGCTTATTAGTAACTCAGCACCAATAATTCACTTTTTCAATTGAACTCTGTTGCATATGAAGTACCCTGCTGCCTGTCCCTGAGGCACAGACTCAGGTTCCAGCTGTGGGTAAATCACAGCTGTCCCTGCTCTGTGTGTGTGAGGGGGACCAGAGGAGACCCCACACCAGGCCGGTGCTGGTGACCACGAGAGCTGTGATAGCAAGAACCTCTGTTGCAGCGATGATATATGTTGTCCATTGCATATTTTACATCAAAAATCATCATTTTCATTTGTTCCCAGGAAATCTCTTGACAATATCCCGTTGGATGCAATTTGCAGAAAAAATGTCTCCAAAGCAATGCCTCCTCTTAAATACCAGCTCAAAGTCCGTGCACAGGTGAGGTGTAGAGTTTTCGCAGACCATGTGTGTGTAAGTGAGACGGAGTGATGTTGTGAAATGTGAAGGAGAAAGTGCAAAGACCGTCTTTGTGCTCTATTGAGAATCATTTTAGCTACTATTTTTTTTGAGCACTGATTTTTATACCAGAATCTTAGAAATATCTCATTTATTCACCCCAAAACTCTGTGAGATGGTGTGGGGTTTAATCCGGACTCTTTGGTGAGAAGTGACAGAGACTCAAACTAGCTTAAGCAATAAGTGCTTTATTGGCCATTTATTTGTTAGCCCTTTAATGCCTCCATAAACTGAAGCCTTGGGGCCGCCCCTCTGACTCTTCTTCTGCCTGCGAATTGGCCGTGAGCTCTAGGGCTCCCCCGCGTGGTGAGGAACATGGCTGAGCCCATCCCTGCACTGTGATCCAAGAAAGGGCCTCAGCTTTCGATGGGTCACAGGGAATGGGGTGCTCTGGCCACCGGGCTCAGAGCTGGCGGACTGGCAGGCACAAGCTGCCACTGCCCAGGCCTCGATGCCGCCTCTGGCGCGGCCCGTGTGGTTCCGGGAGGCCCAAGTGTCTGTTCCCCAGACAGCTGCCCATCAGCCTCAGAGATCGGGCAGGGAAGGCTGGTGTCACAGGAAACAAAGCTGGCAGAAGCTTCCCTGGCCTAAAGGAGGTATCCACCTGCTCTGGAGGTATCCACAGGGGACGGCTTATCCCCTGGATGGATGAGCCTCGCTCTGGTAGGGGAGCCCCCCTCATGTGCCCAGAGGCGGTCCTGGGGAAGAGGAAGCTGGACTGGGGCCTGGGGAGGGCCTAAGCCTGCTGACCTTGCTCGAGGGAAAAGGGGCCAGCTGGGCTGGGGCTGCAGGTGGGGGTGGGAGGTGGCAGCTCAGGGAATGGGGGTGGGAGGTGGAGGGTGGCTGCTCAGCTGTCCCCTACTTCCTCCTCGTGGCCCTCCCTCTGGGCTCGGGGAGCTGCGGGTAAGCGCCGAAGGCAGGGGCTACGGTGCTGCGGGTAAGCAGCGCCCCCCAGGCTTTTAGCCGTCCTGATCCCCACCATCCCCAGCAATAAAACGGGGTGGCAACAGTGCCCGCAGCACAGGTCGGCGTGAGGAGTCCGTGGGTCGGGCATAACAAGGCTCCAAAGCGGTTGCTATCTCTTTTGGTTTTTCCCTGCCCATCTCCCTCTATTTTCCTCTTCGTGTGTCTCTGCACTGCCCCAGCCCTGGTTCAGACCCCAGCCTGCCGCTTCCCAGCTGTGTGGCCTCAGGCAGTCTCCTTAACATCTCTGAGCCCGCTCTCCTGTCCTGTGAAATGGGAATGCGCGCTTCCATCCACTCAGGGTTGGGTGGGGAATTCGCGGTGTCCTCGGTGAGCAGCGTCCACGCAGTGCGGGGCTCACAGAAGCCTCTGCGGAGGCGGCGTCCTCGCTCCTGCCTTCTTTGGCCACGATCAGGAGCCCCCGCAGTCCCCGCCGCCCCTCAGCGCTCCGCCGGCCAAGTGGGCTACACCTGACTGACTCCCGATCGCCACCTCGTGGCCTGACGGGTGACTGCAGGTTTGTAGCGAAATTCAAACGCGCTTCTGGTCTGTTCTGGGGATTTAACAGCAAAGCGCCCCAAGATTTGATACGGGGAGGGGGATTGGGGGCGAGGAGTGAAAGTGGAGTGCTCCCCACAGCAAGCCACCTGCATGTTCGATGCAGAGGGAAGATGCACCAGGGGCCGCTTTCCCTTGGGCCCGTTCCCACGAGATTCCGGGCTTTCTGTGCTGTGGCTGAGCTATTGGGATCAGTTTTCCCAGTGAAGAAATGAAGGCTCTTGAGACTATGGTGGGGGAACACCCAGGACTCTAAGGAATTAAAAATGTACATTTTCTTTATCTAGTAAGTGGGTAAAGAGGTTTTTGTCATTCCTCTTTAGGCCATGAATAAGTATGTTTGAGAATATATACACTCCTTTGCATTTCCAGTATCTCATAGTGTGCTCATTTTATTCCCTGCTAAATCAAAGAACAGGATGTGACATGTTAAGTGTCTCTTGCTGCCAAGGACCTGACTGACCCTGGCATGCCCAGCGTGGTAGTGCTGGGGCTCTCACCTTCTGCCACCTCCAGCCTTCAGACTGTGAATCCAAGCTGGCTGTGCCCTGCTGCCCCAGACTTCTGCAGCTCCCACCTCTGAGCCTGTGCTCCACCTGCCCGCCTCCTCTCACCCCACGCACGCTGACTCATCTTTGCAGGCTCAGCCCGAACGTCCCTCCTTTAGGAGGCTTTCTCTGCTTTCCCAGGCACAGCCATTAGCCTGCCACTCGTTGAGTCCTGTAAGTCTTTCTCCGAACTCCTTCTTAGGCTCCGCCCAGGTAGGCTGGGTCTGGGAAGGGTCTGCCAAGCCAGGGCTGATGGGCAAAGCAAGAAGCAGCCCAGGGCAGGTCTCTCTTCTCCTGTCAGGCTGCAGGGGTTGCTCTGAAGTCAAAGCCGTGAACAGAGTCCCCGTGTCCATCAATGCCTGGGGTCAAGGTCTGCCTGGCATAGAGTCAGGGGAAACTCATGCCAAAAGGGGCTTCTGGGGCAGACCAGTGGCAGCTGGAGGACAGGGGGTCCTGGGAGGAATGGGGTTGGAGGGCCGTGTCCTCGTCTCCCAAATGGACATCATTTGCCCCCAGGGCTGCGAGGCGTCAGTGAGGCAGGATACAGGAGGCTCAGCCAGTGTCAGGTACGTGGGAGTGCTCCCTGAGTGCTCCCTTCCCTGCTGATGAGGAAGTGAGGGGAACCCAGGAGCCTTCTCCCAACGCTCTGCCTCTCCACCAGCTGACCACCCTGCAGGCCAGGCATTGACCTGCCACTGCACTGCCTGCATCCAGGGTGCCACTCACATGGCGCTAGGGATTGCATGGCCCTATGCGGTGGTCCTCCTCCTGACCGTCCCCCACATGCCCATCTGTCCAGCCTGATTGTCAATCTGTATAGCTGCTGCACATACCTCACCTTCTCCAATCTGGGGTGTGTGACAGGGGCCGGCAGCAGTGAGGGGTTCCAGAGGCAGGACTGGGGGCTCTCAGAGTCATTGAAGATAAGTTTTGTAGGGTGATCTCAGAGTCATGTTCCTTGCCTGTGATCTCTCCTTTCTCAACTCCACAGGACCCATGGCCTAAACCTCCAACCCCAAATTCCTGGGAGGAATCATTCCGGAACAAGTTACTCTCCAAGCCTCAGTTTTCTTATCTGTGCAATGGGCTAGGAGCTGTTCTGAGTTGTTGTGAGGGCCAAACGGCCCAAAGTCTGAGACTGGCAGGGGCAGGCATTCCACTAGTGTCCATCCTGTTTAACACTGGCCTCTGGGCTGGGCACAGCGGCTTGCACCTGTAATCCCAGTGCTTTGGGAAGTCAAGGCGGGAAGGTTGCTTGGGACCAGGAGTTCAGGACCAGCGTAGGCAACAGAGACTGCGTGTCTACAGAAAAACTTAAAAAATTAGCTGGGTATGGTGACATATGCCTGTAGCTCCAGCTACTCTGGAGGCTTGGGTTAGAGGATTGCTTGAGCCCAGGAGTCTGAGGTTTAGAGTGAGCTATGATTGCACCACTGCACTCCAGCCTGGGTGACAGAGTCAAAATTAAAAATCTGCTCCCAGAAAGGGGGTTCAGAGGGTGACCGCTTATTCCCTGGGACTCAGCCTACATTTTCTCTGCCAACCCATGCCTTTACCTTCTGGGCTAGGGGAAGAAGACAGGCAGGTGACAAGGGAGAGACGGATTAGCACAGCTCCTCCCCTTCACCCCTCCCCCCACATTTTTTAGTGACAGGATTTTAAATGGTTGCTGTAGGCAAGAGAGCTGTCAGCCCATTATGGGCGAGGGTGGAGCTTAGAGGGCTCCTCACATGAGCCCGGCCTGTGGCTTGGACAGAAAGCCCCATTAATCCTGCCTCTGTGCTGTGCAGTCTGGGCTGAGCCACTTGATTTCTCTGAGCTTCAGTGAGGCACTCTGAAGGTAGGAGTTTCCTTGTTCCTGGGGCCCTGGGCCTGACCTGGAGGACTGGATCGCAGGGCCAGAGAGTCTGGTCTTGGGAAGGCAGCTGGGGTGGTGGCCAGCCCATGGATTTGCAACCGCACCTGGGTTCGAACCCTGGTTCGGCTGTCCCTTGCTAGCTTTGCTGCATTGGGCTGGTCGCTTTCGCCTTCCGAGCCTTGGTTTTCCCTTCGGAAACATGGGGACCTGCCTCTTGGGGTTGTTGGAGTGTAGAGGAGAACATGAACCGGAGGTCCTCCAAGTCATTAGACTCTGGACGCAGCTGGAACTGCCCGGGGCGGTCTGTGAATGGCCAGCCCAGAAGAGGATGCAAGGCGGGGCCTGCCCCTAGGGGGCGCTGGTGCCTGCGGGCATCCAGAGGCATAAGAGGTGGCCTTCGGGTGGTCCCCGCCACAGGTGTGGGGAAAGGAGGCCGGGAAGCAACCAGAGGGCTGGCGGAAGGGAGAGAACACTGGGACGTCAGGTCTGTGGACAGGAGGCCCAGAGGCCTCCCAGATGTAGACATGCAAAGATAGGCAATGATGCCGTGAGGGGTATGCAAACATCACCAGCACATTGCCACATCCCGGACGCGCGTCTCCAGGTGCAGAGACATGCGGCCTCGCCAGGAGACACAGCCATGCACAATGGCCTGACACCTGCAGACCCCCAGCTTCATGCAGGACATATCCAGGCAAACCGGCCCACAGACCTATTCCATAGACACATACACGTCCACACATGCACATACACCCTGAGAGTTTCAAGGAACGCACCTTGGAAACCAAATTCCCTCGAGTCTCTGCCATCACCACCACACTCCCCATCCCTGCCACCATCTCTGGGGACTCCACAGCCACATCCCATCCCAAGTCCTCACGATTCCTCAGGGTTTGGCTTCAGCTTCTTCCTCCTCCCATGCCGTACTCCTCTGGGGAACTCATCCATCCCATGCCTCAGTGGCCAGCCACCTGGTTGAAGACCCGGGTGCTCAGCGTCCCGTCTGGTCACTTTGAGGCCCAGCCCTGGCCCAGGACGTCTCCACCTGGATGCCTGGGAGACCCTAAGCTCACATGCCCAGACCACACATCTCCCCATTCCCTGTGCCTCCTGTGCCCCCATCTCGGTGATCCAGGGACATAGATGCTGCCTGGACTCCCCCCTCACCAATATCTCTGGGATCTGCCCCGGAGACTGCCACCCTAGTCAAAGCCATCGTCACCTCTCGCCTGGTGACCCAACTGACCTCCCTGCTTCCATCCAGTCACCTTGATCTAATCGGTTCTATTCCCTACTTGGCAGCAAGGCCCTGAATGGTCTGGCCCTGCCCTCAAACTTTGCTGTTCTTGCAGTTTAGGAGATTCACAAGATTTTGCCTGCCTCTGAGGTTTTGGACAAGCCTGGAATGCTCTCAGACACCCCTTCTCACTCTCAGTCCTCCTGATGCCAGGTAACTTCAGATCTCAGCTTAATATGTAGCTTCTTCCGGAAAGCCTTCCATGATGCTCCACCCTCCAGACGAGGTTGGGTACCCAGGCAACAGGGTTTCTTTGTACCTCAACTGAGCTCGTATCACACTGTTGATCTCCTGGAAGCAGGGATAGCCAATCTCCTGTTGTCAGCCTGGTGGCTGGCACTTAAGGGGCCTTCACAAATACTGGTTGATTGAATGAATGAATGAAAGTGTTGGAGAACAGGATAGAGTGAAATGGAGATGGGGTGAACGCACTTCTTTTAAGGTTGGAGATGGCTCGGGGTTGGGATGAGACAAGGGTGGAAGAGAAGAGAATCACAGGAGGGTTGGGCAAGAATAGGGACCTCAAGCCTTCCCGCCTCCTGACCTGCTGTCCCTGGTGGCCATCAACAAATCTGCTAATGTCGCGTGCAAGACCAGCCCAGGCCCAGGCCAGCCCCTTCCTCCACCCGGGCCCTGCCCACCAAGGAGAAGCACCACAGGCGTGTACAGGTCAGTTTATTTACAAATATACTGATGTCTCATCTTTTTTTTTTGTTGTTTCCATTTTCTGCTGTTGTGGGAAGAGGTGGAAGGTGACAGTGGAGGGCAGGGTGGGGGTGGTGGTGTGGTAAATGCTAATAAATAATTTAACAATGACAAGTTATTAAATAAAATGTGTCTGGGGATGGCAGGTGGGCAGTGAGAGTCTGTCTGTACAAGGAAAACAGGAATGGCCGGTGGCCCATCCCCACACCTGGCTGGGCTGGGCTCCCATGGGACCCCCAGGTGGGGTCGGGGGAACCAGCAAAGAGGCTCATTGGCAATGGCGCCTTCCAAGGGCCAAATGTTGGTGGGGTCTTTCCTGCTCCCCCAGTCCCCAGGCCACATGTGCCTGTGAGTATGGGTCCACGAGCCTCCGTGTGCGTCCAGGTGTGAGTGTGTGTGTGCGAGCGAGCGCGTGCGTGCGAGCATGAAGCCCTTTCCCCCCAGGGCAGACTTAGCCCCAGAGCTGCAGGCTCTCCCTCACCCTAGGTGGTGCCCAGAGCTCAAGGATGGAGCCAGGCAGGCATCAGGCAATCCTCCTTCCTGAGGTTCCCTGCGTGCGACATGAAAAGGGCATTCAGATGGGGGCAGAGTGGGGAGGCAGCCTCTTGCTAGGAGGTTGCAGGGCTTCCCAAAGGAGAAGAGGCTTGTCCCTGCCGGGCCCTGCTCATCTGATGCAGCGCCAGGACCTTCCCACCTTTACCCACCCTCAGGAAGCCTCCTAAGATGCCCAGCCACGTGCACCAACCCTTTCTGAGCTCTTTCCAGGCTGTGCTGGTACCTTGGTCTGACCCTTGCGAGCAGTGTCTGTGTGTGGCCTCTCTGTGCGTTTCCCAGGATAGCAGAGTACCTGGGCGGCTTCACGGAGTAGGCGGATGAAGCTCTGGCTGGGGCCATGCCTGGCTTCTTGTCCCTCCTCTGCTCTGTGTTACCTGGGGCAATTCTTTCCTCTTTCTGAGCCTTGACTTCCCCAGCAGGGAAGCGGAACTTGGCCTTTTACCAAAACTCCCCCTGCCCACCTCTCATTCTCTTTTGCTCTGGAGACCACACAGTTATCTCCCACTTCCTACTCTAGCCCCCTTAGTGATGAAGGTTCCATGTCATGACAGGGGCGAGGGGTGGTCCTGGCTACTCCCCGCCCAGCTCCCAGCCAGGGCTGCAGCTCCTCCCATAAAGTGGGAGGTTGCCCGGCCCTGCAGGCTTCTGCTGGGTGGCCCTGAACACATCGCCTCCCTTCTCCGAGCCTCAGGCTCCTCATCTGAGAAATGGGTCCCTGCCATGTCTGGACTCCCTGGCTGGGTTGGAGAGTCTGGCTTTCCTTCTAGGAGAGACCCCTCAAGGCAGGCAAGGCAGGCCCTGCATCTTATTCATCTGCATGCCACACCCAGTCTGGGGCTGGGCCGAGTGGGCGCTGGTGTCTGGGAGCCTGTGGGCAGCAAGGCACAGCATAGAGCAAAGGGCCCCTAGCCACGGCTGACAGGGCGCCTCCAGCATAAGGGGCTCTCTGAGATCCCTTCTGGCTTTAACAGTCTGTGGGTCACAAGCGTGCTGTCCCTAGACCAGCTCCTGGCATGGGGTCCCAGCTGGATTCGGGGGCTTGTGAGGCCCCAGAATGGGAAAATGTGACCCCAACAGCTGGCAAGTTTACTAAGAACAAGTTGTGACCCCCTGACCTGGAGGTCATTCACAAACCACAGGGGACAATGGGGCACAACGTCCCTGTTCTCAGCTCAGCTCTGTCACTAACCCGGACCTTGGACAGGCCTCTTTCCCTCTCTTGCCTCAGGGTTTCCAACTATAAAATAAGGGGCAGATGAGATAACCGCTTCTGACATCCCTTCCAACTTATCGGGTCTCAGAGAGAAGGGCCAGGTCTCCTGGGGGATAGGGTGTCTGCCCCTGAATCTGCCCAGAATGTCCCTGGCACGATTCAGATGGTGCATGTGCAAAAGGAGAAAGAGGGCTGTCTCTCCAGAAGCCAGTGCAGCTGCTGCTCAAGGGACCCATGGTGGCATGGACCCTGGTGGGCTGAGGCGGCAGAAGGACCAGGACATCAACTGAGGTCCTTGGAGAGTCTCTGTTTGTAAGAAGAGCTGCAGAAGGGCCAGCTGGCTGCTGGGGCCCGATGGGTGACACGAGGCCTCATGTCAGGCGAGGAGGTTGGCCCAGGACACTCTGGGGGGACTGAGTTCCCCAGCAAACAGGGGAGCAAAACCACAGAACAGGTTGAACTTAGAGGATTCCAGAGATCCAGGCAGAGGGCCCCAAAGGTGGAAAAGAGACATTCATCATCCTTACTTGCTCAAAGGTTGGACCAGGCAGACTTTAGGGTGGTGGCCTAGGGCTTGACTTCAGAGTTAAAGGCAGGGTTGTGAGCACCTGAACAAGGGGACATAGTGATCACAAGGGGACACAGTGATCACCAGGGGACAGGGTGGGCTCACCAGTCAGGCCCTAGCAGCCCAGCCTCCTTGCTCTGACAGGGTTAGAGCTGAGCAGACTGGGGCTGGGGATGAATCTAGTGCACCTGGCTTCCAGCAGGGCGCCTGACACAATCTTCTGCAATCGCCCTTGGGGAAGGGGGCAGGAAATGCAATTGGAATGTGTCCCCCAAAGAGGATGGATTAATGGGCCAATGTCAAACAGGGAGAGGCCACCCTGGTCCACACACCTCAGGTGAGACACCCAGGGCCAACTCCTCACTGGGCAGATGTGCTGGGAGAGAGTAGAGCAGTGGTCACTGAATCAGGGTGCAGAGAAATTCCACAGGCTGGAATGAATTGAGTAAGAGGGAATGGAAGAGGAAATAGGTCACGGTCGCTCACTCAGTCTAAACAGTAAGTGCAGGCTGGGTGCGGTGGCTCACGCCTGTAATTCCAGCACTTTGGGAGGCCGAGGTGGGCAGATCACCTGAGCTCGGGGGTTCGAGACCAGCCTGACCAACATGGAGAAACCCCGTTGCTACTAAAAATACAAAATTAGCTGGGTGTGGTGGTGCATGCCTGTAATCTCAGCTAGTAGGGAGGCTGAGGCAGGAGAATCGCTTGAACCTGGCAGACGGAGGTTGCGGTGAGCCGAGATCGCGCCACTGCACTCCAGCCTGGGCAACAAGAGCGAAACTCCGTCTCAAAAAATAAAATAAAACAAACAAAAAAAACACAGTAAGTGCCCCCATCCTGCATATACAAAGAGAAGAGATGTGGCTTAGCTGTCACTTGTGTGTGGGGCCCGGGGATTTAGTTACAGCAGGGCAGGGTGAATCTCTAAGGTCATGTGGCCAAATCATTGTCTTCTGGGCCAAATTAACAGAGGAAGGGTGCCACAGCAGGAGGTGATGTGCCTGCTCACTTCTGGCTGGCTGACATCAGTGGGAAGGTGAAGTGATACCTGCCCCACACCTTTAGAGGGACAGCTGGAGGCCCGCTGTCCCTCCCCGCTAAGAGGGAGAGCTGGGGAAGCCTGGCTCTGGGATGCAGGACGGCATAGCTGCCTTGGGCTTGCTGACCTAGTGAGCTCCTTGCCACTGGAGGTATGTGAGGGGAGGCAGAGGTGGCTGGGGAGAGGACCACATTGCAGATGGGGTGCCCAGCAGGTGCTTCTGAAGTCCCTGACCACTGGAGGCTCTGCTGTCTGGCCCGATGCTACCTGGTTCTGGGGGCTCCATCTGTCTCTAGAGTTGGTGGGGCCTGGGGCTGCCCTCCCTGCCCAGGCTGCCCCCATCTGGGCCCAGGCTGGGATACAACTGGGTCCGATGCTTCAAGCTTGCCTCTTCCTCTCCCCTTCCTCCCTCTCCAATCGCTCTTAAGAAGTGGGGGGGTCCCCTGCCCCTATCTGGCCTCCTTTTCCCTTTCTGACAAGGCAGGACAAACCCGCTGAGCATCCCTGTCCCTTCTGGTGTCCCCACACAGCTGTGTGTGTTTGCGTGGGTTTGTCTGCGAGTGTGCATGTGTCTGCACGTGCCTCTCTGTCCCTTTGCGCCTGCCCAGGCTCAGGCTCTGAGCCGGCCTCCTGACAGTGCCTCCCCCTCAGGCCCCTCCCCACTGCTGCTCCAGACTTAGGCTGAGGGGGGTGCGGTTCCAGGCAGTGGGCCTGCCCCCAGAGGCCACCCCTGCCCTTGCTGGGGCACGGGTACACACGCTTCTCAGGTCACCGCCTCATGACACCATTGTCCTGGGGCTTGCATGGAGGGCCATGGACACAGAGAGGACATTTAAAAAAATAGAGAGAATTTAAGCTTCCCAAAAAAGAGATGGGGAGGAGGCGATGGAGGCCGAGGTGGGGCTGGGAGGCGAGTGGCCGTCCGAGAGCTCTGGGTCCCTGGGGATGACAAGGTCTCTGTGGGCAGGACACAGCCCCTGCCCAGGCTGTGCCCATCTACCGGTCTGGCTGTACCCAACGGGCACAGTGGTCAGGCCCAGCCGGCCGAGGGGAGGGCACCGTATGGCTGTCTGTAGTCTGTGCGGAGAGCAGGGCAGGGGTGGCCAGGCTGGCCGCAGAGGCTGGCGGTCCCCCCCAGGCCCCTGCCCAAGCGTCCGTGCGCCCGGCTGGCTCTCAGGAGGCGAAGTAGGAACTCTGCATGGAGTAGAGCCGGTCGATGGGGTTCCCCACACGGGCCTGCAGGGAGCCCACGTCTGAGGAGCCGAGGAAGCAGTCGCTGAGGCTGGTTAAGGAGGTATCGCTGTCGATGTCGTGGAAGATGGAGTCGTTCCCTGGGGGGCAGAAGGGGTGTCAGGACCCGGGTACAGGCTGGGGCTCCTGGGGGCCCTGTTTGCCCTGTAGGCTGTGTGACTGGAGGCCAGGGAGAGACAGGCTGGCCTGCTGGCTAGTGCCGGCCAAGAAGGGCTGGGGCCCTTCCTGTTAGCAGGAGGCAGGAGGGCTGTGCTGGCCATGCTGCCTGAGCCCTAGGGCAGCAGGTGGCTGTCCTGGCCCCAGGCCTGCCTGGCCTGGCAGGGGGGCAGGGGCTGTGCTGGGGCGGGCGGGCGGGGGTAGGGCGGCTTACCATAGGGGTTCATGTGGTCACCTGGCATTTGGGGCGGCGTGAGGCCCTGCTGGAAGGGGTCGCTGCTGCCGTAGGGGCTCTGTTCCATGGCGACGATCTGCTGCTGCGGTGGGGCCAGCGGCGTGTAGGAGGCCATCATGCCCTCCATGCGGCTGGACAGGACCTCTGGGGGCACAGTGAGCCTTCACCCACTGGCCTAGCCCACGCCTTCCCAGCTACACCCCAGCAGCCTCCCCTTCCGACCTCCTTGGGACTCCCCAGGCACCCCACTCTGGCTGAAGCTGTCCAGACACTGACTCCCCAGCCCCTTCCCCAGGTGCACACTCCAGCTCCTCCTCCAGACTCAGCTTACCAAAAGCCAGAGTCCTCCCCTCCCCATCTTCTTTCCTCCCACTACCCCGCCCCTCCAGGGGATCCAGGGAGGAGGCAGACCCCACACAGGCAATAGTGATTCTGCCCTGCATCTGGGAGCGCCAAGGTCCCAGACCCAGGCCAAAAAGGCCCCGGGAAGACTTCCTGGAAGAAAGAGCCCCCACCCCGATGTGACTTAAAGAACTAGCAGGGGCTCGCCAGGCCGGAGCAGGGGAGGCAAGCCAGGCTGCGGGGCGGTAAGTGAGGGTGCAGCACGCGGGGCCAAGAGCCAGGGAGAGAGGTCGGTGTGGGGGAGACCAGCTGAGAGGGACCACAGGTCATGGGGAGCCCTGGGGCGCCGAGCTGGGTGGGGGTCCCCGAGGCCGCTGGGAGCCGCGGGAGGGTTTGGTAGACGAGGGTGAGAAAGGCTGGAGGAGGAGACCAAGGCTGGGGCCAGTGGGTGAGGAAGCCAGAGGAAGGGTGGGGTCTCTGTCAAGGTGGCTGTGGGAGAGACAGCTCCTAGGAGGGTGCGAGAGACATGAGAGGACTTCACTCCCCAACTTGGCACCTCAGTGGATCAGCAGCGTGGGATGGGGAAGGTCAGAGGTGACTCCTGGTTCCTGGCTCGGACAGGGCGGACGGTGGTGCCATTTGCAGAGAAGGGTGGGGAGGAGCAGGCATGCCACGTGCATGTGGGCAGGATGGAGGATACAGCATGGGTTGGGATGAGCTGGGGGGACTGTGGGACCTTCTCAGGGAGGCTGTGTCCAGGAAGTAGCTGGGAACACTGAGGGGTGAGACATAGCCCAGGACCTGGCTGGGAGACCAGAGGCAGTGACTGCAGCCCCAGGAGGGGCAGAGGGGGAAGCGAGGAAGCAGCAGGCGCTAAGGCTGTGTCCTTAGAAGCCGAGTCCAGCCTGGGACACTGGCCTGGCTCCCCGTACCCTGGTATCTGCCCATTGGTGCCCTGGCACCTGCCCAGAAGCCTCCCTCTCACCGGGGCGCAGGCAGCTCTGTCCCCCGCCCACTTCAGCAGTCCCAGGGAACTCCCTGCTCCTCCCTCATGGCCTTGAAGGCCCAGGAGACCAGCCCAGGCTCAAGATTCTGATGTGGAAACATGATTTTTGGTAAAGCCCAGTGATGAGGGGGCCTGACTCATGCCCCTGAAACTAGTCCCTCCCGACTCAGCAGGACCTTCACGCCCTGACAAGCTTTGTCTGCAGAATTCCAGCAGTGTGGTAGTGTCATCCTGTTAAAGGTACAGGCTTTGAGCTCCAGGCTTGGGGCTGAGGTCCAGCTTTGCGCCTTACTGGCTGAGGGATCCCAGGCAGTCCCTCAGTTTCCTCATCTGTGAAATGGGACGTGGCAATACCCTTCCTTGCAGTGATTTATGAGGACAGGGTGAGATGGGGTGTGCTGAAGGCTGAGACCCGTGTCTGCATGCAGTGAGTGTGATCTTGATTGCAGAAATTCTGCCAACCCTCCAGGCCGCCACTCTGCCATCTCTCCTCCCTGGGTCCCCTAGTCCCCGTGGCTTCTCTATTTCTCAGTGGTTTTAAAGCAGAAGTTCCCTGGGATCTGATGGCCTTGGTGGAAGGCTTTTCAGAAGTTTTGTTAAAAGAAACATCCCAGGCCCCTTTGTCCCTAGCCCTGGGACAGGCGCAGCCGCGGTCCCAGCCCTGGCCCAGGCTCACCCAGCCCCAGCCCCTGCCCCAGCTCACCCTGGCCCAGCCCCGGCCCCGGCCCCGGCCCCAGCCCCGGCTCACCCTGGCCCAGCCGCTGGGAGTTCTGCTGCTCCTGCTGCTGCTGGTGCCGCCGCGCCAGCTTCTTCATCTGCAGGGAGAGCGCAGTTCAGGCTGGTGCTGCCCCTTGCCCCCAGGCACAGCCAGCCCCACGCCCCCTGGACCATAGTCTTCTGGCTGTCCCCTCTAGTCCCACCCTACCCGGGACCAGTGGGGGTGGGGGGTGGCCTCTTACCTTTGCTCTTTGGTTCTGAAACCAGACCTGGACCACGCGCACACTGAGGCCCGTCTCCGCTGCCAGTGTCTCTCGGACCTGGTCCAGAGAGAGGGGAACAGGTCAGGCCCTCCAGGGGCAGCAACTGGGAGACGGTGGGTTTAGGGGTATGATGGGATGTGCAGAGACGGAGGATGGAGGGGTGTCCCTACCCCCAGCAGGAGCAGGGGGTGGTCTCCAGAAAGGCAGTGGGTGTGCAGGCATCAGCCTCAGCCCCGCCCCGCGGCCGCCCCTCACCTTTCGGCAAGGCTTGGACGAGACCTCAAAGGAGGCCTTGAAGGCTCTTCGCTGCTGCGTGGTGAGGATGGTCCGGGGTCGCTTGGGCCTCCGCGGGTCCTTCCCGTCATCCCCGCTGCCTTTGCTCTGGCTGCCCTGCCCCTTGGCCGGCTTCATGTCCCCATCTTCATCCTCGCTCTTCACTGTGGGGGACACAACCCGGCCTGTGAGGAAGGGGCGGGGCAGCCCAGGCCTCAGCCTTGTCCCCTTAGGCAACCTGCTGCCCGACAGGAGCCTGTCCCCTCTGTTGACACCTGCCGTGGCTCCCCAGTGCCCCAGGATAAGGTCTCCTTCCCTCCCCTGGCCCACAGGCCCTGCCTTATCTGGGCCCTCGTCTCCTGCCTGCTGTACCCTGAGAGTCCCTTCCCCAGCACACATGCCTCACCTCCTCATCCTGGGCCGCAGGCACACCTGCACAGGAACTCACACAGGTGCGCCTCGGACAACCACAGCACAGGTGTGCACACACGTACATGTGGCTGCACACACATTCAGGAAGGCAGGCCCACTCGGGGAACAGGCACACAGGTGCACACACGGTTGTGCACATGGCTGTGTGGACATACACGAAAGTGTGCAAGCAAAGACACACGCCGCAGATATTCACACAAGAGTGCTTCTGACCACAGCGTATGCACGCACACACTCGTAAGATGCACACTCACCTGCTGCCACATACACACGGGCCCACAAAGGCCCTCGCGCATGGAACTCACAGGCGTATTCGCACACATGGGCCCATGCTCACGGGCAGGAACGTACAGGCATGCATGCATCTAGACAGACACACACAGCGTGCAGAAGCATGTGCATTCACCCAGTGCTACAGCCACACCCACCATGCACACACGGCACTTCCCCGCCCCAGGTTTGGGTCTCAGAAATGCCAGCAGCCCCAGATGGATGACCAACACTCCCCAGCCACCACTGGGCCTCCCGCTGCCCCCCGGGCTGGTCTCCTTTCTTCAGTCCTGTTATTGGAATGTGAGGCGGGTGGTCTCCTCCCACTGAGGCCCCCACTGCTGGGGCTGGGCAGCCTCTGCTCTTCCTCAGGAGTCCAGGCAGCCGGCAGCCATGGAGCTGGCTGCAGCGGTGCCCTGCCCAGGGATGGGTAGGGACAGATGGTGGCGGGCTCACTGCCTCCACACAGGCCCTGGCCATGGAAAACCCTTCCCATGTGGCAGATCCTGTTGCCGGAGGGCTTCAGGTTACCCATGGGGCCTGGCAGACCGGGACACCTCCTCTCCATGCCTACTGCTCCAGTCCTTCCCTACTGTTCCCAGGAAGAACAAGGACCAAAGCCACCTCCTGGGTTTTCCCTCCTTAAGGCTCACTCCTGGCTGGGCTTGCCCTGTCCGCCAGAAGGGCTTCAAACTGGCCTCGTCCTTTTGGGGGCTAGAGCAGAGTAGGGAGGGTCCTTCACCGTGGGAAATGGGGTCTTTCCCTCCAGCATAGAGGGCCCAGCCCCCTCCCGTCAGCTGGGAAACAGAGGCTGGCTCGAGGCTGTTTGCTTCTCACTGCTGAAGGTTCCAGGGGGCTGAGAAGGGGAGGGCACATCAGATCCCTGCCTCTCAGGCATCCCCAGACTGTGGACCAGGTGCTGGTGAAGACCCCTGTGGAACTGGGCTGCAGGTTGGCGGGGGGCCATCAAGGCAGAGAGGGTAAGGGGGGTGGGCCAGAGAACAAGAGGTGTGTGTGTGTGCACACAAGCACAATCCGCAGTACATGTGAGCATGTGGACAAACATATATGTGCAGCCATGTGGATCGGTGTTTAGTGCACAAGTGTGCTGTGTTATGTGTGTGTATGCTTAAGTGTGTACACTTGTGTGTACCTGGGTGTGGCTTTTGCATTCCCGGCTTTGTGAACACATATCTCCACATACATGTACATGTATCCATACTCAGGGTAGGGGTATTCCTGCATGCATTTTATGTGCTTGTGTGTACACATGTGATCACACATATGTTTATATGTATGGATGTGTAGGTCTCAGGGGTAGTGTGCCTGGGGGATGCATGTTCGTGTCATGTGCACACAGGTGGACACGTCAGTGCGCGTGTGCATCTGGATATGTATGTACCATCTGTGTGCAGCTCAGGTCCTGGAAGCAGAAGGTGGCTTCTCCAGCCGGGACTCCCCTCCAGGACACCCCAGCAACCCCCGTCCCTGAGGCCTGCCCCCAGCTCAGGCCAGGCCTCACCGGAGTCGGACTCATCGGGGCTCACGGAGCTGAGCAGGTCCTTCTCCTTCTCGTAGTCACCCTTGCACAGCAGCTGGCCCTCCTTGAGCACGAACTCGTCGCCCTTGCGTAGCTGCCGCTCACACACGCAGCAGCAGAAGCAGCCCAGGTGGTACACGCACTCCAGTGCCCGCATCACGAACTCGGTGGGGGCGATCTTCTCCATGCAGCCGCTGCACTTGGCCGCAAAGAGCCTGCGGATGCACAAAGCGGGCATGTTGGCTGTGCTCAGAAGTCCCTCCCAGAGGCCACTCCCGCCGAGGGTCTCTCCCTCTTGCCACCCTGACCCTCAGGCCCAGATGGGAGGCAAAGGCCCTCCTCGGGCACCGGGCCAGACAGCAGAAGGGGCCTGCAGCCCTATTCTTCTGCCTACAGGCCCCCAGTGGCCCTGGGGTGGGCGCTGGCATCCTGCCTAGAGTCACCTGTCCCGGGCATGGCAGCTCAGGGCCCTTCCAGCTCAGAGACATGGTGGCCACTAGAGGGCAGTGTGCAGGGTCCACTCAAACTTTCCCTGGGGGCCAGGTCAGCCCCTGTCTGGAAAGGATCCTTTCTCCCTCAGCTCCCTGGTCTGCCTCTCCTCTGATCCTCCCTCACCAACACATCCAAGCAATTCCCAGCCCTGCCCAATCCACTGCCCAGCCTGGGCCTCTCCTCTCCTGCCCGAGCAACTGCCTGGTCCCCTCTCTGGACTCCTGGCCCCTTCAATCCTTCAAACCCCAGCCCACACAGGAGCCGTCACATACACAGAAGCCAGGGAGATCTTTCTAAAATACAAATCGGATCAAGCTGCTTCCCTGCTCCAGACTCTTCCATGGCTCCCTAGTGCCCTTAGGAGACCATCCGAGCTCCTGAGGCTGGCACTCAAGGCCCTTCATGATCCCGCCTCTTCCTTCTCTACCCTCTGCTTCCCCAGGCTGCAGCCCCAAAGAACAGCCTGCAGTTTCTCCAGAGCACTATCATGGCAGCCTTTCGACACATCTTTCTCTGTCCTTTGGCTTGGCTAACACCTTCCCATCCCTCCGTCTCAGCTTATGCATCTCCATCATGAACAGGTATTCACTGAGCACGTATAGAGTGCCAGCCCTGCTCTAAGCATCTTATGTGCAGAGATGCATTTAATCCTTGCAACAACCCTGCAAGAAGAGAACGAACATTAACCCCATTTTAGAGATGAGGAAATTGAGGTGCTAAGAGGCAGAGTCGCTTGCTCAGGGTCGCATGGGTAGTAAATGCTGGAGGCAACTCCCAGGCTAGGCCTAATCCAGCTTCCACATGACAACGTGGTTCCATCTCCCATCTCCCATCATCTCTGCAGACAAATGAGGGCCGGGGGAGGGGGTGGTCTCCAGGCCCTGGCCAGCACTAGCAGGAGAGCTGGGCAGCACGGCCCCTCCTCTGCTGTGTCTGCTGACCGCTCCTCCCGACACTCCTCCACCCTGTCACGTGTCCTGCTCTGTGGGAACTCAGCTCAACAACACTTTGATGGAAAAATTTATGAAGAATCAAATTATTGCTGCTGGGAGGGAATTAAAACCATTTTTCATTCCCGGCGTCCCCGGGCCATGTCTGCGGGCGCCACCTTGGGAGCGCTGTGCACATCCCATCCCTCTTTATGGCCCGCCATCACGGGCACAGATTACAGCTGCAATTCTCTACTAATCGGCTCTGGAACAGAAATGGCCATAAATGGGAGGCACTCGCCTGCCTCCCTTCCTGGAGCTGCCGTCAGAACCGCCCACGGCGAGCTGGTAGGGCGAAGTGGGCAGGGCCGCTTTGAGCTCTGCACGCTGCCTGGGCACTGGCCAGAGCACTCAGCAGGGGGCACCCCCAGCAACCCCTGCCACCCAACTCTATTCTACCCAGCAGGCTCCTACTCATCCTGCAATGCCCAACTCCAATGCCACCTCCTCTGGGAAGCCTCCACTGATGCCCCAGTCTGGGGGAGGTGGCCTCCTCTGTGCTCCCCTGAGCTTCCCCCAGCCTCCGTTTACTCCTGTAAAATGGAGATGTCAAGCCCTTCCTGAAGGCTGTTGTCAAGATTCGAGGATGCTGAGCATGTAACTCAGGACACGGGTATCACAGCAGAATGACAATGCATGTCCCTGTTGGTGCCCAACTCTACCACCTCTACCGGGGTTCCATGAGACAGGACCTGGCCCCATCTGATCCTCAAGGGGGCCTCCGTGAGTGTTTACAGAGTAGGTGAGTAAAGGCCTGGGGTGAGCTAAGGCTGAGGCCAGGCTCTGCTCTGGGCATGCTGGACCCCTCCAGCCTGCAGGGCATGGCTCTGCAAGGGGAATGTGGGCTGGATTTTGGCTCTAATTTGGCCCTCTGGCTGAATCCCCTTGTTCAGGGCACAACCTACCCAACTGTCAGTGACAGCTTTAGGCAGAGGCCCTAGGAATCTGGCTGGCTGTCTAGCTCTAACGAGGGGCTGAGGAAGGAGCCTGGGTTTGTAGAACCCGGTGCTCTGACATGGAGGGTGGTCCTCCCCCAACCCCCACTGCCCCTCTGTCCCCTCCCCACACTCCACCTGACCTAGTGGCCACAGTAAGGTCTGCAGCCTGACCTCTGTGGCCTCTGAGTGGACAGACACTGGCCATGTCGCTGCTAGCGTGGGAGGGCCAGGGTCTCAGGGTCTCAGGGTCCCAGGCCAGGGTCAGCACACCTTGGGTGACTCCCGGAGAGGAAATCTTCTTAGGCTGGGGAGGGGGCAGCAGGGCAGGTGACCTGCATTTGCAGTCAAACCAACAGTGCTGGCTGTGTTCAGAACAGCCGTGCTAATGCCTTGGCAGCAGGGGGTCGATTGCTACTTTCTCCAAACTCATCAACACAATCTATTATTAATACTTCTCCAAAGGCTCGGTACCGCCATTACGGAGGCAGCGCCAGCCACTCAGGGCATCATCTGTTATCTAGATTGCAAAAACTCGGGAAATAAAACAAACTGCACGCACTTTATAAACAGAATGCGCCATCCATTTGGTCTCCAAGCATCTCTCCACCCAATAAAACATCGGGGGGGAATGCATGAAATACTCACTCCCAATTATGGGGCTGCCTTTGTCTACTATGCTGGGGTAAGAGCGACTAATGGCGTGTGTGGGAGGGGTTGGGGATACCAGCGGGGTCCCCTCTTCTCTGTGAGCCCCCATTCCCCCTCTCTTCGTGCCTCCCACCACGGAGGACTATCGAGCCAGCCACTGAGAAGCAGGCCCAGCCACAGACAGGTGGCATTGGAATCACATGGACTTGAGTTCCACGCCTTGTCCCACCACTTGCTAGCTGGTGACCAGGCAAGTAATCTGTCTTCTCGAGCCTCAGCTCACTTATCTATACAATGGGCTGGACAACATTGCCTGCATCTCAGCATGAAGCTGTAGTGAGTTGTCAGTGTAAAGCAGCAGCGGTGGCGGGCACAACCTCCATAACTTCCTCGCTGTGCAGCTTTAGGCAAGGAATTTGACCTCTCTGAGCCTCAAATTCTTCATCTATAAAATGGGAATGATCAGGCCAGCGTGGTGGCTCACACCTGTAATCCCAGCACTTTGGGAGGCCAAGGCGGGCGGATCACTTAAGGTTAGGAGTTCAAAACCAGCCTGGCCAACATGGTGAAACCCCGTCTTTACTAAAAATACAAAAAATTAGCCGGGTATGGTGGCCCACGCCTGTAATCCTAGCTACTCCGGAAGCTGAGGCAAGAGAATCGCTTGAACCCGGGAGGCAGGGGTTGCAGTGAGCCGACACTGCACCACTGCACTCCAGGCCTGGGTGACAGAGAGAGACTCCGTCTCAAAAAATATATAAAAAATAAAAAAAAAAATGGGAATGATCATCCCTGACCGTGGGGTTGTTGGCAGGGGCTGGATGCATTTAAAGCACCCTTGGCACCACGCTGGCATGAAGAAGGTACTCCAGGTACCCCACATTTCTTTTCTTCGGTGTGTGCCCAAAACGCCTTTGTTGCTCACCCTTGCTAGAGTCTCCATGATTCCTGGGGGCAGCCTCCCTGACACTGACTGGGTTTACAGGGCCCCACTGTGCCTCCTTCTCACCACCACCCCGGGTTCCGGCCACCCCTTCCAGCTTGTTTGGCCTGATCTGGACAGAGCACTCCTGGCTCCGTTATCAGTCTCAGAACATTATTGAGGACTAATAACGCTCAGATATCAGCTACCTGCATCACCTCATTCAATCCTCACAGAACCCTCAAAGGAAGATGCTGTTTCCATTCCCATTTTACAGATGAGCACAGAAAGGTGCAGAGGCCAAGTCACTCTTTTAAGGTCACACAGCAGCATCACCAGATACTCCAGATACTCCCACCCTGCTCTGTGCATCTCCGTGTGCCTTTGTTCATAAGCTGCCCTTACCCTGGGCCCCGGGTACCGTGCCCGTGTCTGTCTGTTCCTGAGACTTGAGACCCGATTCATCTCAAGTTCTTATTACTCAGCACCAGCCCGGCCTCCAGAAGGTGGGGGTGGCCATACACATCTCCCTCCCCTCCAAACACATTTTTCCCCTCCATGAGATCATCTGATATTATGGAGTAAGAAATTCCATTTTCGGGGATGGCCCTCCTTTGAAGAGTCCCAGGCTGTGAGAAGGTATCTCCATATCCTCTGAGTTTTTATGGGTTTATTTGTTTAATGCTCAATTTATTAAACTCATAAGGCTAATAAACAAAACTCTGAAAGCCAATTTTTTCAGGAGCATTTGAACATGGATTACTAATCTGATTAATTTCCTTTTTTTTTTGAGACGGAGTCTCACTCTGTCGCCCAGGCTGGAGTGCAGTGGTACAATCTCGGCTCACTGCAAGCTCCGCCTCCCAGGTTCATGCTGTTCTCCTGCCTCAGCCTCCTGAGTAGCTGGGACCACAGGCGCCCGCCACCACGCCCGGCTAATTTTTTGTATTTTTTAGTAGAGGGGTTTCACCATGTTAGCCAGGATGGTCTCGACTTAAATCACTGGCAGCTGCAGAGACACACAGGGTATGGCTGATTCTTTCACCTCCAGTAACACTGGCTTCCTAATGTCCTGGGAGCACTCCACCTTCTCCAAACAGGTCTTCATGCCCAGATCTTAGGGTCCAGACAGCATGCACTGGGCTTGGAATCCCAGCTCTATCACTTCCTAGCACTGGAATCTTGCACAAGTCCCTTCTCTTGAGCCTCTGTCTCCATCTGTCCAATGGGGATGATGACAGAGGCTGCCTTACAGGGCTGGGCTCAATAAACGGCGATCGTGATCACTGTTATCAACTCTCCAGGACTTCTGGACTTCCTGCTTACCACCCTTGCTGAGTCAAGATCTCCTACCCGCCTCGGAGGGTGCCATTCCCACATCCCGTCACTGCCCTTTACAGTTTATGTGGCTCTTCCTTGGGTTCTCAGAACAATTCACGCTTCACACTCCACTCAGGTCTCTCTACTCTCAGTGGGCCTCTTCCACTCCTCAAGGCAACCCTGTCCAGCCCCTCTGCCACAGCCTAGGGCAACTCCCAGCCTTTGTCCACTTCAGAGAGAAAGCAGAAGGTTAGGAGAGAGACACCCAAAGTTTGGTCTTGCCTCCTCCTCAAGTTAGATTACAAACCCTCTTCATTTCTGAATGTCCAAGAGCACCCCAAAATGTCAGGATAAGCCCAGAGACCTCGCTGTGGCACTCAAGGCCCCACCCACCCTGTGACACCCAGCTCTCGCGGCCAGGCTTCTCACTACTCCCTGAACATAGCAAGTCCCTTCTTGCCTCAGTGCTTAAAATTCCATCTGCTTCCAAGGCCTGGCTTCTCTGCCCCCTTCCTTTGCTTCTTGCTAAACTCCTCTTCATCCTTGAAGACCCAATTCAAGTGTCACCTCCTCTGTGAAGCCTTCCCTGATACCCAGAATCCCAACCACTCTCTAGTTATTTGTGCGTCTGAAGTCTCTACCAACCTAGAAATCAGACACTGGGTCTAATTTACTGGCATGGAGGAGGTGGTTAGTGTTTGTCAAATGAATGAACAACCTTGTGTGAAACGAAATGGGCAGCCAGGTAGCACAAGAAAACACCAGGTATTCTGCTCCTAGGGGTCTGAAACCGCCACCAGGTAACAAGGTAAGTGAACTTGCCCTTCTGCCCCCAGCCCCTTCACAATGACACAACTTGGGTCCGGTTTGTTAAATTTGTATCAGTGGAGTTCCACGCATGCCTCCTGCAGGGCTGGGAGTCCCCCACCCCAAAAGCACCCTCATCCCCTGTACCAAGGGAAAGACCCCGGGGGCACCATGTTTGTACTAAGTGACTCTTGTGACTGTAAGTGATTGGACCAGGCCTGGACATCTGACTCAAGGGGAGCCAATCAGTCCCTCTGTCCTGTGTCCCTTCCTTCCCCTGCTCACTCAAGAGCTCTGTCAGCTCCCACTCCATCTTCAGGTGTGGCTCCTACATCTCCATCACCAGCTGCACAGCCTTGGGTGATTCACATCCCTTCTCCAAGCCTCAGATTCCCGTTCTGTCAAATGGGGGTTTGACCTGTCCCTCCCTGGGTAATTGAGAATCTGGTGATTTTAACCCTTGTGGGAAGGCGTGGCCCAGCGTCTGGCACAGGAGGGATCTTAATAGGTGTGTGCTCTCTTCTCCTCCCCAGTCTAAGTCTCTGGAACTTTCTCTTCACCACCTCCCATTTTTTGTCTGAAGCCCCGTAATTGCACTGTTGGGTCTGTGCTCTCCCTGTCTGTCTGTCTGTCCCTTTATAGGTATGCCCCACACTGGGGACCAGGCAGATTCTAGGCTGGTTTCCTTTAGGGCCTCTCCATGCCCAAGCCCACGGCCCCTGCAGCAATCACTGCTGGAAATATCCTCCTCCCTCCATGGGGACCACGAGGTTTGGCCCCTGCAACTGCAGCCCTTCTGTTCCCACCGGCTACACCCTCTCACATTCACCCAGCAAACACCCATGGAGGCTGACTCTGGGCTGGGCTCATGGACTCCGGGCATGGAGTTAGAATCTCATCCCGTAGGACACATGCTTGGATGGGGTACTGGGGCATGCTGGGCAAGCAGAGAGGCACAGAAAGCACCAAGAGTCTATCTGGGGACTTCCTGGAAAAGGTGACATAACTCATACCTAAGAACCTGGTTCTGGGGCAGAAGGAATGGATTTGAATCCGGGCTCTGCCACTTCCTAGCTGCCTGACTTGGGACAAGCCCCCTCGGCTCTCTGAACTGGTTTTCCCATTTGAAAGCTGGCGATCCCAATTCCCACCTTATGGGTAATCATCATAATGTATTGACCTCCCTGTGTCACACCTCCTTCCTAGGCTGGTGGCGAGGTGTCCAGGATGGCAGGCTGTAGAGCATGTCGGACGGTAAGCGCTCAGTGTGGTGGCTGAGGTTATGATTGCGGGCGGGACTGGGCTCTGATGATGCCGGCTGAAGGATGAGCTGCAGTTCACAGGAGCTAGGCGACAGGACCCTAGACACTCTGGGGGTCACGGCTGCTGCTGCTAGAGTCAGCCTGTCACTTAGAGAGGGAGCCGCCCGGCCTCCTCCCTGCCGGACTCGCTGACATCTCCCCCACGTGCCTGCCGCGTCCTTATCATTCCGGGCGTAGCTGTTTTTTATTTTGAGACAAAAAAGGGCCTGTTGATGGGGATCCAACTCAAACCAGCTGCAAACATCTGCTTTGATGCGGCGGCCACGGGCCGGGCGGGCGGCGGCGGGAGCCGCGGGCGGGGGCCCGGGTACGCGCGTCAATCACGCGGCTGGAATGCGCGGCGAGACGGGCGCGCTCTGCGGGCCTCGCGGGGCCTCTCCCAGCCTCCTGGCCTCCCCAGGCCTCCTCGCCGCGTTGGGGCCGGGCCTGCAGCGAGGGCTGCCCCTGCGCTTCCTGCGGCCCGGGCGCCGACACAGCTGTGCGGGGCCGCCGGCCCCTCGGCCCTTTGATCCGCGCCAAGGGCGCTGTCGGGAGCCCCCAGCCGGGGCTGGAGGTCACGGGCCAGGGACAGGGAGGGACGGGCACAGCCGGGAGCCCGGGGAGCCATCCCAGGCCAGCCTGGCCAGGGAGGCCCACATGCACATTTGGCGATTCCACAAATATTTCTTTTCTTTTCTTTTTTGAGACAGAGTGCCGCTCTGTCACCCAGGCTGGAGTGCAGTGGCGCGATCTCGGCTCCTTGCAACCTCTGCCTCCCGGGTTCAAGCGATTCTCCTACCTCACCCTCCCGAGTAGCTGGGACTACAGGCAGGCGCCACCGCGCCCGGCTAATATTTGTATTTTTAGTAGATACGGGGTTTCACCATGTTGGCCAGGCTGGTCTCGATCTCCTGACCTTGTGATTCCCCCCACCTCGGGCTCTCAAAACGTTGGGATTACAGGCATGAGCCACCGCACACGGCCCCACAAATATTTCTTTAGCGTCTACTATGTGCGGGCCGGCGCTGTCTGGAGGCGGGGCTAGAGCAGTGAGAAGAGAGACAGCCCCTCCCAATGCCCCCACCCCCAGTTCCTTCTTACCGGTGGAGGACATTCTCATAGGCGGAAGGACAGTAACACTGATCTATTTTAACACGTAGATAAATCCATTTCATACACAGTATGACGAATGGTGACTACAAGGCAAAGAAGAGTGAAGACAGGGAAGAGAGATGGGGCTGCAGCTTTAGAAGGGCCAGAGGCATGAATGAGACACACATTCCAGCAGACACCTGGGAGATGGTATCTACAATATCAGGGGAAGTGGCTCCTTGCAGAGGGAGCAGCCACTGCAAAGGCCCTGGGGAGGCTGGGCTCTGTGGCTGACCCCTGTAATCCCAGCACTTAGGAAGGCCGAGGCTTGTAGATTGCTTGAGCCCAGGAGTTTGAGACCAGCCTCGGCAAAATGGCTAAAGCCCATCTCTGTCCAAAAAAAAAAAAAAAAAGGCCCTGGGGACCAAGTATCTGCAAGTATCTGGGATGTGGCTGGAGCAGATGAGTGATGGGGACAAGGTGCAGGTAGAGCTGGGGGGCAAAGGGGACAGATCACACGAGATAGGGACCCTGGGAAGGGTGGGGGGGGGCTATCTGATTGGCATTTTATTTTATTTTATTTTTTTGAGACGGAGTCTCACTCTGTCGCCCAGGCTGGAGTGCAGTGGCGTGATCTTGGCTCACTGCAACCTCTGCCTCCCGGGTTCAAGTGATTCTCCTGCCTCAGCCTCCCAAGTAGCTGGGATTACAGGCACCTGCCACCACACTCGGCTAATTTTTGTATTTTCAGTACAGGAAGGGTTTCACTATGTTGGCCAGGCTGGTCACGAACTCCTAACCTCAAATCATCCACCCACCTCAGCCTCCCAAAGTGTTGGGATTACAGGCGTGAGCCACTGTGTCTGTCTCTGATTGGCATTTTAACCAGGTTCCTTAGGCACCTGTAGGGGGGCACTGGGTTAGAGGGAGGAGCAGGGAGTGGCTTTGGGAAGTTAGCACAGTGAAGGTGTCTGCTCAGCGTCAGGAGGGCAGGGGAAGCCTTGTGAAGGCAGACAGGGGCCCGAGAGGACGCGAGAGAAAGGATGACATCGGGGATGAGTCCCAGATCTCCTGGCTGAGCATCCGGAATGACAGAGTTGCCACTAGAGGACATGGCGTCTGTGGGGAGGCAGGGGAAGAATGGGGAGGGCAGCCCTGGATGTGTTAGGTCTGAGCTGCCTCCTAGGCAGCCATGGGGATAGATAGGTCCAGGGGCAGCTGCTTGTGTGAGGCTGGAGTTGGGGGAAAGGCGCAGACTGGAGATGCTGTGTGGGGGCTGCCAGGATGGAGACACACCCAGAGATACAATCACACAGATACACTTACACAAACACACTGCTACAGGGTGGGCAGCCGTGTCCATGTGGCTTGGCACCTGACAACTGGTTTCCCACCTTTGGGGCTCTGACTTCCGATGGGTGGTGGGGATATTGAGGCTTCTGTGGGGACCAGACCTTCCCTGGTGACAGGCAGGAGCCCTCCTGCCATCGGTGAGACAGGTCAGGTGCAGGCAGGAGGTGGAGCATCACATCCCTCTGACCATCCTTCCCTGCATCGTTTCTGGCTGAACTTGGGACTCTAGTCCAGGCTAGAAGAGCCGCAGGAAGTCCTGGACCAACCGGGCATCAGGGAGGCTGTGAGCTATGATGTGCCAGGCACTGTGCAAAGGGCTTTACCTGTACTATTTCACGACCTTTGAGTTCACCCTCTTCCCCCTTCTTTCTGCCCATTGACTAGTGAATTCAATACATTTGATGATTTGGTGATTCACCCATTCATCTAACGTTTACCCAGCACCTACTATGAGCCAGGCCCTCTCCTGGTCTGCAGTAGGAACCTTCTCCCACTTGCTCATCAAACCGTTTGAGCTAGTCCCAGGTACCTTCCCCCATTCTCACTGAGGTCACCAGCTCCTGGTTGCCAAATCCAACATTTATTATTATCGTTATTATGGCTTACTAAGATGTATTGACTGTTTCCCACATAGCAGGCTCTGGGCTTTATTTGCCCGTGGGCTCCTCCTCTATAAGACCCCTGTGAGGTAGGCATCATCACTCTCTTTGCTAGAGAGGAAAGTGCTGCTTGGAGAGGGTACACAGCTGCTTAGTGTCTGAGCTGGGGTTTGAGCCTGGCACACGGGGCCTCCCAGCTCCTGCTCATCCTCCCGGTCCCTGTGCTTGGCTTCCTGGACCTCCCTGTTCTTGAAGCCCTTTCCTGCTTTAACCTCATCTGCCCTGGCCACCTCCCAAAACAACTCCGCACTTGCTTCATCGGCACGGAGCTGCTGGGCCTCTGGCCTGGGCTGGGGGCACCGGGGTTATGGGGGGATGATGGCGCCCACAGTCCAGAGGGCTGACAACGCACGTGGAAGGTGAGAAACCCCGGGCCATGGGAGGCAGAGGCCTTTGGATTTCTCTCCGGGGCCCTGCATAGCCAGAATAGGCCAGGCCCAGAGCCAGGAGCCCCGGAAGGGGTGGGGGCTCCATGGCAGTCTGAAGACATTCAAACTCAGCCAGGTGGAGGGCAGAGTGGTGGGACAGGAAGGACTTTCTGGAGACTTCAGAGTTCAGAGGATTCCAATGGGGGAAGTGTTGGGGCTGGGATGGGAATGTGTGTATCTGAGGCCAGAGTCAGGCTCTGTGTAGAGGTGGAAAAGCAGAGAGCCCATTCTAGGAGGGAGAAGTTGAAAAACAGCAATGGCATGAAGGAAATGGAGGCCATTTTCAGGGTTAGGAAGATAGTGGGTCAGGTTGGACACAGTGGGTCAGGCTGGAGTGTGGGCGAGAAAGAAAGGTCAGGCTGGACACCTTGCATGTTGGGCTAAGGAGGATAGGTCGTACCTCTCTTGTTCTCATAAAATCATCCATTTATCCACCCATCCATCCATGCATCCATCCACCCATGCATTCACTCATCCGTCCATCTGCCTACCCATCTATCCACCTGTCCCCCATCCCCCCACCCCTTCAACCATCTATCCACCCATACAAATATCCACATGTGCATGCATCCATCCTTCCACTTAACCACCCATCCACCACCCATATATTACCCATCCCCCATCTATCCAACCTCTCAACCAGCTACCCATACGAACATCCATGCCTCCATCCGGCTCGCAAATACTTAGCTACATCCACCCTCTCCACCAGCTATGCATACAAACATCCATGCCTCCATCCGTCCAACAAATACTTAGCTACTTGTTCTGTGCCAAACCCCATGTAGTGACTCAGTTCCTTCTGAAAGGGCTGAAACTTTCACTCTATGATTTGTCTATTCTGTAGGCACTAGCAAGCAGCCACCATGACTAAGCTCTGTGCTAGGTGATGGGGAATCAGCAGGGTCACAGCCTTCAGTAGACTCCTGGTAGAATGGGAAAGCAGGTATTCCATTCGAGCGGAGTGTCAGATCTCCAGGGTACCACTAGAGTGTCCAAGTGGCTGACCAAGCTGATATTTTGACCCCACCATTATGACTTTAAGGATTTTGGACTGCTATAACATAGACCATAGCATTTTAATCAGGGTTATAACAACACTAATAAACTTTCTTTGAGCAAGTGTTTTCTGGAACAAACTCCATTAAAGCAATTTTTTAATCAATTTTCTTTCTAGTACAGTCAAATAATTTTCTACTTTCCCCATTATTTCCCTAAAATTATTTTCATTGAGATAATTATTTTTCATGAAAAACTTTCCATAAAGCTTTGCTCTAGCATCAGGTTTTTGCCCGTATTGGATCCTGCTGATGGACTCTTTGGTTAATTTGTGGCCAGTGACACATCTTGGTGTGGTCGTCTCACTGCTGTCAGTTATATTTTGTATGGATTATTTTACCAAGTTAAATTTTCCCCAGGATCAGGATGGGTGGTTTTCAATGTTAACAAAATTACCAAAGTTTATTACTACAAATTTTACCAGGCAGGTGATAAAAACATGTTCAGGGTAAAAACCATGGGGTCGAGACAGATTTGGGGGTCATATGTTGGGTTCAAATGTCCAGCTTCAGCTGGGGCCCCACAGACTAAGTGAGCTCCTTTTTGCCCTGCAGAGACTCAAAGACAGTTGACACCTCCCTTTCTTGATTAGGCTCCTGTGGCAGCTTCTCCACAGTCTTTTTTTCTTTTTTTTTTTGAGATGAAGTCTCGCTCTGTCGCCCAGGCTGGGGTGCAATGGCACGATCTTGGCTCACTGCAACCTCCACCTCCCGGATTCAAGCGATTCTCCTGTCTCAGCCTCCTGAGTAGCTGGGATTATGGGCGCGGGCCACCCCGACCTCAAACTCCCGACCTCAAGTGATCTACCTACCTTGGTCTCCCAAAGTGCTGAGATTACAGGCGTGAGCCACCACGCCCAGCAGTTTCTCCACATTATAATCACCCTCTGAATGAGCCTGAGTTTGTCCATATAAGCCCTTGAGGCATGGAGTCCAGTAGCTCTCTCCTCCAGAGGGAAAGACCAACCATCTCCTCCCTTATTTCCCATCCTATGCTCCCCTTAATGCAGCCAGAGATAGCACCAACTGTGTTAGCCCAGTCATGGAGGGCCTTACTACCTAGTCTCTTTCCTGAGATCTGGACTAAGCTTCCTCCTCCCTGCAATGCCCTTGAGTACATGCCCTGTGCTCCTGCTCGAATGTTTGAACCCAGGCTGTGAATGAAGCTGGCAGACGCTCCTACTAGACATTACACTCACGGGAACCAGCCCAGCCCTGTGCTCAGAGCTTCACACGCAGGGGCCTCACCGATGCCTCGTGACCACTACCGGAGGTAGGAGTCTCTTCCTTACACGGGTCACCCAGCTGGTGAAATGCAGAGCTGGGGCCCCAGGTCAGCTGGGCTGGTAACCACCACACTCTCCTGCCTTCCTGGAGGTTGGGAAGGTAGTTAGGGACTGGGAAGCAAATGACCCAGAGGTTTGGGAGCCTGATACCTGCTTCTAGCCAGTGACCTGTTGTGCCGCGCTTTTTGTGGAGACATAGCAGTAGTAGGTAGGCAAGATGAGTCCCCTGGCTGCATCATCTACAGAGGCCTGAGAGAATATCTTGAGAAGGGAGTGACAGAGAGGAATAGGACTCCATGCTGAGCCCAGGAGAGCCCGGAGAGGAGGGTGCAGGAGTGGGAATTAAAAGGAGGTATATGAAAGTGTGGGTGCCACTCATTTCCTGCCAGAGATGGGGACCCTCTCCCAGGGATGGAGAAGAGAATCTGGGGGACCACATCCCTGGGTCTCCTGTACTCTGGCTGGGGACGGGCAAAGGGCAGGCGAGGCAGGTCGGGGCTTGGCCTTTGGGACAGGCAGGGCACGCCGCCCGCCCATTTAGTGGGTAACTGATCGCCCCACGCCCCGCCCCAGCCGCCCGCTGCCAGCCTGAGCCGCTTAATCACCGCCCGCCCGGCCGCATTAGCATAGTAATGGCCTTTAAATTGAGCCTCTTTGTTTTTTAATTAAGCTCCCAGCAGGTACAGAGAAGAGCGATTATTGAGGAAGCTGCCAGTGCTAATCGCCCGCAGTCATTTGACAATTAAAAAGCGCCTAGCTTTAACCCTTTCCCCTCGCCCGCAGCAGTTCCCCCAGCATTTACCCAGCGCCAACTGTGCGCAAGCCCTCCCTACGGGATCTGCGGACCCCACCCCTGGCAACTCCGAGAGGTCCGAGAGGTCTCTGCCAACACCCCCATTTTGCTGATGAGCAAACTGAGGCTCAGAGAGGGGAGCTAACTTGTTCAATACACCCAGTTTGGTCACGGAAGAACTGGGGTGGCAGACAGGTTGCTAGAGAAAGCCAGCCGCCTGGTCTTTGCACCTTGTCCGCGCTCTACTTGGAATACTGTCCCGCTGTGAGTCTGGCAAAACGCTTCTCATCCTTCAAAGGCCAGGTGGGCACTTCCTAAGCCCCATGGCATGGAGTTCCCAGGGTATCCTCCTCTTCCTGCCACTTCATCCATTCCCCCAAATACTGATGTGGTGCTTACTGTGTGCCAGGTATGGTGCTGGGTGCTGGGGACGGCAGCGAACAAGCTGCTGGGAGACAGCCCATCCTGGGGACTGTGGTGGGGAGCGAGTCAGAGAAGGCCACTTTTCGGAAGACAGAGATATGGGCTGAGACGGGGAGAGGAGGGCGATCAGCCAGGCAAGGATGGGAGGTGACGGAGAGGCCAGGCAGGAGAGAAACACTGAGTGCAAAGGTCCTGAGAAACAAGGAGAATCAATGAGAAATAAAAGGTGCAGAGGGTTGTGAGGGAAGGGCGGGTGCCTGGAGCAAGAGGAAGCTAGGGAGTGCAGGAGCCTGCCTGAGTGTGCAGGGTCTTACACACTATCTACTTAACATTTTTTATCTTAAAAATAATTGAATTTGTTTTTGAAGAGGTAATGCATTCCATAATTTAATACTGAAATGTTCAAATATAAAAGGGCATTCTCTGCATCCTCCTCTATCCCATGCCTAGCCATGGGTCCCCTCCCCAGAGGCAATCCAGGTCTTACATTTGACCCTCCTCCAGAGATGTATCACACGTACACAAGCCCACATACACCAAGCCGAGTGCACCTGTCATTCCCCTCCCCGGCCTGGTTTTGAGTGTATTTTGGGGGGTTTTGTTTTGTTTTGGTAATGAGGACTGATTGGGATTTTTGTTCACTTTCTTTTTTATACAAACACTAATATGCTCTACAACCGCCACCCCCACCCCATGACTGGAGACAACTCTACGTCGGGACAAGGGCACCTGATTTTACAGCTGCCTGATCCTCTATTGCAGGGCAAACCCTAATTTATTTAACCCATGCCCTGTTGATGGCCTTGTGGGCCATTTAAAGGATTTTTGTCTTAATCTCAAGAGCCATGGGAAGTCATTGAAAGGTTTTAAGTAGGGAGTGGCTTGAGTGATTTACATTTTTTAAAGATCATTTGTGGGGAGACTCGCT
The DNA here is from genome assembly GCF_006542625.1 of Nomascus leucogenys. Lineage (NCBI taxonomy): Eukaryota > Metazoa > Chordata > Mammalia > Primates > Hylobatidae > Nomascus > Nomascus leucogenys. The sequence goes on along the minus strand of NC_044388.1, from coordinate 102,817,536 downwards.
CAGAGGGTCCAGGCTGGTGCCCTGCAGGTGAGAGGCACAGCGGGTCCTGGCTGGGGTCTTGGAGTGGGAGAGGGGGTGGGTTATCAGAGAGCCATGTAGGGAGTTCCTGAAGTGGGCAGGGGCTTTGGGGTTGAATGGGAAAACTGGGGTGGCTCCCTCGGCCCTGTCAGGTGCGTGGTCGATGTGGATGGGGGAGCCCTGCCTGAGATGGGAGCACAGGGTGGCAGATGGGGGACCACATGGAGATGCCAGGCAGGCAGTCACCTGGCTCACTGCACTGACTGCCAGCACAGCATCCATTCATCTTTGGGTCAGGGATCTCCCCACGCCAGGCTCTCTGATGCCCAAGAGGAGACAGATGGAGCTTAGCTGCCCCACAGGTGGCCCCAGGCCCCATCTCTGCCTGTTCACACTTAGCAGGGGCCTGTTGTTGGTGTTCCTGAATGCCCCCCCAACCTCCTCCACCCCACACCCCAAGTGGAGCAGGTGTTCCTGAAGAGGAGCAGCCCTGAGAAAGCCTGGCAGTGACTTTTTAATAAAGGAAGAGAAGCTTCCGCAAGGCACGGTGTTGGAGTGAGGAGGGCTCCAGACACTCAGAGACATATTCTGCCCCTAGTCACCACTGGGGAAGACCCCCTTCTCCTCTGTCCTTGGCTCCCTGGTGGGGGGAGGAGCAAGCTGTTGATGCCCTGGAGCCCTCCTCACTCTGTCCCTGACTCAGAACTAGAGGTGCCCCCCCAGAGAGGAGCTAGGGGCACAGCCAGGACCATCTTCTGGCTGCCTTGTACCGAATGGACAAGGCAGGGAGCACATAGCAGTGCAGGCAACGAGGGGTTAACAGTCCGCCCATCCCCATCTATCAGCCAGCATCTCCCAAACAGACGGACAGACAAGGCAGCTGTCCAAACAGGCCTGTGTACCTGGCCACGGCCGCAGAGAGGACAGGGCAGCGGCTGTTTACTCTGCTGCCGCCACAGGCGCACACTCACACACACACTGGCAGGCCATTTCCATCCAATCTCCCCGTGGGGATGCGCCCTCCACCCCTGCCCCTCCCACCACCCCTGCACAAGCAGATTCCTAAATGCTCATCTCCCAGACAAGGGCTGGGAATCTTCAGGAGTTGGGGAGGAGGTGAGGCGCCCAGGGAGCACAGTGCTGGCCCCTAGCCATGCCCCCGATGCCCCCTCTCTGCCCAGAGTGGAGGTGGACTATCTCAGAGCCTGGGGACCTGGTGAAACTGGGTGCCTGGAGAACCACCCCCTCAAAACCCCCCTGGCCTCATTGTTTGGCCCCAAATCTGTGTCCCCTTATCCATCTCCACCTCCCTGATGGTGCCAAAAGCTACCTCCTGCCCTGCCTAAGGGAGCCCTGAGCTTGACCCCATCGGCCTCCTGTGCGGCTCTCAGATCTGCCCAGCTCCCTGGTGCGGAGTTGTTTGTGGGGCCTGGTGTGTCAGACACCCAGAAAGTCCAGCCAGCAGCACGCAGGGCCCTCCCTACCCTCTATGGGTGGCTCCCCATTCACTCTGACAGGTCCCCTTAATGCCCTTTCCCTAGGGAGGGGCTCCCTGTGGTGTTGGGGGCTCCCCCAGACCCCAGCATGGATGCCTGCTGTGAGCCAGGCTCTGGCCTGAGCTCCTGGAGTTCTCATCTCCTCTCGACCCTGGAAGGCAAGGAGAATGAGTCTTCCCATTTCTCAGATGAGAAAACTGAGCCTTGTGCCAAGCCTCACAGCTACAAAATGCCAGAGTCCCCAGTAAGAGATAGGTCAGCGTGTGGTTGGGCAAAAGCCGAAAAGAGCCTCTTGCTTTGTGTGTGCGAGGAGTCCACAGGTGGGCCGCGAGAGGTGCACCATTCTGACCAAGTCCTGTGCCAGGTGCCATGTGCCTGGGCACGTCACTGGCCTCACTTCTGGCATCACTGGGGCCGGCAAGTGATAAAAGCCAACGCTCCCGCTTACCAGTGCCTCTGGGAGAGAAGCTCCTGCCAGGCTCTGCTGGCCAGGACATGGTGCAGCCAGGATTCTGTCCTGGGCTGTGTGCGCCCCCCTCCCTAAGGCCAGGCCCTGGACTGTTCCTCAGCCCCCCGCACCCCATGTGACATCTTTACGGCACATGCTGGGTCTGAGAAGGCCTGAATGGGGCGAGAGGGAGGCAGGACATCCCTCAAGTAACGGATTGTAAATTCCTGGGCCCCGGCTTTCCATCCCTAACAACCCCCTCCCAGGCTCACAGTGCCTGTCCCTTCGCAGCCAATTTAAATGAGGGGTCCCAGACCCGGGGCGTAAAGCATTCCAGACTTGGGAGAGGGGCAACTATTGTTTCTCTGGGAAAAAAATAAAATAAAATAAAATAAAATAAACTGAGTCTCTGCAGCTTCTAATCACTCTCACATGTGCTGCACGGGTCCCGCCAAGGACAGCTCTCTACAGTGTGTGAGCCCCGCATGGGCACAAACCCTGCCTCACCTACAGCCTGTGAGGGAGGCCCCTGATCTCCATTATTCCGTGGGAGAAACTAAGGCAGGGGGCGCTGCCAGACACTGGCTCTCATTTAGTCCCTCTAATAACCGTAACTCATGATCCCATTCCACAGAGGGTACAACTGAGTGCCTTGCTCAAGGTCACCAGCCAGTACTGGGCCAGCCAGGATGGCCTCCAGCAGACAGGCCCAAGGGATTTGAAGCCGGTCCTTCCGCCTCCAGAGCTGGAGACCTTCACCCCTTGCAGTGTGGCCTCCCTATGTGAGGAGCATCCACTGACCCCTTGGATGGAGCCCGGCCCCAGCAGCCCTGCCCCAGGCAGGTCCCATCATGGCCACAGCTGGGGCCCGGGAGCATCAAGGCTGGTTTTTAATAAGGAAGATGAATTTACTTGGAAGCCCCAGTCCAGGAGAAGGGGGTGGTGGAGAATGCCGACCTCGATTCCCTCTCTGCCCCTCTGGACGGAGGGGAGTGGAGGCCTGGCCAAGTGGCCTCTGGGCTGCTGGGGGCCTGGGCTGTGGGGGGCCGCTGCCCTGGCCTGGAGGGAGCTGGCTCACTCTCTCTCCCCGAGTAAGCCCACAGGATATTACACTGCCTTTGTGTGCCTGGTGACCCAGCTGCTGGTTATTGAAAAATTCCACCGCTCGGCACAGGGCAGGCCCGCTGACCCCTCATCCCGGGGCGCGCCTATCTTTCAAAAGATACAGGATTAGAGAGCCAGAGCCGGCCTGGAGCAGTGCCCCGTCTGGGGTGTCTGTGTTTTTGCGGCCTCTCGGGATACTGGCTGGAGTGGGCTCTTGGCGCAGGATTTAATTAGTTGGAATCAGCCTGCGATTACTGCGGCGACTATTTACCCAGCCACTCTGCAGTCTGAGCTCTGCTCGGAACAAAGATGGGCCCCTCGGCCCTGGCTGGCCAGGCCAGGGGCCCCAGCTGAGCCCGGGCCCAGCTGCTGGGAGGGGAGGGCTGTGGGCCTGGCAGGCCTTCTGCTGGCGCACCTCATTTAGCTGATATTTGTGGGTTTTCGCAATGCAAAGCATCTACGTGGGGCTTTTAAAAAATTAAAGCATCTCAAGAAATTTATGACCGATTTCCGAGCGGGGTCCCCTCCCCCCAGCTCAGAGCTCGGTGGTGGCGAAGCAGAGCTGGGTTTACTGGGGTGGGATTGAATTCCTGCCAACGGCTGGTGAGCTGGGCATGGGGTTGTGCCCGGGAGCCAAACTCTGGAGAGTAGGGGAGGTGCCCCAGCTGATGGTTCTCTTGCCCCCTTCTCTGCCACCTGGGATGGCCCCTGGCTGTGTATCTGTCCTGCACTCCCCTCCAGACAACCACAGTGGTGGCAGCTGGCGTGGGAGGTCTGTGTGTGCTGGGCTCCCAATCCTCATGCCTATCCACAGCTACACCCACACCCATGAGAATTTGCCTGTGACACGCGCAGTAAGTCTTCACTTACCCTTGTGGATGGATTCTTGGAAACTGCGACTTTAAGAGAAACGCCATATAATGAAATAAACTTTTTTCATCCATGTTATATGGAAACGTTATTTGAGGACCCTCTGTCTGTGGTTTCGCTTAATGTCACAGTTTCCAAGAAACTATCCAAGAGGGTGAGGGAGGAATGACTGTACTGCCACCCACAGCACCCAGGTACCATGTATGTGTGTACACCTGTATTGCATGTGCCAACAGTCTAGGCCCTCACCCGTGTCCACCCACACATGCCTGCCAATACATATGTGTATGTTGACACTATGTGTGCATATGTGTACTCAAGCATGTCTACCTACTCACACCTACCCGTCCATCTGCATCTGCCCAAGCCTGCTGTTTACACATGCCCACATATGCCCCCACAATATACCGGCAAATCTGAGCGTGTCTGCACCCATATGCACACATACTGGCCACATACACTCACATGCACGCTCTACACACCAAGGATGCGTATCTGCACAACTCTATCTACAGGCTGCTGAGTGTGCTCACACATTTACACACATGCACAACTGCTGATGCATTTGTACATGCACATGCACACGTGTCCACCCGTGGGGAGGTCTGCGGCCTCTACTCGTGTATGCACATGTCTGGCCATGGGAGGCGGCTGTGGGGGCTGTTTCAGGGCTCTGCCCCTTGGAGGGGGTCACTCAGACCAGTGTCAGGTGACTGCTCTGGGGGCCCAGCTGGTATATTCTGGGAGATTGAGGCACACGCCGGGACTCTCTTGGGAATTGGGATTTGGGTTAGGGCCCTCCCAGTGCCAGGTTTCTGGAAAAGTTGCCAGGAAGGGGGTCTCCTCGCTGTCTGCTGGGTGACCTCGCCCCTAGTTGTCACCAATCCTCCACCCAGGAGCCCTGCCCTCAGCCTCTTCGGAAGGCTTCATTTCTCTCCTGCCCCCTCCACTTCTAACCATGGCTGCTGTGGTTCCTGTCCTGCCTTGTGGCCTGGAGAGTACCTGGGGGCCATCCTGGGGGAAGGGCAGAGGAGCGGACTGCCCAGATCCTGAGGAACTTTGGACTCTGACGACCTCCTTTTCTGCCCTGCCCTAGAGACAACTGACCCCAGCCCTCATCCCATGGACACACACCTTAACACATGTGCACACATATGAGGTGACCAGAACGGCACCTACTTACACAGAGAAACATACTGCCATATACAGACCTACACACAGGCACCTGGGGTCACACACAGTGTGCACAGACATACCCAGAGGAGACAAAAGCCCCAGTTATACACTCACACACGTGAACATGAGACGCTGGACAAACAAGGATACATCAAAACGAAGACCCGCAGGCCCACACGGATGCTCAAGCCGGCTGCAGGTGCCCAGGGACACACCCAGACACATGTGAACACACACACATGCGCTCATACAAATACACAATGCAGACCCGAAGGAAACTCTTTTCTCAGAAGTCCAGGAAGGCCCAGGCAGAGAGGGCAGTGACCCACGCACAGTCTGAGACTGGTTGGTGGGGAGGCCAGGGCTCCCGACTCATGGATTGGCCCCTCCCTCTCCCCAGGCCTCATCCGCTGGGAGTCCTCATATCCACAGGAGCCCTCATCCCTGTCTCCACCCTCGCGGCCAGGCCTTGTTTCAGCCTCACCATCCAGGCAGTCCATGCCCTCTCAGGTGCACCCTCGCCGCGTGGAATGCCCTTCCGCCCTCCTGCCCATGCCAGCTACAATCTTCCTCTCGTCCCCTCGCCCTCTGCCCTCGGGGTCCAGGACTGCTCAGGGCTCAAGCTGCCAGAGAGCCCCTTGGCAGGGTTGGGCCCCAGGCCTGCTGCTGCTTCCGTGTCCATTTCTAAACAGCAAACGAGTCTGGCCGTGACTCAGTTTCCTCACCCAGTCAAGCATTCTTGATGGCGTAACAAAGGGCAAGTGCAGCATGCTTTTCCCAACTGTGGATACAAAGAGCCAGGTTCCAGAAGGCCCCTCTCCCTACCTGTCTATCATCCCCTGTCAAGCACCACCCAGGAGGGCCTGGGGGATGTGGGGTTAGGGGGACAAGAGGTGAGTGGGGCCTCTTTGGGGTCTGAAAGATGTGGATTTAAATTCTGCTTCTGGGCCAGGCACGGTGGCTCATGCCTGTAATCCTAGCACTTTGGGAAGCTCAGGTGGGTAGATCGCTTGAGGTGAGGAGTTGGAGAACAGCCTGGCCAACATGGTGAAACCCCGTCTCTACTAAAAATACAAAAATTAGCTGGGTGTGGTGGTGCACGCCTGTAATCCCAGCTACTCAGGAGGCTGAGGCAGGAGAACTGCTTGAACTCAGAAGACAGAGGTTTTGGTGAGCTGAGATGGCGCCACTGCACTCCAGCCTGGGCGACAGAGCGAGACTCCATCTCAAAATAATAATAATAATAATAAATAAATCCCGCTTCTGTATTTGTGTCTTAGCTTTGTGACCTTGGGCCCATGACTCTACCTCCAGAGCCTCAATTTCCTTGTCTGTAAAATGGGAGGTTATGATCTGCCTCTGCAGCGTTCTGGTGAAGGTGTGATGAGACAGTAAGCACTGAGTGGCCAGGACTGTGCTCAGGAAGTGACACAGCCTGACTCCGCCACCCTTTCCAACCCAGAGGGATCTTTCCCTGCAATGCTGAGGTCTCTGCAGACCCCTGGTCTCAGTAAGATGTCTGTCCCTGAGCCCCAAACACCAACGTGCTTCCTCAGCAGCTCTTCTTCTGCTCTCCATTTCCTACCCTGCCAGGACACTCCACTCCTTTCAGTCCCTCAACCTGCCCCCTCTCACCTTCCCTGGCCAGCCCTGCTCTGTCCACACCCAGTGGGACCACATCGTCACCTGCACTTCCTTCCTCAATCAACCTGCTTTCAGCTGCCTCTGCTTTCCCTAAGCTATCACTCAGCTGAAAACAAACAACACCTTCCAAACCCAAGCGTCTCATTCATTGATTTATTTATTTAACTGGCCCTTGCTTACTGAGCAGCTACTATGGGCCAGGCACTGTGCCAGGGGCTGGACAACTAAGCACACGCTACCCTCTGCCACTGGCCACCTTTGGCCATCCCTTTCTTCTGGAAACTCTCTGAAGGCACACCGTCTTGGTCTCTCCCCAGAGACGTGTGGGTTCCTAGTTCTCCACCTGCTCTTAAATGCCAGGACCCTCAGGGTTCTTGTTCTCTTATGGCTTTGAGTGTCACTTAATGCCAAAAGCTCTCACACCACCACCTCCAGATCTATAGCACTGGCCCCTCCCTCAAGCTCCCAGCCTCTCTGGGGATCCAGACCCCTTTACTGGCCTGCTTCCTGGGCTGCTCTGTGGATGCCCCTAAGGCAGCACTGCCCAGTGTGTTTACACTCCAGCTCCCGTCACGCGGCACATGTGCACAAAGACATATGTACCAGGATGCTCACTGATGTATGGTGTGTGTGACAGCAAAGCACTGGCAGCTGCCCAAAGGGCTGTCAGTAGGGAAATGGGTTCATAAATCAAAGTTCACCCATTCCCTGGACTGTTACGTCGTGGCTGCAAGATATAGCAAATCTGCGTGTACTGATGTGCGCAGGTGTTCTCAGCGTGTTGCTAAGTGGGACAAGCCAGTACAGAGCAGAGCAGTTAGAGGAAATATGGATCCCGTCAAAAGGAAAACCAAGTGGATGTGCACAGAACATGCTCCTACGTTGTAGGAAAGGCCTGGAACGTTACCCATCGGTCGAGTGACCGCCTCTGGGAAAAGGGTGGGGGAACGGATGAAGGCTGTCCCATTTTGTTTGACTTCTGCTTTGCCTGAATTTATTTTACAATGAGCGACAACGATTGTGTAATATAAAAAAGAAAAAATCTATAAGAAATACAGAGAAGAAAAAAAAGACCAATTTGTCATTTCCCCCTAAGCTCAGTTCCCTCTGACCAGCTCTTCTGCAAATGACTGTTCTTCCAGGGCTGAGAGAGAAGAAACCTCGAATCCTTCGCCCAGGCCTCTTCCTCTCCCATTCTTCCCACGCGCCCCTCTGCAGGCCCTCATCCCTGTACAACTGCCCTGCCCAGGCCTCCTTGTCCCCTCTGCTGTCCCCTGTCTCTTTCAGAATGAAAATCGAACTGCATCATGGCCTGCTCAGAAGTCTTCAGTCTCTCCACTTACACGCAACAGGACAGGGCAGCCCTGACTACCCAGTGTGTTCTCAGCATACAGCACATAGAACACGGGTATGTAAAGCATGTAGAATGGCGCCAGCAAGGTTATTAGCATTGCTATTATTTTAACAACCTGTTTTTCACACTTCCCTTCTTCCTTTTGCCCTCAATTTCCTTTCTTTGCTCTCACTTACTTTTCCACCCTCTTTTTCTCTTCCTGCCTCCCTTTCCTCTTTCCAGAAATGGATCTGCAGCTCCAGCCACACCAGGGCAGGCTCTCCCTAATCCCATCAGCCTCCATCACCTGGCTCAGCTGCTCTGAGGTCTGTGCCCTCAACTCCGTGCCTTGGCTCTCCCTGTCCCCTCTCCTGGGCCTGCCCCCTGCCCCTCCAGGGCTGTCAGCTGAATGCTTTTCATCCTTCCAGGCTGGATTCGATGGGCACTTCCTTCAGGGATCCTGCCTGCTCCCAGCATCTTCCAGCGGGCTGCCCCCAGGCGGTGGTGAGCAGAGCACCAGAGCTGGGTTCAGACCCATCTGTGCCTCTCAGCAAATCTCAAACCTCAGTTTTCCCATCTGTAAAATAGGCCAGCCATAGAAGCTGCCTGGTAGGTTGTTCTGAGGGTTACTGAGGCACAGGGCAGAGCGCCTCAGCACAGCGCCTGGCTCGGGAACCTCTGCGTGGGAGCTGTGATGAGAGGCCTCCTCCGATCTTTGTTCACCAGCACAGCTCAGCCTCTCCGCGCATGCTGCCTGCTGGGTTCTGGTCAGCGTCTGCATTCACCCCGGAGACAATGGTGTTGCCCTCCCCACGCTGGCCTTGCTGGGGCTGTGGGGAGGTCTCCATGCAGGGGGACACAGCTGAGCTGCCCCGGGCTGGCATGGGCTGGCCCCACCGAGGTAGCGGGCTACCCGGGGGGTTGGTAGGGGGCAGCTGGTGCCTACTCTGTTCAAAGGCCAGCGATTCTCCACGGCTGGTGAAGCGGGTGGGAGGGTGTCCTGTGAACCCCTCCTTCCAAAGACACACCACCCAGGGGAAGGAGTGGTCCAGATCAGAGACAGGGCAACCCCGCCCCTGCAGCCCAGCACAAGGAACACCGGAGGTGCTTTTGTTTCTCTGGTAAGAGGAGCCTCCCGCCTCCTCCAGACTCACCCTCCCGGAGCAGCCCCGCTGGCCGGCGGCCGCCGAGCTCCAAACTGGGCGAGCCTTTTCTGCAACACTCAGTAAATACTCAATACTGCATTAAAGCAATAAATAGTCATTTTAAGGAAACCGAGACTCAATTTAGCCACCAGAGTCAGGAGCAGTGGTTAGCAGGGCTGCGGAATGTCACTGCACAGCTGGCAGCCCCGCCCCCGCCGCCCCAGCCCCGGCTCCAGGGGGAGGCCCAACAATGGCCGTGCCAGGCTGCACCGCCCCTCCCCCCAAATCAGGTTACGATGGACCGTGGAGGAGGGGGACTGGCTCAGCCAGCAGCTAGCTCCAGGGAGCTGGAGGAAGCCAGAGAGGCGCGAAGGCATGGAGGAACACCCCACCTCCACCTGGGGATAATAATAATAAAACTAACAAGAACAGCAGCACTGGCAGGATTAGAAGACAAGCAATTCCTGAATGGACTGAATGGACACTTGCCCAACGCAAGCACAGCACTAAGGACGGTACAGGCATCCCTGTGTTTAATGCTTCAGCCCCTCCAATGAGAGAGATACCTTCATCCCAACTTCGTAGGTAGAGAAACTGAGGCTCAGGAAGCTGAATTACTTTGGTCAAGGTCAGGAAATAATTGCACAACGTGTGCATTTATTTATTTTTTTTCGAGACGGAGTCTCTCTGTCGCCCAGGCTGGACTGCAATGGCGTGATCTTGGCTCACTGCAACCTCCGCCTCCCAGGTTCAAGCGATTCTCCTGCCTCAGCCTCCTAAGTAGGTGGGATTACAGGCGCGCACCACCACACCCAGCTAATTTTTGTATTTTTTAGTAAAGACGGGGTTTCACCATGTTGGTCAGGCTGGTCTTGCACTCCTGACCTCGTGATCTGCCCGCCTCAGCCTCCCAAAGTGCTGGGATTACAGGCGTGAGCCACCGTGCCCGGCCAACTTGTGCATTTATTAAGCACCTAGTACAGGCCATGCACTATCTCTGTGACATGTTCCCATTCTACAGACAAGGGAAGTGAGACTCCCAGCATGGAAGGGACTTGGAGGTGACACCTCTTGGCTCCTTGCCCACAGGGCCCCTTGGCCTGGTTCAAGGGGAAGGGGTATACTGCCTCCCCCCGCATCCCTGGGGCTGTCTGTTTGGGTGGGGGATTGGGCTGGGCTGCACTGCAGGGGTAACTTGGGGGGGCCTGGTCCTGTGATTTGGTCTCCAAGTTATGTGGGCGAAACAAACAAGGCTCCTCTGTGCAGAGCTGGGGGATTTGTGCTCACCGCCATGGAAACTACACAGAGCGTGGGGGAAGGGGAGTATGGCGCAGCTCCCCTTTACACATGTGAGACCCCCCCAACAGCCTCAGACCTGGGGCCAGCTGTGGGTGGCCTGGAGGTGGCTGGAGGCAGACGAGGGCTGGCTGGACAGGCATCCTCCACCTGGTATCCCCTGGGCTGGGGTTGGGAGACAAGAGCCTGGCACAGGACTCAGACTTGGGATCTGTGGGTGCAGCTGGCACGGGAGGGCAGAGGAGCCCTGGCAGTCAAGATGTGCCAAAAATACCAGGCAGAGATAAGAGCAGCAACTCCTACCCACCTGGCTAAAAATAGCCCCATACTGGGAGGCAGAGAGGCCCCCGGGATTCCCCAAAGACAGCCTGGCCTGCTGCCCCGCCCCATGGGTGGCCTGGTCTGGGATGAGCCCATTTCCCAAGCAGGGCAACCAAGGCCAAGGAGAGGGCAAGGGCCAAGCACGTCGTCTTGGGAAAAGCATTCTCAAGTACCGTGTGCTGACTATGTGCCAGACACTGCCTGGCAAGTGATCCACAAGCCTGGTGTCAACCAAAACAAATTGAAATGGTGATAACAATGGAGGCAGGCATTAATGTTTACTGCATACTCATCAGGTGCCAGACACTACTCCAAACATCGTATGTGTTTATCTCATTTTAGAGACGAGGGTTACTATTATCCGCATTTTGTAAATGAGAAAACTGAGGCTCAAAGAGGTCAAATTCCTTGCCAAGGTCACACAACTGTGGAAGTGGGAGTGCTGAGATTTGAACCCAAGTCCCTCTGCTCTCAAAATTCTTTTTTTTTTCTTTGTTTTTTTTGAGAAAGAGTCTTGCCTTGTCACCTAGGTTGGAGTGCAATGGTGTGTTTTCGGCTCACTGCAACCTCTGCCTCCAAGGTTAAGTGATTCTCCTGCCTCAGCCTCCCGAGTAGCTGGGAATATAGGCATGCACCATGCCTGGCTAATTCTTTGTATTTTTAGTAGAGACAGGGTTTCACCATGTTGGGCAGGCTGGCCTCGAACTCCTGACCTCAAGTGATCTGCCTGCCTCAACCTCCCAAAGTGCTGTGATTACAGGTGTGAGCCACTGCACCAGCCTCAAAATTCTTAAGCCTTAGGTTGTTCAGCTGAGGTCAGTAAGGCTCAGAAAGGGACATTCGCTTGCCCTGGGTTGCACAGCAATAGAGCCAGGACTGGAACCCAGAGTTTTCTGACTCCCAGGTCCAAGCTCCTCTCCAGATCCCAAGTGAGTCACCACTGCCAACGCCACCCTCCTTGCCAGCAGTGTGTTTGGATTGTGTTTGTCTGTCTTCCTGACGGGTAGTCCTGCCTCTGCCCCAGTCTCCTCTGTCTGTGGGGTCCCATTTGAGCTGAGGGCACCAGGCTCCCTATCTGTCCCTGGTGGCACAGCCCCACCTGGAGGAAGCTTAGGCCAGGGCCTGGGGCTGCCCTGTCTAGACACTTCTTGAATCCCGGCAGCGGTGGCCGCTTTCGCGGGCCTGGCCTGGCTGAGCCCAGCAACAATGGGCCCTCTGTGCCCAGCTTGGGGCCTGCTCCAACAGGCCGCCCACCGGCTCCCAGCCCAGCCCACACTTCCACCCATACCTCTCTGGGCCCCTGTGCCCACCCTGGGAGCAGGCCTCCTTCCTCCCGAGGGCAGGGCGTGGGAGCCTCCCATGGCTAGACCGGGGAACTGGTTCTGCAGAATTCTCAGGGCTGCTCTCCCAGACTGGGCTGGGAGCCAGGAGGCCTCCAGGGGCAGGAACCAGTCCCTGCCACTACCCTCAAGCAAACAGATCCTGGCCCCACTTTACAGCCAAGCAAATTGAGGCTCAAAGGGAATTCCCTGACAAGGATCACGGGGAACTATACACGAATGTCTCCTGAGAAGGTATAGTAATGATAATCATTATTATTATTAAGCCACCATGTACTGAGCAGTCACTTGCCCCAGGCTCGTTATAAGCACCACACAGGGGCCACTATTAATCAGAAGAGCCTCCCAGTACAAGGCATCATATAACCCCATTTGTACAGATGAGAAACCTGAAGCCCAGAGAGGTAAAGACACTTGCATAAGGACACACAGCGGGCAAACAGCAAAGCAGGGACTGGTAGCAGCAGCCCTGTGTCTGTCTGACTCCAGCTTTCTTTATCCTGCAGGGCGCTGGGTGGGGGAGGGGTGCAGGGGGCTCGGCTGCCCCGCAGGTGTCCCATGCCTAGTGGGCCTAGCACGGGAGAAAGGCCCCTTCCTGCTGCAGTTCCGCCTCCACAATCCCTGCATTGTTGATTCATTAGGTAATTTCCCTGGAAGCACCAGCTGTTCAGAGGGTACGGAGATGACTGATTGAGGCGGCTGAGGGCTGCAGGGGCCACTGGGCCAGGGGGCGCTGCAGGCCTGGCCAGGTGTCCCCCTCCCCTCTGCAGCGGCCACACCTTGCAGGGAACCCTCAGGGCTCCAAGGATAGCGAGGGGCAGGCCAAGCCCCTCCCACTGGGGCCTGGCATTCTCAGGTGCCTGCTCAACTCGGGCCCGCAGCCACACTGCAGGCTGGCAGGTGGGGAGGGGTGGGCGGGGCCCCATAGGGCTCCAAAGAGCCCCAGGCTCCTGGTGGCCCAGCTGAGCTGGGGCAGTTGGGGCAGGAGGGAGGGCCCTCCCTTGTCTAGGGTTCCTCTGAAAGCCGCCTCTCCATGGCCTCCGGGACTGGCCCATTAAACCTGCTCCTGCTGCCCCACAAACAGACAGCGACCATGTGCTTCGGCTCAGCCTCTGTGCCCCCCACAGTGGCCCTCTGCCCACCATACCCAGAGCAGCTGCACCATCCTGGCTGCCTAGTCTGTCCTACTGCTCAGAAACCCACTCTGGCCCTGACAGACAGAGTTCCTGGAGAGAAGCCAACAGGGCCTTGAAGGGGGCCAGGCATGAGGCGTCCACACTGGCCCGAGAGGTCACCCCGCGTGGGGTGTCCACACTGGCTTGAGGGGTCGCCCTGTGTCAGGGTGTCCACACTGGCCTCAGAGGTTGTCCTGTGTGTGGGCATGTCTACTATGGTTAGAGGCTGCCCTGTGTGAGGCTGTCCTATGTGGGATGTTTTCCAAATTTCCATTCTTCTTCCCCTGGCTACCTCTCACCCATCCCAGATCCCAGCTCTTAGTTTAGACGTTGCTTTTGTAGGGACATCCTCTATGGGGTCCCTTGATTGGTTGAGCACTCCTGTTCTGAGTCTCCAGCAGCCGCCTGTGGGTCCCCTACCATGGCATCTCCCAAAATGCCCTGTCACTGCCTATTTCATCATTTGTGTTGAGTCCCACCTAAGAACCATAGCAGGCATTGACTTCAACTGGCTTGGTTGGAGCTGCCGCCACAGCCGCACTAAGGGCTCAGGGAATACTGTTGTTAGGTGAAGGAAGGGGCAGATAAACAGTAAAGTTCAGTGGAGATCACCCCAAGGGTTCACATCGGCCTTTGCAATCCCCCTCACATGGATTCCAAGCTCTTCTATGGGTTTTCCATGTTCTAGGCTTTGATATAAGCCTTTTACAATGTTAACTCAGTTCACTCTCACAGTGACCAGTGGAGGTGGCTATTGCTACTAACCCCAGTTTACAGATGAGAAAGCTGGGGCACAAAGAGGGTAAGTGTCTTGTCCAAAGTCTCACAGTAGTCGAGCTGGGGTTTGACCCCAGGCCACCTGGCTGCAGCATCCACATTCATTGCTACACTATTTACATTGGCCTTAGAAGTCACTTCTTGGGCAGCTCCAAGCAGTTGTACACGGACCACAGAAAGCTTACATTGCCTTGGCCACACCAGGACAAACTATAAGGCCAGTGTAGACACACACATAGGACAACCTCTGAAGCCAGTGTAGACACCCCTACACAGGACAATCTCTAAGGCTAGGGTAGACACCCCCACACAGGACAACCTCTAAGACCAGTGTAGACACCCCCACACAGGACAACCTCTGAAGCCAGTGTAGACACCCCTACACAGGACAACCTCTGAAGCCAGTGTAGACACCCCCACACAGGACAATCTCTAAGGCTAGGGTAGACACCCCCACACAGGACAATCTCTAAGACCAGTGTAGACACCCCCACACAGGACAACCTCTAAGACCAGTGTAGACACCCCCACACGGGACAACCTCTGAAGCCAGTGTAGACACCCCCACACGGGACAACCTCTGAAGCCAGTGTAGACACTCCCACATGGGACAACCTCTGAAGCCAGTGTAGACACCCCCACACGGGACAACCTCTAAGACCAGTGTAGACACCCCCACACGGGACAACCTCTAAGACCAGTGTAGACACCCCCACACGGGACAACCTCTGAAGCCAGTGTAGACACTCCCACATGGGACAACCTCTGAAGCCAGTGTAGACACCCCCACACGGGACAACCTCTAAGACCAGTGTAGACACCCCCACACAGGACAACCTCTGAAGCCAGTGTAGACACCCCCACACAGGACAACCTCTAAGACCAGTGTAGACACCCCCACACAGGACAATCTCTAAGGCTAGGGTAGACACCCCCACACAGGACAATCTCTAAGACCAGTGTAGACACCCCCACACAGGACAATCTCTAAGGCTAGGGTAGACACCCCCACACAGGACAATCTCTAAGGCCAGTGTAGACACCCCCACACAGGACAACCTCTGAAGCCAGTGTAGACACCCCCACACAGGACAATCTCTAAGGCCAGTGTAGACACCCCCACACAGGACAACCTCTGAAGCCAGTGTAGACACCCCCACACAGGACAACCTCTGAAGCCAGTGTACACCCCCACACGAGACAACCTCTGAAGCCAGTGTAGACACCCCCACACGGGACAACCTCTGAAGCCAGTGTACACCCCCACACGAGACAACCTCTGAAGCCAGTGTAGACACCCCCACACAGGACAACCTCTGAAGCCAGTGTACACCCCCACACGAGACAACCTCTGAAGCCAGTGTAGACACCCCCACATGGGACAACCTCTGAAGCCAGTGTACACCCCTACATGGGACAATCTCTAAGGCCATTGTAGACACCCTCACACAGGACAATCTCTAAGGCCAGTGTAGACACCCCAACACAGGACAATTTCTAAGGCCAGTGTAGATACACAAAGGACAACCTTTGAAGCCAGTGTAGGCACCCCCACACAGGACAATCTGTAAGGCCAGTGTAGACACACACACACAAGATAACCTCTGAACCCAGTGTAGACACTCCCACACAGGACAATCTCTAAGGCTAGTGTAGACAAACACACGGGACAATCTCTAAGGCCAGTGTAGGCACCCCCAGATAGGATAATCTCTAAGGCCAGTGTAGACACCCCCACACAGGACAATCTCTAAGGCTAGTATAGACACACACACAGGACAATCTCTAAGGCCAGTATAGACACACATACAGGACAATCTCTAAGGCCAGTGTAGACACCCCCACACAGGACCACCTCTGAAGCTAAGCCAGCATCATCAGAGCCAGCAGAGCCCCTGGCCTAAGAGTGTGTGAAGAGGCTGGATGGGCCATGCCCGCCCTGCTGGGATGAGGACGGATGGGGGCCTGCAGGGCTGACCTAGCCCTGGCCCAGCTGGAGCACAGGACAGCCTCCTGGGGACAGCGGGAAATTGCCATTCTCCACTAAGGGGCCGCTGCTGGAGGGAGCCTTCCCAGCCCAGCTGGGAGAGGGTCAGCAGTGCCCCTGGACATGTTCTGCCTGGGCCTGGGACCCTCCTCACCACCTGCCCAGCACTGGTGGCCAGGACAAGAACCAGACAGGCTTGGGGCATGAGTTGCCTGAAGCTGTCACTCTCTATGGGGGAAGGGGGCCCATTCAGGCTTGTGACAGGGCCCTTCTGGGGCTAGACAAAAGGCCCTGGCTCCCAGCAACAGACAGTAAGAAGTGTGCCTGTGAGTGCATCTGAGCGTCTGCATGTGTCTGCATGCCTCTCTGTGCGTGCATGAAGGAGAGGATACCTCGGCAGACCCCAGCCCCAGAACACCCGCCTCTCAGCCCCCTGAAGGGTCCCTCCCACTCTGTATCCCAGCCTTGGATCAGGCCTGCCCCAATCCTATGTGGGTCCTCTAGGTGCCTCTCGCCTCCAGTATGGACTTCTCATGTCCCCAGGAAGTCCTCCTTCCCTCCACAGCAAACCAGGCCTGATACGGGCAAGGGGGCTTTCTGAATTTGAACCCCCGGTCTCTCCTGCTGCAATTAATGCAAATAACTTTCCCAGGTTTTGGCTTGATAATTTGATTATTTGTTCGGCATTTATCTTAAGCAAAGTGGATGACAAATAACTGCAAACTAATGTGATAAAAGCCATTTATAAAGCTGCCTCGTTCGGGGGCCTTCCCCTAACTATTTATGACAAGGTAATAACGCTGCCGCGTGCGGCCGCCTGCCTTTAAATTGGTTACTTAGAGGCATGATGGATGACGGGCGAGGCCACCTTCTTCTGAGGAGAGCTCCTGATTTCTGATCTCATTTTTGAGGATAATGAATTATATCTAATTAGTCCTTCCCAAATCTAATCAGGAGCTGGGAATGTGGACCAGAGGGAGGGGGCTGGCAGGCAGCAGGGAGGGCAGGGGGTCAGCAGGAGGGGTGCCCTGGGCCCGGCAGCCTGGGGGAGGGCCAGCCAAATTTGAGGCTGGCTTGCTGTCACCCACTTCCCACACCCTGGCCGAAGGGATCCAGAGCTAGTAAGTCCCTCCCTCATTTTAGAGCCTTGACTCCCTTTCTCCAAACCCCAAGCCTGACATTTGGTACCCTTTGC
This sequence comes from Nomascus leucogenys, assembly GCF_006542625.1. Lineage (NCBI taxonomy): Eukaryota > Metazoa > Chordata > Mammalia > Primates > Hylobatidae > Nomascus > Nomascus leucogenys. The sequence goes on along the minus strand of NC_044388.1, from coordinate 102,800,211 downwards.
AGACTCACCCCCTCCTGCCCTGTCCCACTCCTACAACCCAGCCCCCACATTTCCCAGACACAGACCCCTGACCTCTGCACTTGGCTGGGATTCCCTCTCTGCCCTTCATACCCAGGAGTCTCCGGCTTGGTTGTTCCCACTCAGGTCCCTTGGCCCCTCTTCTAAGACCTCCCTGTTCCACTGCTTACTCCCCCAAGCAAGGACCTAAGTAGGGCCTCTTGCCCATCCTCTTCTGGAAACTGATCACTGGACAGCTAGCCCACACTGGACTGTGCTGCTAAGTGAGGCAGGCACCCCTTCTTCTGGCCAGACAAAGGACTGTGCCAGGTCTAGTCCCCAACTCACTCCTAGGCTGGGTGCCCTCATGCAGGGAACATCCTGCATCACAGAAATGGACAGCCCTAGGTGATGTCACAAAACTGGGAGCTCCCTGCGGTTCCTTGACTTGTCTTGGTATTTCTTCATCTCATACGCTGGCTGGCGCATAAGCAAGTCCTCACTAGTGGCCGAATGCTTGCCTGAATGAATGAACGGATGCATCAAGAGTCTCCCACTTCCAAAACTCTGGCCCGGGAGCTGCAGAGCCAGGGCATGCGTGCCCCTGTGGAAACGGCAAGGGTTCTGTGGTGAGGATGCCCAGCCAGCCTCCCTGAGGAGGCTTCTGGGATCCAAAGTCTGTGGATCTTCTCCCCCCAACCCCAGTCCTGACCCCAGATGCAGGCAGCCATCCCCTGCTCCCAAGGATAAGGTGATCCTGGAAACATGTCACCATTGGGGAGCAGACTTGCACATAAGCAGAGTTCTGCTTGCAGAGAACTGAAAGTATGATCAGATTCTCAAATACGCTTTGCCTATTTCATGCATTTTGTGTGTCATATCAGATACCTGACCAAGAAAGATACTTGCCAGCATTTTATGCTCTACCATATTTATGTGTTCAAATGTCATTATTTCTCTTCACCATCAGACAGTCTTATGTTCACCTTGCCAAGCTGGTGATGTCTACCTCTGTGGGAAGAATGTTTCTTCTTACTAGTAGTAGTGCTTTTATTTTGCCCAGTTCTCACTTATTTTACTTTTTCAAAATCTCAGAACAAAATGCAATAAAATATTGAAAAAATTGCACAAGTGCTGCTTAAAGGGTGGCAGTAGGGCCAGGCAAGTGTTAGGTGACCAGGGCCACCCCTAAGAGTGTGAATCCTTCTTTCATCAGGCGATAGGAAAAAGCCAGATCTGGGGTAGAGGAAGGTTTGGGGGTCTGGCACATAGAAGGTCAGAGGGCCTGGTGTCTTTCCCTACTCAGTGCTTCTCAATTAGAGGTGATTTTGCCTCAAGGGGCATTCAGCCATGTCTGGAGACATTTTTGATGGCCATGGACTGGGGGATGCGGTGCCAGCGGCATCTTGTGAGTGGCAGCTGAGATGCTGCTGAACACCCTACAGGCATAGGACAGCCTCCCACAGCAAAGCATGAGCTGACCCACCACATCAACCTGCTGAGCCTGAGAAACCTTGCAGTCTGTTTTAGACTCATGTCAGAGAACTCAGCTCTCACCTGCTGAGAGCATGAAGGCTTGAGGGACGGGCAGGAAGAACACGCCACCGCCCTCCAACTAGACTCCCACCTCTCCCCATGTCCCAAGAGTTCCCTGAGGCATCACATCCCTTCCTTCCTCGGTACAGTGGCCTTCAGAAATGCCTCCTCCAAGTGGCTTCTGAGGCCTTTGTCCTTGTCTGTCTGAAACCATGAGCCTAGGGAGATGGCCTGTGAAGATCGATCGATCGATCGATCTATCTATCTATCTATCTATCTACCAGATCTCACTATGTTGCCCAGGCTGGTCTTGAACTTGTGAGCTCAAGTGATCTGCCTGCCTTGGCCTCTCAAAGTGCTGGGATTACAGGTGTGAGCTACTGCATCCAGCCTGAAGATCTTGTTTAATATTTCACTTCAACAGAGGTGCTCATTGATACTTGTCTGTTTTCCATTCCTCATCTAAGGAAACTGCAAAAAATAAATTTGGTAAAAAAAACAAAACAAAAACAAAAACAATCTCCCAATGAACTCATCAGCCTCCTGTGGTCAGACAATGTGAATTCTCTCTCTCATCCCATTTTTCCTTCCATTTGGGCTGCTAGGATGCTCAGAGTTCAATTTAATCCTCTACTTTAGTGGAGACTGGCCTGGGTATTTGACATACTTCCCCAGTACACTCTAGGGATTTGATCCTCTGCTTTTATTTTTGAGAACTTGACTGACTCTTCGCCTCCTCTTGGAAGCTGTCTATACCCTTTTGGGAAGTAGCAGGTGTGCAACATAAACGAAAAGACAACCCGACATCCATGGCGCAGCTGTGAGCCAGGCACTACTTTCAATGATCAAAACAGCAGCACTCAACTTTGTGAGCATACTAAAAACCACTGAATTGTACACTTCGAAATGGTGAATTTTATGTTATGTGAAATTTTATGTTATGAAAACAATACCTAAAACAAAACAAACAGCATCATTATATCTCCATTTCCAAGGGAAGCTTAGCAAAGTGATTCACCCAAGGTTGATTCATTCATTCAACAAGCATTTTTTTTAGCCCCTACTATGTTCCAGGCATTGCTCTGGGTGCTAAGAATACATCCGTGAACAAAACAGGAGAAACCGCTCCCTCCTTGCTGCTTACATCATGGAGGGCCTCTCAGCTAGCAGGGGACAAAGCCGGGATTCCACTCCATGACACGGTCACCTTACAGCTCCCCTTCCCATCTGTTTGTCTTCCCTCTTGAGACAGAATTCCTCTGTGCTGGGCAGGTGTCCCTGGCCAGCTCCCTCACCCCCACCGGCATCCTCCTCCAGCACCTGCCACTGCCTCCAGTGCTCGAGGGGTGGTCTAGGGCAGCCAGGACCCTCAGATGCCCCCATCGAAGGGGGCCACCACATCAGGTGAGGGGCAAGGCTCGCAAGGCCTCCAGGGCCAAGCAGTGGTCAGGGCTGAGCTGCGGACAACCTCCTGACAGTGGCCCCAGGCCAGGGCATCTTTGGGCACCTCCAAAAAGTTGATTATCCCGTGGCAAAAGCACAAGTCTTCGTCACATTCACTCCCATCACCTCTTCCTTTGCTCCTCCCAGGAGTGCATGAGGAAGATCCTAACACCACCGCCCCATTTCACAGGGTAAAGGGACTTGCCCCAGGTCACAACAGGAAGCAACAGACCCAGGACTGGGTGTCACAACTGTGGGGGATGGGGGTATGGCAGTGAGTGCTGGGTAGGTTGGCAGGACCAAGCCTGGGGACTGGGAGCCCAGGTCCAATGGAGAGAAGGGGAGAGTTCCAGAAATGATTAGTATGGTGAATGTCTAGGCCTGGATGGCCAACCATTGGCCTGATGCAGGGGATGGGGAGTAGAGATGAGAGATACCAAGCCTACCCTCTCCTCTTCTCATGGGCCCACCCGGCTCTCCGTGGCATGCTCAGAGTCTGGCATCCAGCAGGCACTCAGCAGTTGCTCCTCATTTCCTTCTCTAGAGCCAGGTGCTCAGACCTCGGCAGTGGAGTCACTTGGAGAAGACAGAGGGCACGTGGGAAAGGCTCCATTCTGGGATGTGTGGCTACAGTTTGGGCAAGAGAGAAGCAAACAGTCCCTCCTTCTACCTGCTCCAGCCCCTGGCTGGCTGCCTCCACCCTAAGTGGGCATGCCAGGCTGACCTGGTACCTACCACCAACCTACCCGTTCATCATTCACACAAACCAGATTCAGGTGCCAGTTCCCCACCTCATAGACAGGCTCACCACACTAAACCAGACACAGTCTGTGCCTGCAAGTTATTTGCTGTCTCTGGGGAAGGCTGCTGAGTAAACAGACCATGACAATACGTGAAATCAGGGCTGGAGTGGGGGAGGCACGGGGGTTTGTGGGAGCCCAGCCAGGGGGCAGCAACCCTGAGCAGAGTGTCAGGGAAGGCTCCCGGGATAGGACATTCAGCTGAAACCTGCACTAGGGCAGGAGCTGCCCATGAGGAAGCACGGGTGGGCGCTGCCAGGACAGTGTGGCATCTCAGGAGTGGCTCAGAAGGGCTAGAACAAACACAGAGAGTGGAGACTGGTGGGATGAGTAGGGCCCCAGCAGCGGCATATTCCACATTCTTATCCTAAGAATGGTGGAGCTGTAGGGATTGGGGTATGGCAGTGAGTGCTGGGTGGGTTGGCAAGACCAAGCCTGGGGGCTGGGAGTCCAGGTCCAATGCAGAGAAGGGGAGAGTTCCAGAAATGATTAGTAGTGTGAATGTCTAGGCCTGGGTGGCCAACCATTGGCCTGATGCAGGGGGTGGGGAGTAGAGATGAGAGATACCAAGACAACGTCCTAATGTTCAGCTTGGGGGCCTGGGAAGTGGAGGTGCCATTTAGTAAGATTAAATAACAAAACAACACAACATAACCCAGGGGGCTGGGGATGGAGGGCAGGAGGGAGCCAAATGTGGTCATGAAAGGGCAACAGGAGGGATCCTGTGGGGTCAGATCCAGGAACGTACACATGTGATAAATTTGCACAGAACTCCACGCACAAACACACGCAACACTGGAGAAGTCTAAGTGCAGACGGCTCTGCGTTGATGTGGACATCCTAGCTGTGATGTTGTCCCACAGCTGTGCACGACTGGGCAAAGGGTACAGGGACCTCTCCATTATTTCTTGCAATTGCCTATGAATCTACAATTATCTCAAAATAAAAAGCTGAATTAAAAAGCATCTACTTAGGGCCAGGCATGGTGGGTCAAGCCTGTAATCCTAACACTTTGGGAGGTCAAAGCGGGCAGATCAATTGAGCCCAGTTCGAGACCAGGTTGAGCAACATGGCAAAATCCCATCTCCACAAAAAAATACAAAAATTAGCGGATGTGGTGGCACTCACCTGTAGTCCCAGCTCAGCGGGGGGAGCTGAGGTAGGAGAATTGCTTTAGCCTGGCAGGTCAAGGCTGCAGAGAGCTGTGATTGTGCCACTGCACTTCAGCCCGGGTGACCAAGTGAGACCGTGTCTCAAAAAAAAAAAAAAAAAGCATCTACTTGAAACAAAACAAAACACTGAGAGGGGAATGGGTTTGGGTTTGGGATGGGGGATGGGGTTTAAGCTAAATCAGCTCCTAGCACAAAAAGACCCAGGCCCTGCCCTGTTCCAATCTTCGGGCAACCCTGGGCCCTTTTACTGGGTTTGTTTTCAGTCTTGCCCAGCCCTCAGCTGGCCCATCCTGCTCCCCTGATCTGGCCCGTGCCTTGGCCTCTCCACAGGCTCTTTTCTTCTCCATCAACACCCCCTGGGGCTACACCTCAGCATCCATGGAGCCTCTTCCCTATTGTCCCTGCTGTGCCCACAAGTGAACTGTGATGTCACAACCTCTGCTCCTGACCCATCCCCTTGTTCCCACAGGCTCCAGGTATTTCACTCTGGAGACAGGACACAGGTGGGATTGGCAGGGACCCCCCATCATGACGGATGCCAAGCAGTGCCCAGTCCAGTACAGGCCCAGATCTGAGTCCCTTCTTTTTCCTGTGCCGAGGGCAGATGTACTCTGTGCCCACCCACACACACACACAGTCACGCACAGGTGGGAGCACAAACTGGCCTAGAGACGTGCACACACAGAGGACAGACCTGCACACACAAAGACTATGGGGTGCACATTCACGTAGCATTAGCGGTAGCCACGTTCCCGCGTGGACACACACACCCTGGAGCCAGCCCCGCCCAGGCGGCCGCGCCCCCACCTGCAGGAAGGCTTCCCTGCCAGGTGCAGTTATCGTTCCAAACAAACCTCCAGCTGATAAGGAGACTGCCTTTGAACGGGAGCCCTTCCCTCCTCTGTGATCAGATAAGCAGGCCGGGAAGAAAGAGAAAATCCCCCCCTTTCTCCTCCTCAGACTCCTGCTGCTCCACACAGGGGCTGCCTGGGGGCCTGCAGCCCCCTCCCACCTCGCCCCCTCTCAATCATGCCTCGGATCACAGGATCACAGGCACCGTGACAGGCAGCTCCTCCGGTTTGGGTTTCAATCGGGAGAGCTGCAGCCTCAGGCAGCCAAGCCGGGCCCCTCCACCTGGGTCTGAGGGGCCGCTGGATCTCTGTTGGACCCTGCCTCAAGGGTCCTGGCTGTTGGGACCCCCAAGCCTTGGAGTATCCCACCGCAGGCAGGCCCCCCGCATCTCTGGCCACTACCGAGGCTTGTGGTTTGGTTGGGGTTTCTTTTTGTCTCGATGGCCCTGGCTTGTAGGGTCCCCGTTCAAACTAGATTGTGGGATCCTCCACCTAGTCCCCTCAAAGGGGACTCACCAGTTTGTCGGATTCCTCAGAGCAGACCCCGCCTGTTGAACTCGCAACTCAGACCCTGGCCTGTGGGATCCTCATCTCAGAGATGCTGGGGACAGGGACCCTGTTCTCAGAGGCTCTAATTTCTGAGCACCCCATGTTCCTGAATCTGGGTCTGTGGGACCCCTCTCCTCCCTGCAGTGAGAACTGAGTCGGCCTCAGGAGAGGAGCGGGGCCCAGGGGAGAGGGGTCAGGCAGTGGGTTACAGGGCAGTGTTCCCACGGCCCTGCCTGGGGCTAAGGCGTAATTAGAGGTCTCAGGTGTGTGTGTTGTTGGGTGGGGGCTGGGGGGAGGAGAAGGTGGACTCCAAGGGCCTTCGTTTTGTTTATCCTTCACAAAGACCCCCAACAGGAGGCCACTGTCCCCTTGAGACAACCCTGCAGTCTCAGCTCTGGGCTGACCCCCGCCCCCTGTGCCCCACCCCCTGCACCTGCCAGCTGCCTGCTGAGGAGGATGGCAGCCCTCGGGGTCTGGGGACAGATAGGCCAGGCTGCCCTGCCCGGGGCAGCTTGGAGCCACCCCCAGTCCCTCCTTCCAGGTGCCTCCCCCACTCAGCTGACTCAACAGAAAACCCCATGATTTATTTATGCCCAGGAGCAGCCTCCGCCCGGGATGGAGGAGGATCAGTCAGCCCCAGCGAGGAGAGAAGGAGGGAGAGAGAGAGAGATGGGGAGAGGGAGAGAGAGAGATGGGGAGAGGGAGAGAGAGAGAGAGAGATGGGGAGGGAGAGGGAGGCAGGCCCTTCTCCTCCACCCTGGAGCCCCATCCAGGCCCTGTCCCCATGTCCCCACATCCTAGGAGTCCTTCCCCATCACCGCCTCATCTGGGCCTTAGCAGACCCAATTACTTATAATAAACAATTCCGTTTATCTTTATCAGAATCATTATCTAAATTGGCTACATGACACATACTGTTCTCTAAGTGCGCCCCGGGGAGGAGGGGCCATAAAAGCTGGGTTCTGCACTCCGTAATTATCCCTCTATGGGCCATAAACCATTACACTGGTGTTTAAAATAGGTATGGCGAGCAGTTTCCCTGCCCGCCGCCGAGGGCCGCCCAGGGCACCCACGGAAAGGATGCGCGGCAAGTTTTGCTGTGGCCAACAACTTCCAGCTGCTCGGAGGCTCCTAGAGGGTTCCTGCCTGCCCCGGCCACACTGGCCTCAGGAAGGGAGAGGGGCTGGCCTGAGCAGTGGGCAGTGCTGAGAGGCCAGGAGTGAGGGGGCCACTAGGCCTGCCTGGGGCTTTCCCGCTGCCCTCCTGTTGTCATTAACACCCTCTTTCCAGGACAACTGGCCCTTCTCCCTGGCCGCTGCTGACTCGGGTTTCCCTCGCTGTTTGCAGAAGCACCTCCACCACCCGTGGGGCTGGCCTCCCCTTTATCGTCCCCAGGGAGGGCCACATCAGCATCTCACCCATGATTAAAACAAAACAAGGCTGCGCCCTCGGAGCTCCCGCCTGCCTCTCAGCTGACCGGTCAGAGCTGCGGCTCTGGTCTCGGCTTCCCAGAGGCCTCTGCTCCCTCTGGCCCCTAGAAAAGATGACCGAGGTCTGTGACCCTACAAATGGCCCACATCCCTGGCAGCCCAGTCCCTTGCTTGATGTGCCAGGACATGCCGCCGACTTCCGGGCAGGGCAGGAAGCTCCTTATCTGAAGTCTCCTATGCCCAGCCCTCCTCAGTGGGCTCAGGAGTCCCCAGAGTGTGGGACAAACAGAGACAAAAGGCTGCTCAATGGAGGGGCTCCTGGCTGCTGCCTCTGCTGGGGGATGTAGGAGAGGATGAACAGGGGCTCACCAAGCTGAGAAGGGAAAGAAGGAACATTCTCAACAGCAGGCACAGCAGGTGCCAAGCTTTGCAAGCAGGGATGACACTGATATTTGAGAACAGTTCAAAATTTGGTGTGCTTGCACCAGTGGTTCTCTGCCAGGCTCAGTGGCTCACACCTGTAATCCTAGCACTTTGGGAGGCCAAGGCGGGCGGATCGCTTGAGCTCAGGAGTTTGAGACTAGCCTGGGAAACATGGCGAAACCTGGTCTCTACCAAAAAATACAAAAATTAGCCAGGCATGGTGGCATATGCCCGTAGTCCCAGCTACTTGGGAGGCTGAGATGGGGAGGATCACTTGAGCCCAAGAGGCAGAGATGGCAGTGAGCCAAGACTGCGCTACTGCACTCCAGCCTGGGGGACAGAGTAAGACCCTGTCTCAAAAAATAAATAAATAAATAAATAAAACAACAGAGGTTCTCAAGATGAGGTTCCTCCATCAGTGGCCTCAGCATCACCTGGGATCTTGTTAGATATGCAAATTCTTGGGCCCCAGCCCAAACTCACTAAATCAGAAACTCTGGGAAAGGAGGGGTGGCAATCCATAGTTGAACAGGCTTGCCAGGGGATTCTGAGGCCTGCTCGAGTTGGAGAACTCTGGTTCTAGAGCACACAAGGGACGGGCTGAGAGGATGCAGGGAGGAAAAGCAGGAGAGATGCCTCTGGAAGATTCCTAGAGGTCTTGAGTCCCTGAAAGGGTGATAAGGGCATGGAAGGCTTTTAAGCAAGCAAGTGACAGGATCAGACCTTAAAAAAGTTCACTCTGACTTCAGGGCCGGGCAGGCAGACAGCAGGCAGGGAGGCCAGGAAGAGGCTGATGCAGTTGTTCAGAGGAGGGATGGGGAGGCCTGGGATAGGGGAGGCGAAGGGGATGGAGAGAAGGGGACAGATTTGAGTGATGGTCAGGGGGTCAAATGGTCAGCCTGTAGGTGAGGGAGAGGGAGCACCAAGGAAGACACAGGTAGCTTAGACCTAAGAAGCTGGGAAGATGGTAGGTGCCTCTCACCAAGACAGGAAGCAGGCAAGCGGGCCAGGTTCTGGATGGGCGGGTGTGAGGACCATGACTTCAGATTATGCTGCTTCTAAAGGACCAGCAGAGCTTCCCGTGTGGCATGGCCTAATCCGGGTGGAGCTCTGCCTCTGGGAGTTGCCCACGTGCAGAGGAGGCTGCAAGTCATCGCCTCCCTCCACCCGATTACCTGGTCCCAACTTCCAGTCCCTACTGTCACAGCCCCCTCAGTCCTGGTAACCTCTAGGGTCCTAGGCAGCCTTGACACCCCTGGTGCCTCCAACGGGCAGCCCAGCATCCCCCAGATTCCAGCCCTCATCTTCACCTGAAGAGTCATCACCCATGCACCTGTCCATCAATCTATCCATCCAGCTTGCTGTGCCACCAACATGCCCAATCTCTGTGCTCCTTGCTTTATATTAATGATCGTCCCCAGTCCTCTCATGCCCCCTGAGATGGATAATTAACACCATTTTACAGATGAGAAAATCAAGACTGGGAGAAGCCAAGTCATCTGCCCTGGGTACCACAGCTCACAGGAGGGAGGAGTTGAGATTTGAAGCCGGGTCCTGCCCCCAACACTCCATCAAGATGATGCTTGCATTTTTCTCTAACACAGAGCCTGGCATGGTTCTCCCAGGGCAGGAAGGAGCCAGTGCCAGGGTGGGCAGACCCACAGGGCTGGGACCTGCCTTCGAGGGAGGCCAGGGAGCCTCGAAGCCTCCTTAATGCGCCCATAACTCATTCCCTGGGTTCACTAATGTTCCCGGCTATTAGTGCTGAGCACAGCTAAGCAAACTACAAAATATTCCTCTGACTCAACAATCAATTTCCATATTGTTACAAATGGAGTCCACGCCTGCCACGGTTCATTTTTCTTCTAGGCCCTTTTTTCCCCCTTCCCTTTTCCCAGTTCAGTGAGGAAGTCATTACTGGGTGTTATGAATTTCACAACGTGCTGAAAAAATAAAAATGCATTGTGCATAGAGTCAGGGCCACAAGCTGGAAAGCTGCCTTTCCCAACACCCAGGGAGCTGCCAGGGTCAGGAGAGCAGAGTGGGAGGGCACAGATGGCAGCTCCCTGGGGACAGGAGGATGGAGGGTTGGGGGCAGATGTCGGATCTCTGGGGAGAGAGGTCTGTGTCCCTGTGAACTCACCCAGTCCATGCCTGGAACTGCCCCAGGCTGGCTGCTCTTGAGGCTTCTGATTTCCCAAAGGACACAGTGTGTGCTTGTGGAGTTGGGCCTGGGGTTGTGCTAACATCCCTGGGCTTCCCCAAGAAGCTAGCAACCTCATGCTTGGGCCAGGGCTCCACACTGCCCTGTGCAGGAGCCATCAGTTCCAAGGGTCCTCCCTGCGTGGCTTCCTGGAAGGAACTGCTGGGTCACGGATTTCCCCCTGAAGCACACAACACGTCAGCAACCTGAGCCACTGACCATTCTTAAACCAGGCAGATTTGAGTGAAAGTCAACAGGTCAAAAGGCCAGGATGCAAACCCCACTGTCCATCATCAGGGAACTAGTTAAATGAACACTGTGCCAGTGCACAGTGAGGAGGAGCTGAAGGCGCCAAGGTGAAAGGAACGGGCAAGTGAAAAATGCAAGCTGCCAAAAAGCATGTGCAGCACGGTCCCGGCGTATCCCAAAGTTATGCATGTAGAACAGAATGTAAATGTTGTCGAACAATGTCCAGAGGAAGTTACTCCACCTTCTAAGGGAGTTTATCTTCAGGGACTGGGCTTGGAGTAGGGGGAAGGATCTTTCATTTCTTTGCTTATATAGTCTATATTATTTGAATTTTTCCTAGCATTTTTTTTTTCTTGAGATGGAGTCTCACTCTTGCTCAGGCTGGAGTGCAGTGGCTATTCACAGGTGCCATCATAGCACACTGCAGACTGGAACTCCTGGGCTCAAGAGATCCGCCAGCCTGTCTCCTGAGTAGCTGGGAACAGGCGTGCACCATACTGCTTTTGTAATAATTTTTAAAAGGATATTTGATCAAAAGAGTGATCTCATTTGTTTCCTCTTACATAAGACCTTCCCTGATCCACCAAAGCAAAATGTGTTAGTCTTTCCTTTTAACGACCCCTTGAACCTTAACGCTAGAGCACCTATCACATTGTGTGTTCCACCCCCCCACCCCCTTGTTAGACTGTGACCTCAGTGTTAGGAGCCGGTTGTTCAATGTACCTTAGCGATTCCAGAGCCAGCACAAGGAGCAGAGGGTGAGTATGAACAGGAATCTTGTCTGCTGTGTCTCAGTGAAAGGGCAGGGTCTGCACAGGGCAGGAGCTTGACAAAGATTTGCTGACTGGACCAAGTCTGCTTCTGGGAACACGGTCTCTGGCAGACTCTGCTCATCCACCAGAAGTAGAACCCAGGGGCTGAGGGGTTCATCTTACAGGGGTGCAACCTGGCTCTGGCCCCATGGGAGAGGGGCAGGCTGCACCTGGCCACCTGGACAGTCAATCTCTCCCCTGGACTGTGGGCCCCCGAGGGCAGGTGATGCCTGTAGGTTTCACTGTATCTTTATTTGCCTAACATGGGGTCTGTATGAAGTGGATCCTGAGTGACTACTGCGTGGATGGAAAGACAGATGGAGGGAGGGATGAATGGATGGATGGATGGATGGATGGATGGATGAATGGACGGATGGACGGATGGGTAGATTGATGGACAGGTAGGCGGATGAGCGGATAGATGGGTGGATGGGTAGGTAGATGGACGGATAGGTAGGTGGCTGGATGAGTAGGTAGGTGGACGGATAAATGAGAGTGGGAGGGGTCAGCACACCTTCCTGCTTTTTTAGACACGCAGACTTCCCTCTTGTCATCCATATTTTACCCTGACATGTCACTTCATATCACCATAGAGCAAAAAGAGGTTTTCTGAGAGGAGGAACAGAGTTTAGCCCAACATTCTGCCCCTAATCACACTGCCAAGAAGGCAGGGATCTCAGGCCTCAAATGAGGAGAAGTGAGCTAGGATTCTAACCCTTTTCCGTGGTTTAATAATCGGCTCAGGAAGTATTTCTCGAGTGCCTACTAGGTGGCAGATATGGTACCAAGCATGTTCTGAGAGCCAGAGCAGGCCCTACCCGCACTGGACTTCTATCTCAGGGGCACGGCAGGGCTGTTTCCCTGACCTCCCTCCCTCAGCGGCTTCTCCCCCACCCCATCCTCCACAAAGCAGTTGGGGTTCCAGAGCTCTCTTGCTGGAAATCCCCTGTGGCTCCTTTTGGACTCGAGAGTCAACTCCAACTCTTAAACGTGGAATCCATGAATTCCGAGGACAAAGCCCACTTCCTCGCTAGCTCCTCCTGGAATGGTTCTCCAGAGACATCATCCCCTGCCCTCCCTCCTTGTGTGCTCAAGGCTCCTGGAGGGCAGGTCTTCCACCCTCAGCCTTGCCAGCACCATCTCTGACTTAAGGCATCCACACTGTTGACTTCTTGTTCCCCCAGCAGGCTGCCCTATGTGGCTGTGTAGGTTGTTCACTGAACAAGATGCTCCTCAGAGGGGTGAGTGGGTTGAAATTCAGTCTGTGCTCAGCTTGGGAACGATGTCCCTTGCAGGAAGGGGTGGGTTAGAGATGGCCTTGCTCCCTGCCTGGCCCGAGGGCAGACCTCAAGCACAGCAGGGATTTGGGATCCCATGTATGTCTCCCTCACAAGACTGACAAGACTGGGTGCTCCCCAAGGACAGGCTCCGGGTCTGAGTCCTCCCTGTGTCCCTCCACAGGGCTGACTGGGCCCAGGGGAGATGCCAGTGAAGGGGTCTGCCGGGGATCCAGCACAGAGTTCTGGAGAAAGGTGCCCATCTGGTGTGGGAGAGGTGGTCTCTGGGAGGTGGGATCCCTGGTCTGAGCGATGCTCTTCCACATGGACCTCCAGTGGGGCGGTGGGGGGTGGTGGGGGGGAACCCAGCCAGATGAACGCGATTCAAAGCGAGCTGGAACAACACAGCGCGGCAGGACGCCTATGCCGCTGGGCCAGGTGGGACAGAGGAGCCGAGTGCCTTCATAGGGTGGGGGCTCTATTGGGGCAGACTGACAGCAGGTGGGCTGGGAGGGCAGGAGAAGCCCCCAGGCCCTCCGTCCTTGTCAGCGCTTGGCAGGGATTCTGAGGAACTCAACAGAATTGCTGAAAGGGCCTGTCTTGGTTGAGAGAATCCCAGGTGAAACACGCCTGTCTCCACCAGCTCCCGCCTAAGGAAGCTGCAGCCAGGAACTTCCCTCAGCTTCAACCCCCGACTACATACCCTGCGAGGGTGGTGGTCCCATTTTACAGACAGGGAAGCCGAGGCTCAGGGAAGGGCAGTGACACGGCCAGGAAGTGGCAAAGTAGAGTTCTCGCTCGGCCGAGCCGGAGGGCAAAGCCATTCTCTTCCCCAAGCGCTGTTTCATGGAGGGACCACTCTGAGCATTTCACTCTATAATCCCACAATGCAGGGGGCCATGGGGCTTTGCAGAATGAAACAAAGAGCCTCAGACTAGGGAACAATTGATCCCCGAAGATAACTGTCCTAAGCCTGCGGGAAGGGCGGGCACTCCCTACCCCCGTCCTGGAGAAGGGAGCCAGTTATGCGGGAGAAGAATAGTGTGGGAGAGAGTGAACTTTCCCCCCTCCCTCTTCTGAGCCTGACCCCACCATCCTCAGTTGGCCATTAAGCTTAAATGCTGACTTGGGAGGGGCCGGTCCGTCGATCAATAGCTCACCCAACAAACAGGTTTTTCCAAACTCGCACTTTATGGATTTCTCTCCTCATCTCATTCTTTAATCCTGACAGCTGCTGAGCTGACGGAGGAGACTCTCCAGCCTGGGAAACGACTTCTGCAGATGCCCCCCGGTGGGGGCGCAGGACACCGAGGACCCAGAGAGACCAGCGCAGGCCCACCAGCCCCGTTACCTGGCAGGGTGAGATGACTCCCACCTGGCCTCCAGATGGCCTTTATCAGCCGGGCCTCTTCTCCTCTCTGCTGCTGGGCAGTGCGGGCCAGTGACTGAGACTCCCATGGCGGAGCTGGCCAGACCTGCTTCTAGTTCTGCCACTTTCTGGCTGTGAGACCTTGGCAAGTCACTTGACCCCGAGCCTCAGTTTCCTCATGTGCAAAGTGGGTATAAAAGTGGCGTCTACCTGGTAGGGCTACTGTGACAATTCAATGAGAAAACACAGTGCCTGGCGTGCAAGAAGTGCTCCATAAAGGTTATACAGTATGGATTCGAGTTAATTCCTTTTTAAGACCCCAGGAGCCCTTCAATCACCAACAAGTACTGGGGAAAGACAAGGGAGTCCATGGACACACCCTGTGGCCCTGTACTGATAGGTGACCAGAGATCCCAGGATGCTCAGGACAGTCCTGGCTTATACCTGTGGTCCCAGCATAATTACTAATGACATCCCCTTTCGCTCCAAAAGTGTCCCAGCTGGGATAATGAATGATTGCTATGTACACCTAACTTGCTGAGCTGCTCAGCTGTGTCAGGGACAAACAGGATGTCACTAAATCTTGTCAACAATCCAGGGGAGTAGAGACTGTGCTCCCCAGTTAGAGAGGAGGCAATGGAGGTTCAGAGAGGTTTTGTGATTTGCCCAAGGACACACAGCGGGCAGTGACTGAGCCAGGGTCACACTGCTGAGTCTGCATGATGCACTGCACCATGCCATCCCCATTCATCTGTTCTGCTGGCTCTATCAAAGGTGCACTTGAGCCTCAAAGAGAGTTGGTGCTCCCAGGGGCAGACAGAGGCCCTGAGACCCCCAGTTCCTCCTGCAGCTGTCTGGAAAGTACCCAGCTCCTCACCCCACCACAGGCAGGTTACTGAGAGCTGATCCAGCTACCTGGAGAACTGCCCGCCAGCCTCCACCCCGAGCCCCCAGCTGTGCACACAAGTCAGCCTGACCCGGGATAACAAGCTGTGAAGATCTTATCAGGCCTTGATGGCTGATACTGACACCAGCAAGCTGTCCCCCTGCCCACTGCAGCCTCAGCTCCTCCCAGGCTGGGGAATCCTGTTTTCTTTCCTAAGTGGAACATCAGATTATTCAGGTCTGATTTCACTGACTGGGGGTGGGAAGAGAGCGCAGTCCACTTAACACCCAGTCACAGGGTGAGGCCGATTCCCGATTTCCCGGGCTGCCGATCCATCATCCCTGGACGGAGTCCCTGTCCACACCCAGGGCTGACAGGGTTTCAGTCCGTTTTCCCTTCCACCCCAGGGTGGGAATTTCTGAATGAGCAGAAAGCCAGTCTGTTTCATGCCTCCAAGACACGAATGATCTGAGATGATCAACAGAAGCGTTTCTTCCCCCTTGTTTCACTCCATTCACTCAGCAGACCCTCCCCAGTGTCTATGTTATGGCAGTAGAGACCCACCCTCCGGGAACACCCATGCAGTGAGGGAAACAGAGGCAAAGCCACATGACAAGGGCTGGGGCAGCTGGGGGTGCCCAGAGGAGGCATGGCCAGCCCCTCCAGGCAACTGGGGTGGCTCTTCTGGGGATGACCTGGGAGAAGCAGAGTTTGCCCGGTGAAGAGAAGGAAAAAAGCATTCTTGGTGGAGGAAACAGTGTAGACAGGGGAAGTGGGAGTACGGGTGGGGCTGAGGCTCTGGTGATAGCACCGAGGGCAGGTGGAACAAAGACGGTGAAGCACCTGAAGCCCTGGCATCGGGGCTGCAATCTGTCTGGAAGGGGCCAGGAGATCTTGGAATGGCTGTGAGGAGAGGTTTGGGACACAGGCTCTGGGGACTTCACTCACTCACGCACACATATGTACTCACTGGTCCGCTCAGCCAGCTGCATGCTCAGGAATCTTTCCCAGGCCCGGGTGTGCCAGGCCCTGTTGTAGCAGCAGCAGGCAGACTGCGAGCAGGATAGACCCAGCTCCAGCCTCCTAGGCTGGCCAGGGACACACATATGAGCACAAACTGCCTTGGCATTAGGTGCCACGAGACACACCACAGAGCTGTGGGGTGGAAGAACTGTTCCAGGTGGGGGCTTCGAAGGGGTTGTTGGGGGAAGCTGTGAGTCTTAGCTAGGACTCCAGCAGGAATGGGTCTGCTCTGAGGCTGTTGCGTCGTCTGTAAAATGGGGACAAGCTGGTCCCTATCTCACAGGGTTCTGAGAGAATGTGGGTGAAGTGCTCGCCCAGGGCCTCGCCGGGATAGGGGCACATCAGCTGTGACCACAACTGCTCATGCGTGAGTGGCAAGAGGCTGGGGTGGGGCTGGTGCTGTGGACAGCAGCTGTGTGGAAGGTGGATTGGATCCAGCAGAAACCTGGGAGAGATGGTGAGACTGGAATCCCCCAGGAGGAGGGAGAAGAGAGTCCCCTTGAAGAAAGAGCCTCCCCAGTGCAGCTCAGCAAGCAGCGTGGTGGGTTCGCGGGAGGGACTGGCTCAAGGACAGAAACCTGAGCTGCTGAACAGGAGTGGGAGGAGGCAAGACGGGGAGGAACCCAGCTGGGTGGGGGTGGTCGCTTAACCCAGCCCAGCCCAGCCCAGCTCAGGCCCGAGAAGACCATACTATCAGGCACCATGGCTAAATGCAGGGCCCATGAAGATATGCATACATGGGTTCGTGTCCTGTTCCTGCTTTTAGCTATGACCTCAGGCAGGTGACATAAAACTCTCACAGCCTCAGTCTGTGCCTCCATAAGACGAGGATACTGATGGTACCTATGCTTCTTGAGGATGCAGAGAGATGATGCTTGCAAGGCACTCAGTACAGTGCTCAGCACGCAGTAAGTATTCAGTCAACGGCAGCTTGAATTATGACTATAATCTCAGAGGCCTGGACTTCAGGCTCCCCTGTGCTCCAGGAAAGGGGACCTTCCAGACCAGAATTTGGGGCCTACAGGCCAGAGGAGCCTGCACAGACCTCCCCAGAAGGCCCAAGGCTGTTTCTCACAGCTCCCTCCACATGCCCCCGTGCCAGGCTGCTTGCCCAGCTCTGTGCCTTGTGGAGAAACTCGGTTTACTTGTCTTGGACCATTTCCCCTGGTCACTTCCAGGCAGGTCACTTGGAAGTGCTTCCAGAGTCTCTCTCAACTCCTTTTCCCCAGAGGCTGTTTTAGAGAGTCCAGAACAATTGCTGGTAGTCCGGCCTGAGCTGTTCTGCTATATGGCTCTCTGAGTGTCCCCTCTGACCCCACCCTGCTATCTGAGGGCAGAAGGCCACCCCTGGCTGGCCACCCAGCCTGCGGACTCACTGTCAGGAAAGCAGGAAGCTTAGCTTGGGGGAACTGCACGAAGAGGTGGGAGCCTCCAGCTTGCTCTGGGACGCCAGCATCCTCTCTGCCCTCAGTCCAGCCTGAAAAAAGGACCAGCACAGCCTCCAGGAACCGAGCTCTGGGATAGTGATCAGCCCTGGCCTATCCTGGCCATGATCCCACACCTATCCTTCCCAAGGAGGCCAGGACAAGAAGGAGAGGTGCAGGTGGGTACAGAGGCAGAGATACCCCTGGCCTGGGAACTTGGGAAGAGGACACATCTGGTGAACATGGTGAGACCCCACAAGGACTTGTCACATACATGACAGGCATGTCACAGAATCACCCCCACCCTCAAACGCCCAGGACTGGTGCAGCCCCTGACCTCAGATACAGGACACAAAAACTGGTGCCAGTGGAAGGACTGGCCTTCTTGGTTCTGCAGCTGCCCAGACTGGGTAGGACAGTCACCTGAAGCCACTTGGAGGGGTCCCATAACAAGGCCTACAGGGCACAGAGCTCAGGATACCTGAAGCACAGGGCTGCCTGCTGGTCCCTCTTGGTACCACCACCAGCACCCCACACCTCAGCCCCAGCTCCCTAGGCCAGCCCTCAGAGGTCCCCGCTCCGGAAGCAGCAGACATCTGGGACCCAGGGCCCAAAGGGCTCCCTCTTCAATGGACACATCTTTAAATATATACAACGGGGTGTTCTCTTTTTTTCCTCCTCCCTTCTTCTTTCTATACATTGGGCTCTAAAATCTGGGCCATCCCGCCACCCGCATTAACTGAGTTAAGGAGGAATTATAAAAAGAAATCAAATTTCCCATAGCATTTGAGCGCCATTAAAATGCCAAACAATAAACTACCAGGCTGCAAATTAGATCAGTGGAAATATCAAACACATTGAGGTATAAAATCCATAATTGCATTTAGTGGCAGCTGTCCCTGGAGAGGCCCTGCTAAAGATCATCACAGCCCCACATATGAGAAGCTATTGACAGAAGAATAAAAATCGACAGGCCAACCAAATAAACTGCGCGGGCCTCATTAAATATTCAGCAACGGAAATTTGACTATCCTGGGCCTCTCCCCTTGGTCCCATCCTGAGCCCTCCTCTGCCCCTCCCCAGTCACTAACAGCTTGCACAGGCAGGGCCAGGGGAGACTGTCAGCCGCGGTTGGTGGGGAGGGGCCAGGCTGCGGCAATAACGGGGGCTCCGCTGGATTATTATTGTTGGGCGCGTGTTATTAGCTTTCACCCCAGAGTAGGTGGCCCGAAGTCTTTAATTAGGTCATTACAGGGTAATTTCCAGGGAGGTTTTAACTCCTTAGCAGCTGAAGAGCCTCCAGCCCGAGCCCAGTGGAGCTTAGGGTGAGACCCTCCAGGCGGGTAGACGGGTGGGGCATGGGCCGGGCTTTGTTCGAGGCCCCTGGAGAATCAGATTCACCTGCTCTAGGCCAGACAGATGATGGAGGGGCAGGCTGGCTGGGAGCCCCATTACCGAGCCCTCGGGGACGGCCCCAGGATGCAGAGGGGCCCTCACCCGGCAAAGCGGGACCCCAGCCCCATTGGGCTCCAGCCCATCTGGGGGCCCCACCCTCTGGAGATAGCTTCTGGCTGTGCCCCTGCCTCATTGTCTCTCCCTCCCCTCCTCTCTTTCCTCTCCTTTTCTCCTGTCCAATTATTCCCTTCCTTCCCCTCCCCTCCCCTCCTCTCCTACCAGCCTCTTCTCTCCTCTCCAATTCTCCTTCCCAACTCTCCTTTCCCCTCCCCTTTCCTCCTCTCCTCCCCCTTCTCTCTCCTCCTCTCCAATTCTCCTTCCCAATTATTCCCTCCCTCCTTCCCTCCCTCCTCACCTAGAGCCCGGCGATCCGCCCCTCCCTCCGTCGGCACCTAGGAGCTGCCATGTATAATGCATGCAGTGGAAGCGCCCAATAGGATTAGGCACCTCCGCCCGTCCTGGGGAGAGAAAGTTTATGTAAATGACTGATGACAGCGCTATTGTGTGAGGAATATCAATGGAGTAATTACAGTTACATCGGGCGCCCGCGCCGCCGGCCCGTGTTAATTTTTCACCGGCTCCCCCGGGAGAGATCGGAGCGCGCTCCGAAGAGCACAGCTAATAATGGGAGCTCCGAGCCGCCGCTGCGCCACGCGCCCCGAGGTCTTTCTGAGCAGACTGCTAAGCACTGGCTGTCTCCCCGGAGAGCCGAGAACAGAGATAAAATGATTAAAAACTGCCAAGCGGGCCTGGCAATCACTCGCTCCGCTGTCAGCCCCAGACAAGACAAATCTCTGCGATTTTGCTCTTCCCTCCTCTCCCTTTGTGAGCCCCCGAGCTGGGACGTGGGGGGCCGGGTGGGGTCGGGGTCAGCTCCCCAGGGTGGCTGGGCCGCGGGCTGGGCAGTCAGTGGCAGCGGGGAGGGCGCTGGCCTCCTGGGCTGCAGGGTGGTGCAGAGGCTGCAGGGAGTCCCGGGGAGCCCTGGAGGCCCCGTCGTTCACCTTGCTCCTCCCAGGGAAACTCCATCCGGGCACACCTGTCAGGGCACACTTGTTGGGAGAGATGGGCAGGTGCACCTGGGAGGGCACAGCAGCGGGGCACCCCCACCGGAGCATTCCTGTCGAGACCCACCTGCGAGGGACACCAGCAGAGAGGGGCTCACCTGGGCCGGGAGCTCCTCAGGCTTCCGGAACTTGCCCCCTGCCCTGGAACTGCTGCCCCCTCTCCCCATGCTTCCCAAGGCAGCCTGGGCACTTCCAGACCCTGAGATCCCAGCCTGGACAAGGCTCCCTGCCATGGGCCAAAGCAGGTCCCCAGGCGGGGCTGTGGAAGGGGAGGAGTGGGGTTTGTGCCTCCTTTCGGGGTGTAGGGCCTATGGTGGGAGGGGGCCCTGGGTGTCCATCCCTTTGGCCCTGAGGCTACAGCAGGGCCAAGTTCCTGAGAAGACAGAGAGGAGGGGAGGGTACTGTACTGTTCCCAGTACTGAGAGCGGGGGGAGGGCAGGCACCACAGTCCCTGAAGGCAGTCACCCATCATCACCCTGCCCTCCCTTGCACGTGATAGAGGTGAGAGGAAATTCCCGCCAAAACCTGGGCTGGCTCTTGGAGCCTTGGTCACGGACGTCACAGGCCAGGATTGGCCATCTGCTGCTCTGCCTGTCACACCCAGCCCGCATACATACATCACACCCGCAGGGCCCACACTGACACAGGTGCACACCCTCCCCACGCCCTGACACATTAGCCCACAATGGCCAACACCACACGGACACCCAGACTCACACAGCATCCTCAGGATGAGCCTGTATGCCACACACCACAGAATCACCCACAACCCGCCTCACACACAAATGCACATGCACACGCTGACTGCACGAGCACACACAGATACAGGGCACCCTGAGCTGTGCTCATGAAGTGACAGGCGGGCACCCTCAGCCATAGGCACAGAGGGTGACGTGCAGGCTCAGAGACACACCCACAGCACACACAGGGACACACACTGACACACACACACGGACACAGGCGCCGCCCCTGCCGTATGCTCTGGCATCTGAATTCAGAAGAATAAGCCACAGTCCCCAAGGAGGAGCTGAGCCTGCCTCTCCAGATGCTGCCGGTTCCAGAGCACAGTGCACCGCCCACCGCTGCCTGTGATCAGCTCAGCTGCAGTGAGTAAGGCAGGTATGCTTGCAGCAGCGATAACTCCCTGACTGATAGCACTGGCACGAAAGCTAAGCAGAGCTTATGCTGGTGGCCTCTGGCTGGGTGCAAGGTGTCTATGCCAGGCTGGGCCAGTCCAGACCAGGCCAATAGCTGCCTACCCTCTTGCCCAAGGCTTCCTGGGTCCCACCCAGGGAGTATGGCCAGAGAGATGCCACCTCACCACTTGTCATGTGCACATACGTCTCTAGAGACACACTCGCACATACATGTGCCTGCATGCGTGCACACACAGCCATGGACGCCTGGTGCCCACCGAGATCTGAACTGCACATATTCGCTGAGTCTCTACCATGGGCCATTCCCTGTGCCGGATGCTGGGTGATAGCCCTGACCTAGAGGACAAGATGGGGCTCTAATTCAGCTCAAGTCCCTGACACCCCCTACACACACGTGTACTTGCAGTCATGTGCACTAGGGTGCACACACTTGAACACTACCTTGTAGCGCCCCTCTCCCCGCGTCCACAGCCTCCATCCACTCTCTTCTCTGGCCCCCCACCTCCCCTTGCAATCCACACAGCAGCCAGAGTGCATGTTCTAACCTCACATCTGACATGACACCCCCCTGCTTAGAACCCTTTCATGGCTTCCAGGGGCCCTGGAGTAAAGGCCAGACTCTCTAGCACAGACTTCAAGACCTTTTGTGACCTGACCTCTCCAGGCCCTTGTGCATGCTGATCTTTGCCTGAAACCTGCTCTCCTGCCCTCTTTCCCTGGATAATTCCTCTGCTCTCAGCTTCAGCTCTCCCTCCAGGAAGCCCTCTTCCATCCCCTAAGTCTGGGTGAGGAGCCCTATCCTCTGGGACCACAATGCCCTGTGTTCCCTCCATCAGGGCCTTTATAAGCTACTGCCACTGGGGAGGGCTGTGTCTGCCTTGTGTCTTTAGTACCCAGGACAAGGCAAGCAGCAGCCTCTCAGCAAATATCAGAAAGGAGGAAGGGAGGAAGCTGCTTGTGGGGTCCTAGCTCCTAAGTGAGAGTGGGGCCTGCAGAAGGCTTGGGTCCAAAAGGGTCATAGAGGGGAGGGCTCTAGTGTGAAGGACACCCAGGGAACTCATCGGGCTGTCTTCTAGCAGGAAGTGGCTGTCACTCCCATCACTCGTCCCCAGTGCTGGTCCCTGGGCCATGGGACGCCTCTCCCTGCACACCCCAGAAGGGCTGGCAGCCCACAGGGCAGGTTCTGGCTCAGCCTGCAAGTGTTCAGTTAAGCCTCAGGCCCTCCCCTCCTTTCCTTTGAGAGGCCACAGCCCATGGCACCTAAGATGTGCAGCCTTTAGTGCTATTTAGTCAGGCCCAAATCCAAACAACTCACTCCCCAGCTGGGTGGCCTTGGAGCAGTTACTTAACCTCTCAGAGCCCCAGTTTCTTTAGCTGCAATTTTGTGAGACTTGGCTAATAATCATCTAGCAGCTATCATTTCCTCATTTGCTGGAACCCCTGATTGGGTTTTTAGAATAACAATTTTACAGGTGAAAAAAACAGGGTAAGTGGCAGAAAGTGACAGAACCAAGGTTGAGACCACCAGCTTCCTCTGAAACAGTTATTCCCCCGAACCTCAATAGTCATGTGGGTGACTGTGCTGTGACATCAATCATCAGCATGGCTGGGCTTGTCAGCCTCCACGCCTTTGCCCAGGCAGTGCCCTCAGCCTGGAGTGCCCTCGCCATAGCATCTCCTCTGACTGCAACTGGTTTTGCAGAAGCTTCTCATGCCCGCCTCCTCTATGTAGCTGTTCTCAGCCTTCCAAGTCCTAGTGGTCTACCTCCCTTGCCTTTGTGTAAGCCCCGGGACATCTTGCCTGCTCCCTGTGTGGGCAATGAGCGAGTGGGGGCAAGTAGCTGACTAGAAGAGGAGTGGGAGGGCTGGGGGAAGGGTGGGCAGGAGCTGGAGTCAGACCTGGTGGTGAAGCTCCCCAGCCATGTGGCCCTGGGTAAATGGCCTCTGGGTTTTGGGTGTCAGTTCCCTCATCTGTGAAATGGGAATGACAGTAACACCTGTCTTCCAGGCATGTCAGGAGGCTTCATATGGTGCTTGTGCTTGGCTGGCATGCGGCGGGTGCTAGGGCTTAGAAGCAAATCTGCAGAGCCACACTGGCACTGGCTTGAGGGTGAGAGGACAGCCAGGGGCAGAGAGGAGAGGGGAGGGAGTGCGGAGCCCTGTGCTTCTAACAGGCCACAGGCTTCCACGTCTCTGGGCTTTGGCCCACACTGTACCCCACACCTGCAAAGCCCTCCTCTTCCCCTTTCCTGACTCTGTCCAAATGTCACCTGCCTGGTAAAAGCTCTCCCACCTCCCCAGGCAGCACCCCTTCTTCCAGGTACGCCCACAGCAGGACCCTCCCCTGGATTAATCGCTACAAAATTAATCCCTACAACAACCTGGACAGTAGGAATAGCTGTACCTATTTTATAGATGACTAACTTCAGGCTCAGAGAGGTCAAAGGACTCAAATAGTGGCTCATGGATGTGGCATTGGGGGGGTGGTGTGCAGAACCTGGCACCAGAGGCTAATGCAGGAGGTGGGTAATGGAAAATCTCCATGGGGACAGTCCCTGAACACCTCCTGTACACCGGGTCTGCTCCTGGCATCTGCCGTCCCTTGGCTAGACTCACCCTGTTCAGCACCATGGTGGCAGCCGAGGGCAGGACGTGGAGCGTTTTCTTCCCCATGCCTCCCTGATGCGCACACAGGGTGTGGAGGGAGGAAGTTCCACATTCGTTTCTGGAATGCCTGTATGAAACTGACGCTGTCTTCAGACACCTGCCTGGTGAGGCCTCTCCATGGCGCCCCCGTCACTGCCGGGCAAGGAGGCTTTCCAGTCTCGGGCTTCACCACAGTGCCTTCCAGGTGCCCTCACATGCCCCATCCTGCCAAAGTCGGTGCTTCTCCTCTGGGTTTCCCTGTCCGCTCCTCATCCCAGGCAGGCCAGGCTGGGACTATCTTGCTCATTTGGAGTCCTGGCGTCATTCCAGTCCTGCCTGGAGTGGGGGTCCTTCGGGTTGGACGAGTGAGCTGGGCTTCCTTCTTCCCTCCCTCCTGCCTTCCCCAAACATTCGCTGAGTACCTACTGTGCCAGGTGTATCCCTGAGGCATCAAAAGCGGGAGCCACAGGAGGAACGAGGCATCTCGGAGGCCAGCTGGCAGAGGGGTCACACAAAGCTGTGTGAATTTGGACTGCCGACTACCCCTTTCTGTGCCTCGGTCTCCATATCGCGGAAATGGGGATAATAACAGACTCTGCCTCACAGACTATGAGGCTTATGGTTGAATGAAATAATGCGATCCTTAAATCAGTAGCTGCACAGGGTAAAGGCTCTGGAAATAACAATCAAACTCTCTTCTTCCATCATGCTGTATAATTATGTGCATGCTGTATAACCATGTCAGGAGTGGGCAGTCCTTTCGGAGGAGGGGACAGCTATAGGGAGGATGTGCTGGTGGACTCCGTGGCCTCTGCCCACTTCCCATCTCCTAGAGGGTACTAATTTTGCCCTTCCATCCCCCAGCCTGGCCCCCATGTCCCGAGGTTTCAGGAAGAAGGAGAAGAACCCTGCCCCAGCCAGTCCCCAGGATTGGCCAGGCGTCCTCCCAGTTGTCCTGTGGAGCCAGACTTGCTGCAACCCACCCACCCATGCCAGGCAATGGGCTAGGCCCAGGGAGCTTCATCCATCAATATGGACAGGTAACCACAGTTCATTCATTCATTCACAATGACATGATACACGGATGCACCTACCAAGTACCAGGCCCTGCACCAGGCTTGGAGGTGCCCCGGGCAGAGGTTCTCATACCTCAGCATGCAAGCCTTCCCCCAGGGGCCATCTGGAAATGTGGACTCATGGGCTTCACCTCGAGAGTTCGACTTCTTTGACAGATCTAGGATTCTGCATGTCTCACAAGTGCTGCAGGACAGATCCAAGCCTGGAGGACGGGGGTGGGGCTCAGAGCCAGAGAGACTTCATGAAACTGGTGACTCTTGTGCCAGGCCTTGGGAGTAGGGAGAGTTTTCCAGAAGAAGAAAGGATGATGGAGGCCAGGGGACGCCTCCTGGGCAACCACCACAGCCTGAGCAAGACCTTGATGTGGGCAAGTGTCTGAGACATGTGGGAATGGCAGGTGAGCTGGGGGCTCACCTGCAGGGCTCAGCACAGAATGAAAAGGCAGGGGCAGGGCCACTTGTTCAAAAATTAAGAATTTCAAGAGTGTGACAGCAGAGCATTAAACCATGCTAAGGGCCCTTCTGGGTGTGGGGCCCAATGCTGCACAGGTCAAGCCGGCTTTTCCAGGGACCCAGGTAAGTGGGTCACCCCTGCTGGGACCAGCCCAGAGTGCTCAGGACCCCAAGGCCTTAGCCAGGCAGCTGAGTACCTGGGGTTCTAGCCACCCCAGCTCCAAGCCCCAGGCCTCTGTGACCCTCCCTGTGCCCTGTTCCCTCTCTGGTTCCTGCAACTACCCTCACCTCCAAGGTGGCAATAGCCTCCTCCCGCCGGTCTAATTCCAGGCGCATGTTGCCAGCATCAGCTCCATAAAGTGCCTCTCCAGTTCCTGTCACTCCCCTGTCCAATAACCTTCAATGGCTCCCTCCTGCTCACAGGATAAAATCCAAACGCCAGAGAACAGCTACAGGCGCCTGCCCTGCTCTGCAGCCTCCAGTCCCAGCAGCCCCTCGGCAGCCCCTCCGCCAGACTCACTGTCCCAGCCCACCCATTTAACCCCTAATATTCCTGCTGCCAGGGCCCCCTCCTGGAATGCCCTCCCCAAATCCTCCCAAGCTGCAGCCTCCCATCTCACGGGCACCTGCCTGGGGTAAGCTGGCACACACTCTTGCTGCCTTCTTGTGTGACTAACGAGGCCCCTGCCCACAACTCTTCTAAGAAAAACGGCTCCCATGGACTGGTATGGCTCTTTGAACACAGCATCTCATCTCGCTGTCCCCACAACCTGGAAGGTAGGTTCTTTACATGCATCTTGCTTGCGAGGGAGTGGAGGCTCTGAGAAGCTAAGGAATTTGTCAAAGGTCACACAGCTAGAAAGAGGCCAAGCCCGGAGTCCAGCCCAGCTCTAGACCCTTATACTTTCTTTCAGTACGAACTGAGAACCTACCGTTCCCTGTTCTAGCTGAGACCCAATACATATGGTCAAAGGCAGCCCCCTTTGAGGCCTGGCACAAAGGACTGTGGGAGCATCAGTAACAAAATCGGCAGGAACCACTCACCTAAAGAGGACTGGCATCTGCTCCCTCTGAATCATCCTTACCCGGAGGCAGGGGTCTGGTCCTTAGTAAACTCTGAAGAAACTGAGGCACAGAGAAGTTAAAGCCTCTAACCTAAGGTCACACAGCAGGAAGTGGGAAAACCTGAGGTTCCAAAGCACTGGTGAAAAATCTGGTTAAGTTCTCGGCCTCCCAAGGAATCAGTTCTGGGGTCACAAAATCCAAGAGCCAATAACTGCAGGTACAGGGACTGTGCTGGCCTGATTTCTGCTCAATTCTGCCCTCGCCCCTACCCCCACCTCACCCCACCCCTCCAGCTCTGGTTCTAGTCGGCAGGCCTGGAGCCGAAGGGGCGGGCAGGGCAGTGGCCCCCCTGTGGGATGTCAGCCTGGGAGCTCTCTGAGGGCAGGGTAGGCCTGCCCCATCCTGGCCTAGCTGAGCTAGGAAGCTGAGCAACTCAAAAGGCCCCCAGCTGGACTTGTGGGAATCAGCAGCCCAGACCTAATAGGCATTAGGTCTCTTACCTAATACCTCTTCTTCCTGGCCTCCTGCCACGAGCCCTCCCCAAGCAGAACACAGGGTTGGGTCCCTGATACTCCCTGTGCCCCAAGGCAAGATGTTTCCTTTTACAAATCATTATTATTACTATCATTACTGTTATTTTAATTTAAATCTTTTGACGTTCAGGCAGATGTTTCTCTGTAGCCGTAAGGGCATGTCTGTGGGAGGATGGCACCTCCGGGACTGGCCTGAACTCTTGCCATGTGGGACAGCCCAACCAGTGGGCAGCCAGCTCCATCCTCCTCCAGGGGTCTGTCGCTGCTCACTTATCAGGCTGACATCCCACAGGGGGGCCACTGCCCTGCCCGCCCCTTCGGCTCCAGGCCTGCCGACTAGAACCAGAGCTGGAGGGGTGGGCAGGCGGGGGCACGTGGGAGGGGGCCGAGCCCTCACCACAGGCCTCTTTGCAGTTCAAAGTGACACACTCAGGCAGCCGTCCCTTCAAAGGCCAGACAACGCCTGCCCTGAATTGCTGCACCGGCAGCCCGGAGCCAGGAAGGCACTGCAGGGGTAAAGGTGGCCCTGTGAGGGCTGGCCACACTCCCATCCATGGGATGGACTTCCACTATCCTGGGCAGGAGGGCAGACCCTGGCCGGCCCCACTCTGTGGTGTAATCCTTGGAAAATCACCTTCCCTCTCTGAATCTCACTGCTTTCACTATGTATTTGCAAAGTACTCAGAAGGCGCTCGGGGTGGTCATGCATAAAGCTGACAACACTGATGACGAAGATGATGATTCAGAGCCTCTCTCTGAGAGGCACCGCCCCAAAGACAGGCCACCTGAGTGTGGTTCCCATCAGCTGCTCACTAGCTGTGGGACCTAGGGCAAGACACTTAGGTTCTCTGTGCTTTAGTTTCCTCCTCTGTAAAATGGGGCTCGGAAGGGATGACACCATGCCTGTTTGGCACCAGACAGGTCACAGATAACAACCCTCCCCCCAGTGCTGAAATGTGCCCTGCCTACTGCTAGGAGAGTTGTTCAGGCCAAGTCAGACCCACTGAGAAGGCTCAGTGCAGGTGCTCCCCCAAGCCTGGGTTCCTGGGAGCTGAGAAGTGGTTCCAAAGGCAGGTTGTGGCACCTGCAGATGCTGACTCTGTGCTGCATAGCCCCCCACTGGCTGTGTGGCCCTAGGTGTGTGGCTTCACCCCTCTGAGCCCCAATTCTGTCACCTGGAAACCCAGGCAAACAATAGTGCTTTTTTTTTTTTTGAGACAGTCTTGCTCTGTCGCCCAGGCTGGAGTGCAGTGGCACAATCTCTGCTCACTGCAAGCTCTGCCTCCTGGGTTCATGCCATTCTCCTGCCTCAGCCTCCCGAGTAGCTGGGACTACAGGTGCCTGCCATGACGCCCGGCTAATTTTTTTGTATTTTTAGTGGAGACAGGGTCTCACCGTGTTAACCAGGATGGTCTTGATCTCCTGACCTCGTGATCTGCCCGCCTCTGTCTCCTAAAGTGCTGGGATTACAGGCATGAGCCACCGTGCCTGGCCAATCATAGTGCTTTTAGGAAGTCTCATCAAGATCTAGGGTGCCATCTGAAGCTGGCAATCATCAGCTTGCCACCTTGGGAAAATCACTGCAGCCAGGTCAAGCTTCGATGTTGGCAAAATGGGAAATAATATTAATAAAACCTGCCCCCAGAGCAGTGAGAAGATTCAGTGAGTGAATCCCCATCAAAGCCTCACCACAAGCAGCATGAAATGAACACTGGCCATCATTCGTTAGGAGCCATTTCTTCAACAAACAACATTGAGTTGCAGTACCAGCCCACCACCGGGGCACCAATCCCAGCCAGAGGCCAGACTCCACCCTCCCAAAAGGCTGCTGAAAGTTTTCTCGTGACACAATGCCTGGGTTCCATTTACTAGCTGTGTGACCTTGGGCAAGTTACTTAACTTCTCTGTGCCTCAGTTGTCTTACCTGAAAATGAAAATAATAATGGAAGCCATGTTGTAGTGTCATTAAAGAATGGAAAGTGCTGAGAGCAGTGCCTGATGGAGCACAAGTGCTAAACAAGCATCAGCTGGCGTTATTATTGCTGCTGCTGTCGTGCACGCTCCAGGTCTGCCCCACCCGTCAGAAAGCCCCATGCAGCTGGGCTTCCTTCTGTGGCTCACAAACTTGGGAAGTGTTAGCTCCTGAGAGGTGCCCCAAGTACCCTGCAGAATGGAGCTTCTGTGGGCTTCCTCTCTGGTCTGTTTCCCTAGCAGCTGGAACGCTTAGAAAAAAAGCACCCAGCCTGCTGGGCTTGTCAAAGCAGGGCTGGCTTTACTAGAACCAGGTTTGGTTGGTAATTTTGTGGTCATAACTATTTTCCTTACATACTGCTATAGAAAGGGGAACCCCTGCTTTTTTTTTTTTTTAACCTAATTGAAGACACCATCAAGCGTAAATATGCTGGAGTTTTTAATAAAAACACGATGGAGAAAAATATTTAAAGCTCAATAATCAGAAGCAATTTGCGTCGCAAGCAGAGATGTGTCATTCCTCCCACACCCCCCTCCCCACTTGGCTGTGCTCTGTGCGAGACTGGCTTTGGGGATGGCAACTTTAGACCTATGGCAAAAATAATGAACAGCAGTGAGGCTTAGAGATAGCCTGAAAAATATCCTGGAAAAGAAAAACATATGCCAAAGAGTGTGGTGTAAAAGTCATATTTCATGCCTGACTTTAGAGAATGTTAATAAGGATTAGAACCATACTCCAACAGAACAACTATCAGTCAAGGCGGGGTAATTAATTTCGCTTCAGATCTCTGTTTGGGAAAATGAAAGCGGTAAGTGTTGTTTCGCAGCATAGAGATTCCATCGCACTAAAACAATCCAAAGAACTTCCAAAGCCATGTCTTGAACCCAGCTGAGACCTGGCTGTTGCTGGCGGCCTCTCCTGATCTGTCGCCTTGTAGATTTGGGGACTTTTTTCGAATCCTAACAATATCAAACTCTTTTTTCCCCCAGGATTGGCTAATAAATATGATTAAGATAACACGACCCAAACCACATGTCCTCTGCTCGGCCTGCAACATGTGGAGGACAGATGTGTCTTCCGTGCACAGATGACCCAGCCGGCTGCTCCCCTGAGGCAGGGACCCTGGGAGATGGAGTCTCAAGAGGTCCCAGCAGCCCACTGGCCCTCTGAGTCCCCAGCCAGGCCTCTGGCCTCCCCATGACCCACTATAGAGAGGAAGGGCCAAGCCCGGGGTGTCTGGGAGTCAGAGACAAGAAAGATGGTGGGATGTGGCACTGTCCTCACCTGGCTTTTGTCCCCCAAGGTCCCAGTTTAGTAGACAGAATTCCCAAGTCACGTGACCCCATGTTATCCAGAAAACTCTCAAAATCATTTCATTGTCCAGGTCCACCTGTCACCCCCTCTTAAAGAGCTGGGATTGAAGAACCTTCCCATCCCTGAGACCTGGGCCCAGGGAAGACAGAGTAGACCAGTGTTAAAGCCAGAGTCTGGGAGAGGGTTCTTAAAAGGACTGTGGAGTTGCCACACAGCCCCCAAGCCTGGCAGCGTGCAGCTTGGGATTTCCGCCTCTGCTCTGCTACAACAGGACAAGTCCTAGCTGCACTTGGACCTTGGTTTTCCCATTTCTCCTGGGATCTTGAAGAGCCCTTCAGCTGGGATATCCTAAAGCAGCCCAAGGTCCCTGTGAGTGTGGCCGTGCTGTACTCAACTGTGGTCACTGGAGGCCACGCAGAAGGCCCTGGAAATCAGGCCAGGGAGGCCTGGGCCTGCTGGGGTTGACAGCCCTGCTCCAGCTCTGGGGAAAGAAGGGGAGCAGGCTCAGAGGCCAGGGCTGGTGGGGGAAGAGCCCCTCCCACCCTGACCAAGCAGGGCTCCCAGCACCAAGGCAAGGCTCTGGGCCAAGGCATGAGTGAGCCTCCTTCTCTGCTTTCCCTTAGGGACAGGAGGGAGAAAATAGAAGAGTCCCTCAAAGTTAGCTCAAGCCAAGCAGAAGGGCTCCAGCTGGCAGGAAGAAGCAGGGCATTCTATCACTGCATAGAATCAATGAAGTCAGAAGCAAGCAGGCTGAGGGCAGGGCAGGGCACGTCTCTGAGTAAAAACGGGAAGAAGGGTCCCTGGGGGAGGGGCACTATATCGTGGATGAGCCTCAGCTGCCTGCAGGGCAGGGACAGGGTAACCCGGCCATAGGGAGGAGACCGGAGGGTCTCTCTTCCTGCTGGTCCCTACTCAGAGGCCACTCTGGTGACCAGACACATCAGGCTCCTCCTGAGCCCAGTGAGGTCAGGACAGCCTGGCCAGGGAACCCTCTGACACCAGTCTCCGAGGCCTCCTTTCCACTGGGGCCGACTGGGCGTGGGCTGTTGCGTCCAGACCCTTCTCAATGCTCAGGCGGGGGCCTCCCCCAAGACCAAGGCCTCTTCCCTGCAGAGGAGCCCGGACGGACGGGCGGACGCTGCGGGCCTGGCCGGGCTGATAGGAACCATCTGCGTTGTCTTAGGCCGCCCTTCGGCCCACTATCCCTCTGAACTCGGCCGGTTCCCGCGGGCCGTTTGATGCTCGCAGGGTCACAGACCCCCGCACACAAATCACCGCCGCGGGGCTGGGGGTGGGGCGGAGGCGCTGAAACCTAATCCGCAGAGTTTGCTCCGCCGCCGCCTCCTCGCTCCTTCCCTCGCTCGCTCGCTCGACGCCCCCCACCCACCCCTTTCCAAACAAGGCTTATTTTTCTTGCCAAAAAAAGTTGGTATCAAGTGTTTCGAGGGAGAAAGTCTCTCCCCCACCCCTGACCTGGAAGGAAGGGCCGGTTGCCGACTGAGCCGGGATTGCAGAGTGGGCTCCAGGAGAGGACGGGCGGGAGGTGAGCTCAGGGCTTCTGGCTCCATCGGTCCCCTTCCCCGCTCTCGCCTGCCCGTCCCATACTTAATGGCAGTGAATCCCATGGTCCCCGGCCCTGCCCTATCCCTCTACCCGTCCTGCCCGGAAAGGGTTTCCTCCATCGGAGCTCCCGGTCCCTATGCTGTCAGAGATGGAAGCATCACTTCCTGCTCCTTCTCCCTCCCCATAAAACAGCCCTTGCCTGTCGCTTTTACGAGGTGACACTCTGCTCTCAGCCCGATCCTCCCTGCGCCCGGAGCCTGGGCTCGGCGCGCAGGAGACTGCGTGCACTCTGGCGTCCCCGACCTCTGCCAGGGAGCACGGGGACTCCAGAGCGGATCCTCTACGAGCTCTAATAGGAGGCCAAGGAGCGGGGACATCAGAGACAAATTCCTCCGAAGTCCCCCCTCCGGTTCCGCTGACTGGAGCCTTTGGGCTGAAACCCTACGAGCTCCCCACCCCCATGTCCATGAGGGGAGCAAAACGGAGCCCCCGCGGGCACGCAGGCTTCGTTTCTGGGTGTTGGTTTTGCTTTTGGTTTTTTCAGCCGGTGCAGCGACCCGGAACAGCGCGGCCGCTTCTCCGACGCCCGCGGCTCCCTACTGCGCCGAGGCGAGCGCCGCGGCTAAAGCCCGAGCCTCGGCGCCCGCTGCGCCTGCCGGAGTTCTGCTTGTCCGAGCAGGCAGCGGGGCTCAGGCACGGCGGCGACGTCGAAGGGCCAGTCGGCAGACAGGGCTGGGTCTCCGCGGCCAGGGCACCGCAGGAAAGCCCTGCAAACGGTGGGACGAGGGTGGTGGTGGCGGCGGCGGAGGTGGCGAGAAAGGCGCCACGGGCCTGGCGGAGAAGAAGGTTTCCGTGGGGGTCGAACAAAGGAATTCGCCCTCGAAAGAAAGGGGCCGAGCATGCAGCCGGGAATGGCCAACCCTGGAGACCTGCAGGAGTGCGAGCGCTGCGACATTAGTCCCAGGGATCCAACGAAATCTGCCCCGCTGAGGGCCCCAGCCTGGCATCTCCATTCGGCCTCTCTCTTCTGGTCAATCCCGCTTTAATGGGGGTGGTGGGTGTGCACCCAGAGTTCCACCTTTCCTGGTAAGAGGGGACAGAGCAGGACCCGTGCTCTCGGTCAGAGGAGGCAAAAACGTCCCACTAACCCTCCCCCCATTCATCCTCTAGTCGTGGGGTCATTGTCCCCATTTTCCAGACGCTGCCAATTAAGGCACCCGCAAAACCACCCCTTCCCCCGCCCCCGCGGCAACGCTCCAGCTCCTGAGGCCCAAGCGCCCTCGGAAACGAAAAGCGTCAGGGGGCTACAGGGCCGGAGCCCCCTCTTCCCGCCGTCCTCGGAAGGGGTGGAGGGGACACGGTTGTAAGGTGCTCGGCTTCTTTTCTGTGCTTGACATGAATAAGGGGATTAGGACGGCAAGTTTCCGTCGTTCACTCCGTGGGACAAAGGGCCCCGCGGTTTGAGCGGCACAGCCTCTGATTAAACGACAGAGCCCTGTCACTCAGCACCATCCTAGGTACTTGTGTTCGTGACATAATCTTATTAGAAGATAAAACCGGCGAAATCCTTTTCATAATGAAAAGTTACATTTAATGGCCGGACTCGCCCCCCACCTCCCTCCCCGGAGCCTGCTCGCCTTTCCCCGTTGCTGTTGGATATGGCTCGCCTATAATTGGCATTTAAAGCACCAAGTCCGGGAGAAAAACGGGGTTTAGGGTTTTTGTAATCCCCCTAAACTGTCTTTGTTCGAAATCTCCACAGATACAAGTCTGTTAAGAGTAAATATTTGTGGATTGATACAACCACATTTCCCCCCTGCAAACCAAATCCAAAAAAAAAAAAAAAAACCCGCCACTCGCCGCCCTCGGGCTGGGGTGCAGGAGGGAGGGGGCTGGGGTCGGCCCTAGCGTCCGCGCCGGGAACTCGGCTTCGGGCCGCCTGGTTGCCTCCAGGAGCTGAGGGACTTTGCACATTTCTCAGGCGGGAAAAGGGTCTTAGATTCTCCCCCGCTACCCCTAATTTTCTGTACTCTCAATAAACAAACCTCCCGAACTTGCTGCTTTTGGCCAGCCCGAGGGGGTCGGCGGGAGGGCTTGGG
This sequence comes from Nomascus leucogenys, assembly GCF_006542625.1. NCBI lineage: Eukaryota > Metazoa > Chordata > Mammalia > Primates > Hylobatidae > Nomascus > Nomascus leucogenys. The sequence continues at coordinate 102,766,370 of NC_044388.1, read as the reverse complement.
GAGGGGCGAAGGCTGTGCTCAACAAGGAACGAAAATGCCAACTCTCCCCGCCAGTCTTACTCCCTCCAGCGGGAGCCTGCAGTGGCTCCAAGGGGAATCACTGACTCTGGACTGCGTAAGGCCCCACCTGGCGGGCCACCCCGAGCCCAGCCCAGGAGAGCCCCCGAGCCACCAAGGGTCGCCGAAACGCTGAGGAGTCCGAAGGCTGCTGCAGGGCCCTGGACTCCGGGCTCCAGCCCAGCGCGTCCCAGGATCGGATTCCTCCATAAATCAGCGGCCGGGTGAAAGGGCTGCGCTTTAGAAAGGGCAGGACCGTGTGCGCGTATTAGAGCGCGCGGTTCCCAAATCCGGGCTAAACCCCTGGTGACACCGAAATTCATCAACCGCCGCTGGCGCCCACGGCTAGGCTGCGGAGCCCAGGAGCCTATGCGTGGTGTCATCCCACTCCCAGGAAAGAACATGGTGCACGAACCACCGAGAGGTGGGCCTGGAGGGGTGCGCGGGTGGAGGCCGCTGAAAGCCGCCCCATCTGCGTGTCCGGACGTCGTCGAAGGAAGCTCTCCCGCCCAGGGGAAGGCAATTATTCTAACCTTTTTCTTCCTCTGGCCAGGGCTGGCCCTACAGGGGGCAATCCGCGCAGAGGAGGTCAGTGACACCCTACCTCCCAGCCCTCGGGTAGCGACTCCCCCTCCCCACCCCTCCCAGGCTGGGCGCGTTCTCGGGGAGATTAGCAACAGTGTAGAGCCCGCACCTTCCGGAAGGTCGGTATAGGAGGACTTAGAGAACCCATCCGGCTTTGGGAGTTGGACCCACCTAGGGGGAAATCTGCTACAGGGTAACTCTGGGCCTGGGGGAAATTGTTCAAGCTGCTCAGCCTCAGTTTCCTCCCCTAACCACAGGGTTGGGACAGTACAGACAGTGAACTTCACAGGGGCTCAACAAACACCAATGCCTTGCCCTTCTAAAGGCACTACTGCGGGCTGCCTCCCTGTTCAGTAAGGCTCTGCTCCTGCAAGTTCGCATCTACACTGACCATGCTCAGGAGTCTCTTGGAAAAAAAGGGACCCACGTGTCTCAGTAGTAATGAGGGCCCATCCACAGGCTGGCCTTCGCTCTGAGGAGCAGCCTCTGGCATCCAGACCGGCCCCATGCCCTTTTCAAGGGTGGGGGGGAACACAGGCTCCCAACCTGGGTGAGGAGCAGAAGGGTGGGCAAGACCCCTCTGGGAGGCCTGTTCAGGAGGCTGCACTTTCTGGGCCTCCCACGCAGGACAGACAATGCATTCCTGCCAGACGGGGCTGCCTTCGGCTCATTTCCCAGCAGGAAGGAAGAAAACATACATTGACTGCATGCCCAACACTGGCTGGCATCGGGGTTTGTTCCACTTTATTCTCAGAGCAACCCTGTAAGATTGGAATTACTACCCCCTTTTCACAGAGAAGGGAACTGAGGCTCAGGAAGAGCTGTCAGTCCTTCCCTAAAGGCCCTTGGCCTTTGTCACTGGGAGATGGAGACATTCTGGATCCCCATTCTATAACTGCCAATAAGCTTGCTCTTCCTTTGAGAAAATGTGCCCCACCCAGGACCCCTCCATTTGGAGGAGGTCACCCCAGAGCACCCTGATCCTCTGGAACCCCAAAGGCCTGGGCAGCTTAGTCCTGGTCTGGCGCCCACACCCAACAGCCCAGTAACTATAGCAATCCAGGAGTCACATGACAAGAGTCACAGAGTCCCCTTGGAAGGCAGGAGGCTGGAGAAAGGGGAACAGCAGTCACACCCAACTTGTCCCATCCCAACCCAGTGCCGCTCCTCCCCTCCTGTCGCTGCTGAAGCTCCCGGAGAGGCGCTTGGGGGAGGGACCCCTGGCGGCCCTGTGTCTCAGCATGCTCAGTTCATCTTCAGCTACCCAGCAGCTTGGTGGCCTCCTCATTCCTGCCAGCCCCAGTGGGCATCGCTGTTGCTCTGGGTGGCCGTCACAACCTTCCCCAGCTAGCCACCTCCCCACAGTTCCCGGGGAAGCCTCTCTCACAGCACTGGCCCGGCCAGGAAGCAAACATCTTTGTTTCTTCTGGAACCAGGCTCCAGGAACCAGGTTTTTCCTTCAGCAACACTTCCCCCCGGTTCACCAAGTGCCAAGGCCAGCCAGGTGCCCTGCCATCAGCCAGGACATTCGTCCAGGGCTGGTCCGGGCCAAGATCCCAATTGAGACAAAGCCTCCCCACAAATGTACCCACACATCCCCAGATCCCCAGCCCCTCATCCTCCGTTTGGGGCCCCAAGGTCAGCAGGGCAGGTCCAGCGGCTGCCAGTCAAGATGCTGAGCAGAAATGGATACAGTATTATCCAGGGAATAACAAAGGAAGGGCCCACGCGGAAATTTATTTGTACTGATCAGGCGAAGCAAAGGTAAAGGGCAGAGAGGAAGTGCTGTCAGCCGGCCTGAAACCCAAGAAAGTTGCCATTCCGAGACAGTGGCCCCTTATGCCCCACCACTCCTCACCGCAGCAGTAGTTAAAGCAAACACAGGCCCTTCACTGCCCCGTCAGTTACACCTTCCCCCCAAAATTACACAAACTTTGAAACATTTTTCTGAGAGAAGATGGATGCTTCAGGAGACTTGAGGTCAAGGCTAGGCTGTTTAAAGTATATTATTAACAAATAAACATTTACTGCAAAAAAAAAAAAAAAAAGGGAGAGAGAGAGAGAAAAAAACTCTATAGGCCACCGGGGAACCAAATCATGTTGCTTTTGGCATCAAATGACAGGAGACATTTATGACATGAATGGAGAACACCAGCCGGTCGATGAAATGGCAAACGTCTGCCACTTCGCTTCCTCTACCTTCGTGAATCAACTTTTTTCAAATATGGTTTTCAGCCTTAGCCCTCTCTCACTACCACCGTCTCTCCACTTCTGACTGCAGTGGCAATAAATATATGTAATTTTGGTTTTGCTCTTTGCTGCCATCAGCACAGAATCTGGTTGGAGAGGGCCGGAGGAACTTCCGGCTGGGTCAGCCAGAGAGCCAAGGGCCCTGGGTCCTCGGGCACCCCCAACTGACTGACAGCTCACACGCGGCTCCTTGGATGAGTAGAGTATCCCTCCCTTCCTCCCTCCCCTGGCTGAGGCTTGACTGTGGTGTCCAACAAATTGGAAGTTATAACTCATGTCGGTGAGAGTATCCTCCATCCTTCAGTCTAACTGATGCCAAAGTAGGACTGGTTTTTTTCCTCTTCCTTTTCTTTATTTTTTAGAAACTCCAGAGCTGCAGGACAAAGGCGGCTCCTTGGAGAAGCATCGCCAGCCACCCATGGGTGGAAACCTCACAAGGCCACAGAGCCTGAGCTGGAGGGGCCTTCTGAGTTCCTGGATTGGTGTTTCTCTACCTTTTAAACCTCATCTTCCTTCTGAGACATAGACAAATCCCCCGGACCTCTCCCCCACCTACCCCCTTCTCCATTGGCTGAGCTTTATTTTCTGTGGCTTCAATCACAAAACAGTAAGTACAAACAGTTCTTCACATATGAATTATTAAGCTTTTCCAAGCTATATGCAGGCCTTGGAGATGCCAATTGTTTCCCCGTGGAAATACTGTTGCTCTGGACCACCCTCTGTTTGCCCCCAAAGGAAAAAGAGCCAGCACACCTAGCTACCCTCCGTCTGCCCCCAAAGGAGAAAGAGCCCAGCACAGCTGGCCACCCTGTTGCGGCCCTTTCTGATAATGCAGTTGGCATCTGTGCACACCCACACAATCAGGTTTTCCACCTCTCTTGAGGTGCAGGAGAGGATAACGGATCCCCCGGAGAGTGGAATATTTTTTAAAGTTCCACCAGGTGCCTGTGTAATCCTCACAACCACCCTGCAAAGTCACGTCATCACCCCCAGTTTGTTGATGAGGCCCCGGCTCAGAGATGGGCAACCACTTAGTGAAGATCACACAGATGCTAAGACTTGGGGCTGGGAGGTGAACTCAGGTCTGACTCTGAGTCTAAAGCTCTTTTCATGGCTGAGGAAGGCAAGACTTTCACAGCGTCCTACAAAGGGAATGGCTTCCCCAGGGTGCTCCTCATCCTCCCTGCATGGAGAGGCTCATGGTAAACCCTGTGTACCATGGAACCTGGGTATAGAACCTGTTGGCAGCGTGGTGTGTGTCCTTGGAGACAAGGTATTCCCTGCCATGCTCATGGTGAGAACAGTAACAGCAATAACTTCCAGAGTATGATAACAAGCCAGGCAAGATGCCAGGTCCTTTGGGGCACCTTATCTCAAGTCCTTATGAGAATACTTGCCCCCAGCAGAATAAGTCCCCATTTCACAGAGGAGGATCAGGTAGGTGCCAGGGCCGTGTGGTCCCTAAGCCTGGCTCCAATGGACAGCGCAAGAGAGAGCTGACAGTCACCAATCACATACCCCAGAGGAGATCCTCCCAGCCTGCTTCCCCCACTCAAGAAAAATAGGGCAAACAAATAAGGCCACACCAGCCCAGCGCCCGGGGAGTCGAGGGTGAGCCAGGAGTCACTGTGAATAATGTCTCCGTTCAGCAGCAGGGGACTGCAGCCTCAGGACGGCCTGTGCTTACCGTCTTGCACACAGCCAAGGTGCTGGGGTTAAATGGAGAGGTACCCTCCAAAGGGCCAGAGGGTCCCCATACTTGGGCTGCCAGGGTGAGCCCTTTGGGCCTCAGCCCCCAGAGACAGCACCATAGAAGCCTTTTTGTAAGGCAAAGTCCTAGCTCCTCCTCCCAAGCAGACAGTTTCCAGGACAGGCGCTCTGCAGCCCTGAGTGAGTTTGATGGTTGGGGCAGGGGGGCTCGCTGGATGGGGTACACACTGGGGAAGGGGTGCTGCTTGAGACTGGCACCCTGCAGGAGGGCCTATGGGAGGCCTTCCAGGCTGGGAGAAGTAGCAGCCAGAGAAGGCCGGAGCCTGACTGCTCTCCCCCTGGGCCACACCCGAACGCGGGAGCTGGATGGGGAGTGCGGGGGGAGAGGTGAGCCTCCCAAGAAGGTCTTTCCCGGGGTAAACACTTCCAAGGAAAGGAATGTGCAGGGCAGAGCGGTTGGGGCACTGGAGCCACAGCCAGCTGGGGGAAATTTTTTAAAAACTCACCCCAGGACTCAAGAGGGCTTTTTGTGAAACTCAATCAAAGCCTCGATACTCCCCTTCTGCCAACGTAGGCACATCCTACCTGGACAGGCGAGCCCAAAGGGCCCCCGGCGGGCCCGGCGGAGCCCTGGAAGTCTGTGCCGCCGAGAGGCTCGGCCGCCCGGGCAGGCCCTGCGGGCGGAAGGGCGCCGCGGCCCCGCCGCCGAGGTAGGAGCGCGGCCCGGGCCGGAGCCCCGCGTCTCGCCGTGCACAAAGGCGCCCGCTTGCACCCCAGCGGGTCTCGGGTCGCCAAACCTGGGAGCTGTCTTACAAGCGATTAGACTCCATTTTGTGACAGATTTTTGGACTCTCCCACCGACCCTCCCCCCTTCCGGAGCCTCCTCCAGGAATTCTCCACCTCTTCAGGATAAAAACCCTTTCCAGACGAGCGACAGACGGCAAGAAAAGAGAGTTACATAATTCTATTCGGCCAAGCCGCCAAGAAAAAAACATGAGAGTGGGGAACGTGCTTTATTTTTCATTTGTTCTCCGGTGGAGGACGGTGAAAGGTGTTCCTGATTTGGGGGAGGCTGCGTTTCCTCTCCATTTCCTAACTGGTTTTCTGTCTGAAAAGGCTGCTTTTTCTTTTTTTTTGAAGGAGCCCCCAACAATCACACATGGGGAAAAAAGAGATTTTTGGAGTTAAGAGTGAAAATGCCCAAACTCCGCGGCCGGCGCTCTGCTCTGCCTGCCAAGGATGTACAAGAGGATTTTTATCAAATTCGGCTCAATGTGCCCCAGTGTCAATTAATCACCCCCGTGGTGCGTAAGAGAACTTGGCACTTCTGGGTGTCTGGGATCTTTGAGAACAAATCGAAAGGAGGAAGAGACATTTACTAAAAATGGCAACCTCTTTTTAAGGACGTAGCCCTGCAACTCAACCAGGGGTGAGGACACATTTTTCAGAAGTTGTGTTTTGTGGGGGGATTGTTAATTTCCCAATACCGCTGACGCACAGACTCGACAAAATCAAAAAGGCACGTTTCTGTGCCCGCGTGCTTGGATTCCTGTCTGAAAAGCATTTACGCACAGATGAAATAAATATGCATCTGCAATTCTCAAAGAAAAAAAGAAATGTGAATAAAAAAAATTTTATTGTGCAAAGAACATCCCTTTCCAGTGAGCTGCTGCCTGCCTGGAGCTCCATCTCCCTGTGAAACGACTCACTGGGTATTTGTCCCCAAGATTGTCTTGATAACAACCACCCCACCCCCCACCCCCCACCCCCAGCACATCCTGCCGGCCGGCCTAGCAGATACCTAATTGGCGTTATTGGAAAAAATGGAATGAGGGAGGAGGAGTGAACTGTCCACAGCTAGAATAATGCACTCCCCACCCCAGGCTTCAGCCCCACAGGATCCAGACTGAGTGAGGTCTTCGGACCTGAGATTCGCCCTGTGCCAAAAATCATTCCCAACACACCGGACTGCACTGAAGAAGCTGGCTCTTAGGTGACTCTTTCCTTTTCTTTTTAAAACAAAATATACCTTGGACAAAGCAGTCGCAAATGCTTAATGTTTAATCGTTTTGTAAGATGAGGGGGTGAGCCGCTCATCTCTAAGGCAACATCCAGCTGAAATTTCATGGCTTTACCATTCTGTGCCTGAAGAACCAGGGGTTATCCTTTCTTTTTTTTTTTTTTTTAAAGAGAAGCTCCGTAAATAATTATGGGGAGTGGAGGGAGGGCAGAATATGTACAAGCGATTCATAAGAGTCTTTTCGATATATTAAAAACTTTTTTTTCTTTTTTTTAAGCTGTGCAAATGATTTGGAGGCTGGTTCTAGTTTCCTGGGCCCCCTTCCCCCACGTGTTGTCGTCAAGGCTGGTGGCTGAGCTGGGTGTAAGTGGCACTGCCAGAGCTTGGGATCAGGCAAGGAGAGTGAGGCCAGGGGTGCAGGTCGTGGTGGGGAGGGGGCTAGAGGCTGGTGCACCCTACAGAGGGGCTCCTCTAGCCAGCCCAGAGCCCACAGCCACATCTACCCCAAACTATTTTCCCCATTCAATTTGTGCTGCTCTATGCTTGAACTGTGACTGAACGGACTGGCATCTCCCTCTCCGGGAACTAGAATCATATTAGTCCAGGGCACAGCACAAAGCCGACCTACGGCAGTGTGCCTAAATCTGGGGTGCTTCCTACTGAGAGGAAGGCCTCAGCTGCACTCTGGGACCAGCAAAACAGCTGAACCTCTGAATGGACTCCAATCCCTACCCAAAGATCCCTCAGCCGGAAGAAAGAGCTAAGTGCAAAAAGCAGCTCAGGCTCAGCCCCCAGACCACCAGGCACAGCCAGAGCCTTTTGGGGTAGAATCCGATGCCCTCTCTAGGGTTCTGGTCTACACTATTTCCAGGCCTCAGTTAAACAGTTGGGCTGCGCTGCTTTTCACTAGGCCCTGGACTGGGGACAATCCCTGGGCAGAGCAGGTAGGTTGCACTCACCACGAGGCGCTGGCAGCCCAGCTTTTCTTTCCCTGGAAGCTTGGGCATACACAGCCCTCTCTGAGCACCAAACCACCTAAGCAGCCTACCCACTCTGCAGCCTCATCCAGGACGGTTTTCTGGCATCACGAAAGTTTTTGCAGGCACCCACTGTGTCTGCAACAGAGCTTTGGGGATCACCAAACCCCTCTTTCAGTTGTGGCTCCTCACTGCCTCCCTCCCAATTGCAGTGCCAGGCAGAAAACCCAACAGGTCAAAAGAAAAAGCCTGCATGTCCTGTTATCTGTCCCCAACCCCGGACATACAAATCCAGTCTCAGCTGAAAACTAGTTAGCAAGAAGGGCTCAACCCACATCTCCGTCCTCAGCCCTGAGGTTTGGGTTATACCAGGGCAGAGCGGGCCATCCCCCTCCTCAATACACACTACCAGAAAGGAGGCCTTGTGGGGAGGGCTGATTCAGTCAGCTCCTCACTCCCATTGGGAGCCCCAAATTGTAACTTGCCACCTTTTGAGGTCCTCTTCCTAGAATGCTTCTCCAACCAAAGAAAACTGCAAGTACAAAATTCCCGCATGGAACGGTTTGGGGAATATGGACATTCTTTTCTCTCCATCAGGGACTAAAAGTGCAGCAGGGAGCCTGGCAGAAAGGGGGCCTCCCTTGCCGCTCAGGCCGTTCAGTGTCCCAGCACTCCACCTCCTGGCTCCTGGCTCCAGGAATCCCAAACCCCCACACACCAGGACCTTGAAGCAGTCCGCCAGGCTTGGCTCCCTAAAACATTGTTTTCCTTTGGAAATCAATTTTGGGTTCCCAATTCAGGCCTCCGTAGCGCCAGACCCTATATCCCAGGACCCAGGCACCAAATCCCTCGACCGGCCCAGCGCAGGATTCCGGGACAACGGATGGCAACTGGGGGCCGTCCGGAGGCTCCCAGGACCCCATCAGTGCCGGCTGGGCTGGGCTGGGCTGGTCCGCCCCAGCCCCAAGACGCGCAGCTCTCGGAACCCTTGGAGCTACCCGGCCCAGCCGCGCACAGAGCCGGCGGCAGAGCGGGCGCGGGCCGGGCCCGGCAAGGGGCTGACCGGGCTCGAGTGCCGGGCGGTGGCGGGGAAGGAGGACGAGAAGCGCTTACTGTTGGTAGTCTTGTTTGCAGTACAGTTTCCGATCCCGGAAGTAGCAGCTGGTGGTGAGGGCTTGCTGACACGCCGCGCACTGCAAACACTCCTCGTGCCAGGACGACTCGTTGACTCGCATCAGGAAGCGGTCGGAGATGGGCCGCTGGCAGCCCTCGCAGACGGCGGGATGCGAGCAGTCGGAGCCTGTAGCGCACAGGGCGAAAGCCCGGCCGTCAGCGCCGCCCGGCCCAGCCCCGGCGTCCCGGTCGCACCGGGCCCACAGCCCCCGGCCCCGAGGGCTCGGGCCGCCCGGGATCACCGTCTGCCGCCTGCGCTCCCCGGACCGCCGCGCCAGGGGCCGTGCGGCCCCGGTTAGTCCGTCCCAATCCTCGGGCTCCGGCGTGGAGAGGCCGCGGGCCTCGAGCCTTGGCTCGGCGCTGTGCTCTCCCCTTCTCCGGAGAATCCGCGCTCCGTGTTAAGACAAATGAGAACGAGCACGGCGCAGGGTGGCCGGCTGGGACCAAGACAGGCGAGGTGAGGCTGGGGCGCTCGCTGGCTGACACGCCCCACGGTGGCGTTCGTGGTCTTCTATCCCCGATCTCCCCAAAATCTGTGGTTTGAGTGACCAGGGAGACGTTTTTCTCTTAGAATCTCCCCCACCCCAGGTGACCTTGCGCCTCTCTCAAGCTCGCCAAGGTGATTGCTAGGTCCTCCATCACCCCTGCCACCCGCCACCTACCACACCGGAGTGGCAGCTCTAGAGCCTAGGCCTGGAAAGGATGGTGGGTGGCGACTGGAGCTGTCCTGTCCCCTCAGGACGCCTGCCAGAGGCTTACTTGCGGCCCTCTGGCGATCACTCCAGGAGTCCTGTCCCTGCCTCCTCCCCATGTCCTGCAAACCCATTTCCTTTATCCGTTGGCCCGGACGCCCGTGTCCACAGCCGGACGACGCCCCATCCCACGCCCGAGACCACTCGGGAGTTCCGACCCCGCACTCACCCAGCAGCACCCCCAGAGTGGCGGGCCCGGGGCGCAGGGCGTGCTCCTCCATCTTGATGCCGTCCAACATCTTGGCGCAGTCCGTCTGCCCGCGAGGGAAGCACCTCTCCAGCGACTCGGGACCTGTTGCTATATCCATGGGACGCGGGGCGCGCTGCGGACCCCGCCGGCCGGGCTGCTCGCCCGCCGGCCCGTCCACCCGCTCTCCGCCGCCGCGGCCCTGGAGCCGGGGAGGCGCGGCCCCCGCAGGGCAGGGGTTGCGCCGGCCCCCGGCGACCGTGGAGCGGCGACGCGCTGGCCCCGGGCCCCGGCGTCGTGCGGGCGGGCCGGGGCGGCTGCAGCCCGCGCCGCGCTCTCCCGGACACTTGCAGCCACGCGCGCCGGCTCCTCTGTCACCTGCTTGTCAGTCCCGGAGCCCGGCGGCGGCGGCGGCTGCAGACGGAGCCGCGGGGAGGAGGCGGCGGCGGCGGTGGCGGTGGCGGTGGCGGCGGCGGCGGCGGCGGGCGGGGGAGGGGGTGGGGGTGCAGGGGCGGCCCCGCGGGCCGCGGGGGGCGCGCGCGGCGCAGCGGGGTCCCGGGCGGGGCGCAGCGGGCCGCGGGGCTCCGTGCGCGCTCCCCGCGCTACTCCAGTGCCATGGTGCGCCCGCGGAGCCGCCGGGTTTAGAGCTGGGGCTGGCGGCGGAGGGATACGGGCCGCCTCACCCTTCGAAACTTCCTGACATTTGAACCCCGCGGCCGGTATCCCTGCGCCGGGATGCGCCGCCGGCTCCACGTCAAATAGTGCCGTCCCGCCCCCCCGCTCGCCCCGGGGCTCCGCGCCCCCGGCCCGCGCCCCGCGCCGCCCCTGTCCCCGAGCGCAGGCCCCGGCGCCCCGGCCCGGCCGGCCGCCCCGCGGACCCCTCGCAGAAGTTTTGATCGCCTTCGAAACAAATCCCTCTGCTCCACCCCCTTGAAAAATTGATTTGGGAGTTGGGGAGCGAAGGCTTTCTTTTTTCTCCCCTGCGTTCTTTATTATTAATATTTTGTAAAGCTCCAGCGCTACGAGGAGTGGCCCCGAGCGAGGTCAGACTGCGCGGACGGCGGGGAGTGCGGCGGCTCCGCCAGGGGACGGCGCCGGCTGGGAGTGAACCCCCTCGGCTGCTCGGGAACCCCCGACTGTCGGCCGAGGTAGGTCGCGGGGGCTGAGTCGGCGTCCCCCGGGCGGCGGCGCCTGCTCGGGGCGGATTGGTCCGCGGAGAGGGCCAGCTCCCAGGAACGAAGGACGGGGGCGGGCAGAAGGCGAGGACGGCTGGCCCTGGACTCATGCGAGGGGGGCCCAGGCCCAGGAACGGGGAGTGAGCCCGGAGTGCGGGTGAGGGGTCTGGGAAAGCTCCGGGCCTGGCAGAGATTGGGCGGGGGACTGAGCCGATGGGAGGTTGGGGCCCCGGGATCGAGAATGGGGGACACTGGGCCGACAAGGAAGGTCAGGCCTGGGTTCAGGCGACCGAGAGTTTAGAGGACAACTAAGGTTGGAAAAGGGGTCCCCGGGCAGGGGCAGGAGCAGTGGGCAAGACCCGGGCCTCCTAGGGTTTGCAGTGAGGGGCGCTAGGAGGGAGTGGTGGCCCCAGGGTAGCGGCTCTAAAGAAATTAGGTTGGCTGCCAAGATCGGGGTCCTTTGGCGGGCCGGGTGCCCGGCCAGGGGTCGCTGGGACGCGCAGATCAAGGACAGTGCTCTAGCCAGCCTGGGCAAAGTGGGCCTCGGCAACGGGACGCGAAAGCTGGCGAGATGGAGCTGCCGAATCCCGCGCCAGCCGGGCCTGGCACCCGCGTCCGGTGCGAGAGGCCACTGCGTCGGACCGGCTGTCTGCGGCCCGTGGTCCCCACCGACGCGCGGCTCACCGGGGAGCAGGGGGGCGGGTGCGGCCTGGGGTAGCGGCCGGCTGACCCCCCGCGATCCGCTGCGGGGCGGCCCTGGCCCCTCCCGGAGCGAGGCAGCGGCGCGGAGCCGGGCGGGGGCGGAGGGCATGGGGGGCGGGTCCCCTGACCTCGCTGGAGGCGAAAGGGCGGATCGGATTTGGAACCTGCGGGAGGCTTGGTCAGAAGTGTCCCCCTGCGCCGTGGGGCCCCGCGGAGGGGCCTGGCTTTGTGGAGGATTAGAGGCTCCCGCCCCACCCTACCTGCGTGTGTGTCGGTGGGTATCTGTGTGTGTCTGTGCGTGTCGGGCCCCCGCCTCTGCCGCTTTTGCCTCCGTGTGCTCCTTGGCTCTGCACACACGGTGTGTGTGTCCCTGCAACCTTCCAGACTCCCAGGGGTGAATCTGTGGATCTGTGTCTGAGTCCCCTGCACCCGTGTGTGTGTGAATGTGTGGGTCCTTCGTGCCTGTGTCTGGGGTGTGTGTCCGCATCACTTCGTGCGGGGGCCTAAGTCTTTGTGCGTGTCTCAGCCTCTGTATTGTGTCTGCGATCCTTTTCTGTATGGGTGTCTCTGTCGCCTTTGTGTATCTGTGCGTATCTCCGGGGTTCTGAATGCTTCTGTGTGCTCGCGTGTCTCCCAGCGTGTGTGTGTGTGTGTGCGCGCGCGCGCGCGTGTGTGGTGGGGGGCTTTGTGCCTTCGTGTATTTCTAGGCGCCTTTGTGTGTCTAGGTCGGGGAGAGTGGACAGTAAATGTGGAGTTTCTCTCCCACATCTCGGTCCCCTCTTTGCTTGACCTGGAAACCCCAGGCCTGGACCCGCGAAGTTGGGCTGGGCCTGAGCCGCCTTCTCCGGGCATCTGGGGCGGGGGCGCGGCTGCTGCAGGGAGAAGCCGGGCGGGCAAGGCTTCGGCGCACAGAGCCAGAGCCCCGAGGCGCGGAGCCCGGCTCGGGGCCGGCGGGCGGACCAGGCACTTTCTGCCCTCTGCTGGCCGCGGTCCGTCCCTGCAACCGGGGCTGGGCGACTGCCTTCAGGCGAGAGTCCTCGTTCCAGGCCCAGACCGTCTCCCTCTCCTTCAGGGTGCACATGGTAATACTCTCTCGTCACAGGCCCTGCACCCCCAACTCCTGGCGCAGGGCTCCATCCCCTCCCCACCTTCCCTGTGCCTGGCCTCTCCTACCCTACAGCTCTCCTTTACCCCTCCTTGGCTGAATGAGGGGCCCTGCGACCCGGCCTCCCAGGCTTCTCTAACTCGGGTTGGCGTCCAGTGCCGATCTGGGGCCGCTGGCTGTGCCCAGAGGCGCATTGCCCGGACAACTCGAAGGCCTGGTTTCAAGGCAGGAGGACTTGTGGGAAGTCCCCTCTCCGTGCCGCGTCTGGTCTGTCCTGGGGCGCATGCATTCTCAGCGCCTCTTCCGCGCTCCTGCCAGTCATATCCCACGCCACCAAGGCGGATATAGGGCGGTCTGCCGCGATGCGGCCCGCGCCCAGGTAGGGGCGCTGGCTCGGTGGACGCCAGAGCCTGACTGCCTTCTCTGGTCTGGGGTGGGGCTGCTGAGTCCACACCCCTTGGGCCCCTCTGCATGCCTTCCCCGCTGTCCATTCATTCCCCCTACACACACACACACACACACCACACACACACACACACACACACCGTCCCTATAGGCCCCGTTCCTTGCCCTTTGTCCTCACTCCTCGTGTCCCGTGCTCCCAGCTGAGTTGGCCGGTCTCGGGTCCTTCGCACGCAGACGCGCAGAGGCCCCAGGTCTTTCCAGCACAACCGGGGCTCCCGCGCCTGTCCACCGCTTCCCTTGCCGAAGAAACGGTCTACTGGACGGCACAGCAGGGGCCAAGGCCCAGAGCCGGCTCCTGCCCGCAGGCGGCGAACGGCACCTTGTTCCGCCAGGCCCCTGCGGGTGCGATCCGTGACCCGCAGATTCTCCCAGGCGCCTCTGGCCCACGACGCGGGGGCCGCTCGCTCCACGCAGGCGGCTCCGGGATGCTCTCCCGCTCGGATTTCAGGGGCAGAAACAGCCTCGGATTCTCTCTACCTGGGGGAAAGACTGAGTCGGCGGCTCAGAAACACTGGAAGAAGCGAGAATGGAAAGGGGGGCTCCGGAGCGGGGGTCCCGGCTCCTTCCAGTCTGCGGACGCCCTAGCTCCATTGAGCCCCGCCCTAGCCCCCGTTGCTCCTCTTCTTAGGGCCTTGCACCCTCTCCTCTGTGCTACCCGCCTCCCTCGAGCACGGCTCTATGAGCTGCCCTCCCCCACCCCACCCAGCCCTGTCCATCCCGCCCCAGGCTGTCTGGACTGTTTTGTGCTTCTGACCAGAGCCAGAGCCACACTGCCCCCTCCCAGTTTACCATCCCAGCTGGAGGCACGGATCTAGGGCAGCGCAGGGTGCAGTCCTGGCCGGGTTCGGAGGAGTGGGAAGGCAAGGACCAGGAGCCGCGAGTGTCTCTATTCCACTCTGCCGGGAGAGCCAGGGCTGCAGGGAGCCTGGGCCGTCCCACGCTGCCCGCTGCCCCGGCGCCATCAGCCCTGCTGAACCTCAAATCCTGGAGAGGCGGCCAGACTTGGGGGACCAGAGCCGTCCCAAGCAGTGGGCCAGGTTGGGGGCTGATATTCCTGGGAGGTGGCCCCGGGTCTAGGGTCCTGGGAGAACCACATTGACTCCGGAAGTGGAGCGGGAACACCCAGAGACTGAGTGGTGGAAACTTTCCAGCCAGCAGTGACCATGTTATGCTTTTTGGACCCCAGCGGGGCTGGACCCCAGGGCACATGGACCAAAGTGTCAGGCCCCTTCTCAGCTAGAGATGGCCATGTGTGATCATCACAGAGTAACACAGCCACCCTGCCGCAGCGCGGTGCAAGTGTCTGTGGTCTTGCTGTGCCAGTGGGAGACCTCACAGCGACCTTGAACCCAGATGGAGGCCCACACAGAGGAGTAAAGGGATGGAGCCCAGCTGGGGTCCTTTGAATCCGGGCTGGGAACTGGTTCTCTCTCCCATTGGGGTTTTCCAGCCTGATGGGAGAGGGGCTGCAGGGAGACAGGATTTGTGGCAGAATTTGCTGGTGAGGCAGAGCTGGGGCTCTGAGGCTGCATACAAGTGTGTGTGTCTGTGTGCAGCAGGGAGACAGCCAGCCCCAGCAAAGCCCCTAAGTCCTTCCTGCAGCTTCCCCTTCAGTGGGTAGGGGCTCTGGCCACAGACCCGTGACTTTCCAGCACAAGGTCTGGGTCTTTAGTCATGGGATTCCTCCACAGTGGGTCAGGAGACGGCTCCCTTAGAGCCCAGGCTGCTGTCAGCTCTCAGGACTGGAGCTCTGAGGGAGACAGTGCCCTGGCCGGGTGGCCCAGTGCTGAGGTCTCGCAGTGGCTAGGAGTGGTCAAGAACAGGTCTTGGGGAGCCACCCAGATCTGGTTCAGGATCTGGCCATGGGACCTCAGGAAGGTCCTGCCCTACTCTCTGCACCTCAGCTTCCTCATCTATCCCGCAGGGTTGTGGAGAGGCTGAAACGTAAGTGCTCACCACAACACCCAGCACCTACCAGGCTTCTATACATATTTGGTAAATAATTGGATGGACACTTTGGGAGGCTGAGGCCGGTGGATCACGAGGTCAGGAGTTCAAGACAAGCCTGGCCAGCATGGTGAAACCCCATCTTTACTAAAAATACAAAATTAGCTGGGCATGGTGGCATGTGTCTGTAATCCTAGCTACTTGGGAAGCTGAGGCAGGAGAACCACTTGAATCCAGGAGGCGGAGGTTGCAGTGAGCCAAAATTGCACCACTGCACTCCAGCCTGGGTGACAGAGCAAGACTCCGTCTCAAGTAATCATAATAATTGGATGGAAGAGGGGCCCTGCTACCAAGACTTGGGGAAATCACAGCTCCCTCCTTCTCCTCCAACCAGGGCTTCAGGGCAAACAGATCCCCTGGGCTCACCTGTGTACCTCCCTCCAGGGCAGGTGAAGCTCAGCTCCAGGCAGGTGTGGGCTGGGCACAGGAGACCTCCAGGCAGTGCCCAGAGGCCCGGCACAGCCTTTACCACTGGCCCTGCTCTAGAGTCTGGGCCTGCAAGTAGCTGCTCAGAGCTGGACCCTGGCAGGGACACAGAATTAGGGGCGTTAGCCCATTACATCAAAAGCAACCATGTGGGATTCTCAAGGTGTCACATATTTTAAAATTTATTTTCTTCAAGAATCTTTGTCTTTCTTGCCAAATGGATGGGCTGGATTATTTCTGCAGCCTGTCTGGAACCGGGAGCTTCCCCAGCTGAGGACCAGAGTGAGAGCAGAGAAGGCCCAGGATCATATTTGAAACCATAAAAGCCACATTAAGACACTAAGAATAACTCGCAGAAAGACATTTTCTATGAATTGGACACAGAGTCACAAAACCCAGAAAGTTCCTTGGTCTCTATCTCACAGGCCTGTGGCTGGGGAAGGGGGCCCGATTTGAGGCTGGGGCCAGTGCCCATCCTATTTGATCTTTATCTTAAATCCACTTCAAAATGCTGTGGCTCAGCAGATTGAAGGTTCACCCCTTCCTGTAATTATTTGGTGTCTGGTAAAGTTTTTATGGGTGTTTGTGCAAATACATGCATTTGATGTGCATTTGTTTTGGTTAATACCACTTTATGTAGGAGGTGTGTGCATCTCCTGTTGGCCCTCAGAAAAGAAAAGAAAAATAAAACCAAGACTTCTGGACCAGGCAGAGGGGTGGAGCTGGGGCAATTCCACTGCCAACCGCGACCCCTGTGACATCAGTGGCTCCTGGGCACCAGTGACACTACCAGTTGTGTTTGTATTCTTTGGGTTTACCTTGTGGGGGTGATCAGGGCTGGCAGGTGGGCTTGGTGAAATCCAGACTCTAGGTAGCCTTTTTTTGAAACATAACTGGATCTGCCTCTTTTTTTTTTTTTTTTTTTTTTAAGACAAAGTCTTGCTCAGTCAACCAGGCTGGAGTGCAATGGTGCGATCTTGGCTCACTGCAACCTCCTCCTCCCAGGATCAAGCGATTCTCCCACCTCAGTCTCCCAAGTAGCTGGGATTACAGGCACCCGCCACCGTGCCTGGCTAATTTTTTTGTGTTTTTAGTAGACACAGGGTTTCACCATATTGGTCAGGCTGGTCTCGAACTCCTGACCTAAGGTGATCTGCCTGCCTCGGCCTCCCAAAGTGCTGGGATTACAGGCATGAGCCACCACACCTGGCCTGAGTCTGCCTTTTGATTACTGTCCTCTGGGCATTCTTGGTAAAGTAAAATGTATAATAAATAAGGGTGAGTTTTTAGGGGACTTTATCATTTAAGTGACAGAGCTCGTCTGTTTCTCTAGAATGTGAGCTCAGCAGATCTGGCTGAGAGGAGCTGTGGCTGTCCAGCCCTCTCTGGACAAGGCAGCAGGGTGGGGCAGGATGGGCGTTCCTCCTGTATGGCTGAGGAAGCACCTGCCCCCTAAGGGTGTCTGGGGCCAAAAGCACCCATGCCTGCCTCACGTCCCCAGCCCAGAGTCAGAAGGCAGCCTGCAGGTGTGTTCAGCTTGGCCCCTATAGGTAGTCTCTCCTCCCAGCACTGCAGCCTTGATTTATTTGTTTTAAAATTATTCTAGCATTTTTATTGAAGTATAATACACAGTAGAAAAGTGCACGAAGCATAGGATTACAAAGGGGACATGCCCATGCCACCAGCACCCAGATTAAGAGAGAGAATGTTGCTGGCTTCCTGAACTCCTACTTCATGTTCCCTCCCAGGCACCACCCACCTCCCTCGAAGGAAACTACTATCTTGGTTTTGCCTGTTTTGAATTTTCTATAAACGGAATCATCCTATATACTCCTTACTATACTTTAATCATGAGATTTTGCATGAAAATTTTGCATGGATTTTTCTCCTGAATAATCAGAGGTCTGATCACTTTGGACCCTCATTCCAGCAGCATGCTGACAAGCTGGGCCTAAATTTGTCCCTTCCACCTCCATCCCAGGCAGGACACCCACTGGATTCTGTTTGCCAGGGAGCATTTGTCTTGGTCACTCCAGCTGTCAACCCTTGGCCCCTCCCCTGGTCTTCAGCCCATCCCCAAAAGGAATCACTGGATATACACTGGGGAACTGCATCCAGAACCTTCTCTTCTCTCACCCCACCCCTCCATCTGCATCCAGTACCCTTTGAGGCAGAGATCATGAGACCTTAAACAGGTGAGGAAATTGGCACCTCAGAGAGGTGAAGTCACTTGCCCAGGGCCACACAGTGTTGTAAAGGTCAGATCCTGGATTCAAACCCGACTGGCCTGACTCCAAACCCCAGGCTCTTGTCATCTCCCCACAAGGCTCCCTCGGGCATCCAGACCCAGGCGTGAACAGTCCCCTCCTGCCTCCTTCCAGTGGGGAGGAAGCTGGACTTTTTCCAAAGGAAACGCTGGGAAACACAAAGCCCCAAACAGAAAACAGGGCAGGGATGGTTCCCAGGCCCTGGCTGCCTAACCTTGGGTGATGCAAGTCTAGTCTGGGCTAGGCTGGTCTGGACTGGTGCAGCCTCCCCAGGTGCATCAAGGGAAGGTGGCATCATGCCATGCACTGAGTGTCCACCATGGGCTAGGTACTTCATCTGTCATTCCCCAATACTCACAATGTACCTGTGAGGTTTGTATTATTATTTAGCCCCATTTTACAGATGAGAAAACTGAGGTTCAGAGAGGTTGAATGTCCTGCCTTAGACCACGGCGTCTGAGTGGCTGAGCTGGGTTTTGAATGCGTTGAGAATGGCTTCCATGCCGTGACACTGTGCTACCCTGACACTGTGCTACCCTGGCCCTGTTCTCCTTGGCCTGCCTTTCTTCTCGAGCGACCTCCACTCTCCTGTGGTTGTGAAGCTGTGACCAGGTGCTTGGTGATTTTGCAAGTGGCTCCTGCAATTAAAACTCAAGCCAGGCCAGCTAGACTCCAGGCCTGAGGTGGATGGCCTCAGTCTGCTTATCTGGAGAGTGGGGATAATATTACTGCTATCTATCTATCTATCATCTATCTATCTATCTATCTATCTATCTATCTATCTATCTATCATCTATCTATCTAGATTTTTGAGACAGAGTCTCACTCTGTTATCCAGGCTGGAGTGCAGTGGCATGATCTCAGCTCACTGCAACCTCCATCTCCCAGGTTCAAGTGATTCTCCTGCCTCAGCCTCTCCATTAGCCGAGATTACAGGCACCTGCCACCACGCCGGGCTAATTTTTGTATTTTCAGTAGAGATGGGGTTTCGCCATGTTGGCCGGGCTGGTCTTGAACTCCTGACCTCAGGTGATCCATCCAGCTTGGCCTCCCAAAATGCTGGGATTACAGGTGTGAGCCACCGTGCCCAGCCTACTTTCTATTATTATTTGGAAGTTTAACAAAGTCTGTAGACTTTTGAATCTGGAAGAATTAGCAGTCGCCTGTTAGAGTGGGAAGAGGGCTCACGGATATGCAGAGGTCCTGAAGCAGGAAAGAACTTGATCCGCTGGAGGCCCATGTGGCTGGGTCAGAGCAGGCTCTGGTGTGGCTGCAGGTATGGACAGTGGCCTGACCACAGGGCATTGTAGGTCACAATGAGGGGTGTGGACCTGATCCTCAGGGGGAACCTGAGTAGGAGCCATGGAAGGGTTGAAACAGGGCAGTGTCCTGGTCAAGTTTGGTTTTTAGGAAGATCTCTCAGGCCGAGGTGAGGGGTGAGACCATAGTCTGGAGGCCAAGGGATGAGGCCTTTGGGTTTCAATATCCCTTTTGTATGGAATGAGGTTGGGCGGTCCACAGACCAGACCTTATCCTCCAATTTCCCATAGAGGCTGTGTTTCCAGATTCAGGGTTTCATGTTACACAGAGTTATTCTTTCTGGAATGTGTCCCCCAAGCAACCCCGCTGGACCCTCTGTGGAAGGAGGGGCTCTTCTGAATGCAAGATTCGCATGTATGCAAAAAAGCGAACATGCCAGCCCTGCGCCTTGCTAATGTCTGTCCCTGAAACAGAACCAGCAACCAGCAGACAAAGCAGTGCCCAGGAGTTGGGCCAGGCTGCAAACATCAACAACAACAGTAATAGTCATAATAATAACCTTTATTAATAAAGCCTCTGACCTAGAATTATCTCGTGGAATCCTAGAGGAAGCCTGGGACGTAGTTGTCATTACAATTGTACGAATAAAGAGACTTGTGGGAAGGAGGGCCTTGTCCAAGGTCGCTGAGTGGCAGAACCAGGCGGGTGGCTGCAGCCCCGACACTGTCACCTGTGGGCTGGGCAGCCTCAGAGGGGTGGTGAGTCAGGCATATTGTTGAGCTCTGTGGGATCTAGACAGCCCTGCAACTGTCCCCAGTGTGCAGAAAAGCCAGAAAATTCCATCTTGGCGTCCTGATCTCCACCTCCGCTCCAGCTCACACAATCTGCCCAGTTGAGTTATTCTCCCTGGAAGAGCTCGGCAATTTGGGCTTTTCCAAACCCAGGAAAAGCCTCCAAGTCTAGAATCCTCCCCGTGGCCTCTCCCTGGCCTCATCTCTTCCTCCCTCCCCTTGGCTTTCCATGCTACGCTGAGTGCCGAGCACATCAGCCTGATTTCTGTTTCTCAAGCTGCTCATACTCTGTCCTGCCTCCAGGCTTTGAATGGGTCATTCCCTTCACCTGGAAAGCCATCCTCACTCCCTCTTCCTAGCTTATTCCTATTCATCCTTTCTGTCTCAATGTAAAGGTCACCTCCTCCTGGAAGCCTTCCTTTACCTCCCAGGCTAGCTTAGAGCTACCACTTGCATGTTCTCAGCAACCCGTGATTGTGATTCTCCTTCACGGTGAGATGGGGTTGCATGTCTTTTTCATTCCTCATTCTACGCCCTCGCAGTCTCATAGAGAAACCCAGGAACAACGAGAAAGGAGTGACGGGAAGGTTGCCCTTCAGTGTCAAGGAGGTGGAAGGGGATCTGTGAGACGGAGAAGGGACATATACCCTTGAATATTACATAGTCCACGTTGTGCTGGTTCTGTAGCAGGGGATATGCCTTTCCCATGTAGATCAGCCAAAGACTCAAGGCAAAAAACAACAGGCCAGCTTCCCACTGGGGCCCATTGTGGGGGCAGTCGTAAGGTGACAGTCCCGAGGAGACTCTGCCAAAGGAAAACTACATTTTCAGGATATGCGGGTACAAGAACTTTTAAAAATATATGTTTTCTACCATTTCTTTGAGCAGCTCTTCCCGTTTATTTATTTATTTATTTAGAGACAGAGCCTCCATCTGTTGCCCAGGGTGGAGTGCAGTGGTGCCATCTCAGCTCACTGCAACCTCCGCCTCCTGGGCTCAAGTGATTTTTGTACCTGGGCCTCCCGAGTAGCTGGGATTGCAGGCATGCGTGACCACACCTAGCTAATTTTTGTATTATTAGTAGAGACGGGGTTTTGCCATCGTGGCCAGGCTGGTCTCAAACTCCTGACCTTAAGTGATTTGTCCGCCTCGGCTTGAGCCATTGCACCCAGCCACCTCTTAACTTTTAAATAAAAGAATATTAACAAGTGCGACAGAGCCTGGCATGGTGACTTATGCTTGTAGTCCCAGCTACTCAGGAGGCTGAGGTGGGAGGATCTTTTGAATGCAGTTCAAGGCCAGCCTGGGCAACATGGCGAGACCCTGTCTCTGAAAAAAAAAGTGGGGGGGGCGGCTGCAAAAAAATACAAGCTTTTTAAACAGTAAATATTCTCTGTGTTTAGGAATTGCCCTATTGGAGAGGAGAGAAAGCTTTGTGAGAATCTTGGAGCCCTGAGCTCTGGATTCTTATCTGTGTGGACCCCAGAACAGTCCAGGACTTCCTGAGAGAGCCAAGGGTGCCTGGGGGAGAGCCTGGTGGTGATGGGAGATGATTCCATACATGCCCTAAACATGCCAGAAGCAATAGGAGGTACCTTTGTATTTTCTTAATTAAAAGATTACCAAGCCCCACCCCCACCCCCCGCACCCCCACCAGGACTGGGCACAGTGGCCCATGTCTGTAATCCCAGCACTTTGAAAGACCAAGCTAGGAGGATAGCTTGAGGCCAGGAGTTTGAGACCAGCCTGGGAAACAGAAAGACCTCATCTCTACAAAAAATTTAAAAGTTAGCCAGGCATGGGAGCATGTATCTATAGTCTTAGCTACTCAAGAGGCTGAAGTGGGAGGATCACTTGAGGCCAGGAGTTTGAGGTTACCACTGCACTCCAGGCTGGGCAACAGAGCAAGACTTTGTCTCTGAAAACAAAACAAAAAACCCCAAGTATTTTTTGGCCAATTTAAGTATATAAAAACCCTCAAAAACTCAAGACAATGAAACTGTCACATACCTACTTAAAATATTAAATTTATGAGTTTGGTACTACCTGCAAAATTACAATTTTTATTGTAATTTTGGATGTTTGTAGCAGTAACCTGAAAAACAGGTTTAAAATAAGATCATATATATAAACACTGGTTTTTCTTTTTCTTTCTTTTTTTTTTGAGACAGTCTCATTCTGTCACCAGGCAGGAGTGCAGCAGCATGATCTTGGCTCACTGCAACCTCTTCCTCCTGGGTTCAAGCGATTCTCCTGCCTCAGCCTCCAGAGTAGCTGGGATTACAGGCACCCGCCACCACGCCTAGCTAATATTTTGTATTTTTAGTAGAGACAGGGTTTCACCATGTTGTCCAGGCTGGTCGCGAACTCCTGGTCTCAAGCGATCCGCCTGCCTCAGCCTCCCAAAGTGCTGGAATTACAGATGTGAGCCACTGCGCCCGGCCTTAAATATTGCCTTTTCTTGCAGTTTCTGAAACAATTTAATTTCAAACCCTCGACCTGAATATTTTTGCTATTATCTTTTAATTTTGGTGAAGTATACATAACATGAAATTTACCATCTTCACCATTTGTATGTGTACAGTTCAGTGATAGTAAGTACATTCCTGTTGTTATACAACCGTCATCACCATTTATCTCCAGTACCCTTTTCATTTTGTAAAACAAACTGTATGCATTAAAGAATAACTCCCCAGTGCCCTCCCCTGACCCTAGTCCCTGGCAGCCACCATTCTGCTTTTTCTGTCTCTACATTTGACTACTCTTAGGTACCTCATGGAGGTGGAATTGTACATATTTGTGCATGTGTGATGGGCTTATTTCACCTAACATAATGTCTTCAAGGGTCATCCATGTTGTAGCGTGTATCAGAATTTCCCTCCTTTTTAAGGCTGAATAATAGTGTATTATGTATATATATATATCTCACATTTTGTTTATCCATTCATCTGCCAGTGGACCCTTGAGTTGCTTCCATTGCTTCATTATTGTGAATAATGCTGCAGTGAACATGGGTGTGCAAATACCTCTTTGAGTCCCTGCCTTGAGTTACCTTGTGTATATACCCAGAAGTGGTTTGCTAGACCTATAGTAATTCAATTTTTAAGTTTTTTAAGTAACTGCTGTACTGTTTTCCATAGTGGTTGCACCATTTTATATTCCTTTCAATAGTGCACAGGGTTCCAATTTCTCCACATTCTGTTTTTTTTTTTTTTTTTTTTGATAGTAGCCATCCTAGTGGGTATGAGGTGGTATCTCATTGTGGTTTTCATTCGCATTTCCCTAATGATTAGTGAAGTTGAACATCTTTTCGACCATTTGTATATCTTCTTTGGAAGGATATCTATCCAAGCCCTTTCCCCATTATTTATTTATTTATTTATTTATTTATTTATTTATTTATTTTGAGATGGAGCCCTGCTCTGTTGCCCAGACTGGAGGGCAGTGGCACGATCTCAACTCACTGCAACCTCCGCCTCCCAGGTTCAAGTGAATTCTCCTACCTCAGCCTCCGGAGTAGCTGGGATTATAACCGTGCACCACCACGTCTGGCTAATTTTTGTATTTTTAGTAGAGATGGGGTTTCACTATGTTGGCCAGGCTGGTCTCGAACTCCTGACCTCAGGTCATCTGCCCACCTCAGCCTCCCAAAGTGCTGGGATTAGAGGCATGAACCACCGTGCCTGGCCCCCTTTCTCCATTCTTTAATTGGGCTGTTTGTTTTTTTGTGATGGAGTTGCAGGAGTTCTTTATATATTCTGGATATTAACTCCTTATCAGGTATATAGTTTGCCAATGTTTTCTCCCATTTCATGGGTGAACACTTCACGGGTTACCATTTCACTTTGTTGATTGTATCTTTTGATGTGCAGAAATTTTACATTTTGACAAAGTCCAATTTATTTTTTCATCTGTTGCTTGTGTTCTACCTACTACGTGCATGTGTGTGTGTGTGTAACAGGGTCTTACTCTGTCTCCCAGGCTTGAGTGCAGTGGTGCAATCTTGGCTCACTGCAGCCTTGATCTCCTGGGCTCAAGCAATCATCCCACCTCAGCCTCCAGAGTAGCTGGGACTACAGGCGAGTGCCACCACACTGGCTAATTCTTGTATTTTTAGTCGAGACAGAGTTTTGTCATGTTGCTCAGGCTGGTCTTGAACTTCTGGGTTCAAGCAATCTGCTGGCTTCATCTTCCCAAAGTGCTGGGATTACAGGTGTGAGTCACCTTGCCCAGCCTCTACCTGCATTTTTGAATCTGTGTCCTTTGTCATTACCAGGCTACTTTTTGAGATGTCCATCATTTTCTAGCACACCTATCTCCAGTTCTCTAAGTTGTTTGTTACAAATTCTTACACAGTGCTAAAATTATCCCAAACCAAAAATAACTGTTTGCTGAACATTAGGCTACTGGGTTACTTTTATTCTTCTGGTAAGTATAAATTCATAATCTGCACACCTTTTTTATTGTTACAAAATGGGCAGTAAAAGGCTTGTTTGCAACAATATCCATCCCCTGTGTGCATAAGACCACACTCCCTGGAGAAATTCTAAAGCTGCAACAAAATTACCTTATCTTTCTTTTAGCCCATTTGTCAGGTTACTGCCATTAGCATCCAAAATGAGCATCTAGTGAGGCCATTTCAGGCTAATGCATCTTTCCTAAATAGCATTCTATTGGCCAAAATGAAGTAATTGGGAATGTGTCCCATAATACAGCATACTCTCTAAGTGGTCAAATCTAAGGCATAATTTTTGGGGAAAAGCCCTGCTTTATATTCTGGCTAGGCCTAACAACGATAACAATAACAGCAGTAGAAATAACCACCATATGTTGGGTATCACTCCAGCCTGGCACTGAGCTCAGTGCTTCACACATACTCAAACACTGAATCCACAAAACAGCCTGATGAGGAAGATTCTCATTGATGTGGTTTGGCTCTCTGTCCCCTCCCAAATCTCGTCTCCAGTTGTAATCCCCACAGGTCGAGTGAGGGGCCTGTAATCCCTACAGGGAGGGGGATGTTGAGGGAGGGAGGTGATTGGATCATGGGGGCAGTTTCCCCCATGCTGTTCTCATGATAGTGAGTGAGTTCTCAGGAGATCTGATGGTTTTATACATGTTTGGAAGTTCCTCCCTCACTCTTCTCTCTCCTGCTGCCTTGTGGTGAAGGTGCCTGCCTCCCCTTCGCCTTCCACCACGATTGTAAGTTTCCTGAGGCCTCCTCAGCCATAAGGAACTGTGAGTCAATTAAACCTCTTTTGTTTAAAAATTATCCAGTCTCAGGTATTTCTTTATAGCAGTGTGAAAACAGACTAATACCCTCATACTCTTCCCAATCTACAAGTGGGTAAATTGAGGCTCAGGCAGGTAAAGGCACATGCCCACCGGCCACACAGATTCTGACGGGTAGATCTGGAATTTGAACCCATGTCTCTGAGAGCCCAGGCTTTTGTTTGTTTGTTTGTTTATTTATTTTTGAGATGGAGTCTTGCTCTGTCACCTAGGCTGGAGTGTGGTGGCGTGATCTTGGCTCACTACAACCTCTGCCTCCCAGGTTCAAGTGATTCTCCTGCCTTAGCCTCCTGTGTAGCTGGGATTACAGGTGCCCATCACCACACCCGTCTAATTTTTGTATTTTTAGTAGAGATGGGTTTTTACCATGTTGGCCAGGCTGGTCTTGAATGCCTGACCTCAGGTCATCCACCCGCCTCAGCCTCCTAAAGTGCTGAGATTACAGGCATGAGCCACTGTGCCTGGCCTATTTATTTATTTATTTATTTTTATGGACATGGAGTCTTGCTGTGTTGCCCAGGCTGGCCTTGAATTCCTGGGCTCAAACTGATCCTCTCGCCTAAGCCTCCCAAGTAGCAAGCTCTTAATCATCACATGACTCTGCTTTTATCTACATGATTTATGCCTGCTATGAGTGTCCTAGCACCACACGTGCCCCAGAGAGAAGCCTGCCCAGGTAGCTGGGTTTGCAGTGCTCCTACCTTGAACCTGCCAAGTCAGCTGCCGTGCTGGGGCCCATACCCAGCTTTGTTCCCTCTGCCCCATGGTTGGTGGTCCTTCCTGGGATGCAGGCTGATCCAATGAAGGCACATCGCATGTGGCTCCTCCTCACCCCTTCTCAGGCAATTTAGAACCAACTCATCAACATACTTGGAAGGAAGGAAAGAATACTGGGAAGAAAGCTACCACTCACTCTGGCCACATGTTATACACAATGGTGACAACATAAAAACACCTGAGGCACAAGAAATCCTGGTTGCCTCTGCCTTGGTTTTGGAAAGGAGCTTTCCAAAATGTTTATTTCTTGTTAGCTTTTTTTTTTTTTTAATCATGGAATATTTCAAACATATATAACAGTAGAATAATGCACTGGTTACTCAGCCTCAGAGTGACAGCTCATGCCCAATCTTGTTTCCTCTACTTCCCACCCCAATACCCTTATCTCATTGGGTTATTTTAAAGCAAATCCTAGACACCATAACGTTTCAACCATGACTATTTTGGTATATATTTCTAAAAGATAAGGGAGTCTTTAAAAGGTTATAATAGCCATAATGCCATTATCACTCCTGGAAAAATTATCATCAAATTAATCTAGTCAGCGTCTACAATTTCCCTGATTGTCTCATACATGTTTTGTACATCTCATTAAAAAGGCCATGTGTGTTTTAAGTCTCTTTTAATCTATAGTTTATCTCTCCCCACATCTCTGTCTCTGTCTCTCCACCTCTCCACTCTTGCTGTTTATTAATATTTGTGGAAGAAACCCATTGTTTGTCCAGCAGCATTTCCCCCAATCTGGATTTTGCTGCTTGTATTCCTGTGGGGTCCTTTAACATGTTCCTCTGTCTTCGGAATTTCCTGTAATTAGATCTAGAGGCTTGATCAGATTCAGGTTCGATTTTTGGCAGCAATACTTCATAGGACGTATTGCTCTGTGTCCTTTTGTCAGGAGGCCCATAATGTCTTGTGATCTCTTTTTTTGGATGAAGTTTGTAGTTGTGGATGTTTACTGCCTAGATTCACTATTTCATTAAGGATTGCAAAAATGATGATGCTTTTTTTTTTTTTTTTTTAGACAGGGTTTTGTTCTGTCACCTTGACTGGAATGCAGTGTGCGATCTTGGCTTATTGCAGCCTTAATCTCCTGGGCTCAAGTGATCCTCTCGCCTCAGCCTCCCAGGTAGCTGGGTCTAGGCATGTGCCACCACACCCAGCTAATTTGGTGTTCTAATTCTATCTTCCTTCTTCATTTATTAGCTGGAATACTTGAAAAAGGGCATCTCCTGATTAACTCTTTGTTTACCCCAAGGCACAGTATGCCCTCTTTCAGTATATACACGATAGACAGTGCAAGACTTAGTTAGTTCTTTAACGGTTTTCAAATAATGAGTTTGTTTCCTAGCATCCTAAGAGGGTTTTTAAAAATTGATTTTTTAAAAAGTATCATTATGGGGCCAAGCTTGGTGATTTACACCTGTAATCTCAGCACTTTGGGAGGCTGAGGCGAGATGATCACTTGAGCCCAGGAGTTCAGGACCAGCCTGGGCTGGCAAGACCCTGTCTCTATAGAAAATACAAAAATTAGCCATGGAGCACATGCCTGTAGTCCCAGCTACTTGGGGAGCTGAGGTAGGAGGATTACTTGAGCCCAGAGGTCCAGACTGCAGTGAGCCAAAATCGCGCCACTGCACTCCAGCCTGGGCAACAGAATGAGACCCCATCCCCCAACCTCTCTCAAAAAAAGAGTATCATTATGAATATAGGGACTGAATGCTATTTGATGTGTTTCAGTCCCCTGTGATTCTTATTCTTATTGGTGTTCAAATGATCCTATTCAGCCAGAGAGAACCTCTTTGGATTAGTTCCTGATGTCTTTGACCCCAATTGGCTTTGATGGCTTCCTTGCTTTCTGGAACAGCAAGGTGCTCCAGACTCATCTTGTATACTTTCTGCCCCAAACATGGAATCAGCCATCTGTCTAAGGAGTCCTGGTTCCTTTGGGTGCAGAATGTTATTTAGAAAGCACGATCTTGTTTTATGCAATGCTCATTACTATTGGGTTGGTCATTGTTTCTGGGCATTTTGAGTGAATAGAGCTCAGAAATACATTTTTTAAAAGGTAAAATGCATCATAAATCATGATTACCAAAACTTGGAAGCAGCCAAGATGTTCTTCAATAGCTGACTGGGTAAACAAACTGTGGTACATCCAGACAATGGAATATTATGCAGCGCTTAAAAGGAAGGGTTACCAAGCAATGAAAAGACATAGGAGAACCTTAAATGCATATTGTTATGTGGAAGAAGCCAGTCTGTAAAGGCTACACAGATGATTCTAACTATACAAAAAGGCAACACTATGAAGACGGTAAAAGATCCATAGGTTCCAAGTGTTTTGGGGAGGGAGGGCTGGACAGGGGGCACACAGGATTAGTGAAACTACTCTGTATGATATTATAATAGTAGGTATATGTCATTATGCATTTGTTCCAACCCATAGAATGTAAATCAAGAGTGAATTTGGATGTAAACTATGGACTTTAGTCAATGTCTCATTATTGATGTAACAGTTGTAATGAATGTATGCCATTATGCAATGTCACTGGTCTGATTTTTAAAAAAGAGCACTCCATTAATGAAAGATGTTCACAACAGGGGAAACTGGGAGGGGGTGGGGGAGATGACGGGATATACGGGAACTCGCTATTTTCTGCTGAATTTTTCTGTAAACCTGAAACTGCTAAAAAAAAATAAAGTCTACTAATGTGCTTAAAAAATCATGACACTTCTAATTTAAATTCAGGATTACCATGTTTTTACTTAGCCTTGTCTGTTCTTTCTCCCATGAGAAATGCCCTTTCTTTTTAGTTCCCAGTGAAAGATAAACTCATCTGTTGAGTCTCACTTGACCCACTTCACACTCTCAGATAAGAATGCCAGTTCTATCATGTCTTAGTCCATCTGGGCAGCTGTAACAAAATACCTTAGACTGGATAATTTATAAACAACAAAAACTTATTGCTCACAGTACTGGAGGCTGGAAGTCCAAGATCAACGCCCAGCAGATTTGGTGTCTGGTGAGGGTTTGCTCTCTGCTTCAAAGATGGCGCCTTTGGCTGGGCACCTTGGCTGGCGCCTGTAATCCCAGCACTTTGGGAGGCTGAAGCAGGCGGATCACTTGAGGTCAGGAATTTGAGACCAGCCTGGGCAACATGGTGAAACCCCATCTCTAGTTAAAAAAAAAACACACAAAAATCAGCCCAGCATGGTTGTGCGCACCTGTAATCCCAGCTACCAGGAGGCTGAGGCACGAGAATCGCTTGAGCCCAGGAGGTGGAGATTCCAGTGAGCTGACATCGTGCCACTGCACTCCAGCCTGGGCAACAGAGTGAGATCTTGTCTCCAAAAAACAAAACCAAAACCAAACAAAACCAAAAAACAAAGATGGCGCCTTCTAGCTGTGTCCTCACATGGTGCAAGGGCAAAGGGATGAATAAGCTCCCCCAGAAGGGCACTACTCTGATTCATGAGGGCAGTCTTTATGACCTCATCACCTCCTAAAGGCCCCACCTCTTAATACCACATCAGATTAGGTTTCAACATAGGAATTTTGGGGTGACACAAACATTCAGACCACAGCGCCCCAACAGTATGATTATTATTTTTTTTCTTTTGTAGTTTATGTCTTTATTTTTGCTTTTTCTTTAGGGAATGTCTTATTGGGGAGGGACAGTCAAAATGACTGCGTTTTAGTGACCTGAGGTAATTCTTCTCTGTGTGGTGATGTCGCCAACTTGCCATAAGTTAGCCTTTTGGGTTTTTTGCTTTTGATATTTGAAATTTCCAAGCATTTCACATTATTTTATGATTATTTAAGTATTTGCCTGGTTTCCAAGTCAGGTCTACAAAACAAGAAATATTATGAAGGGTCTGTCTCCCCCGCCACCTTGTTTCCTTCCTCTCCCTTTAGAGAAATATTGCTGCTTCAAGTTTTTGTTTTGTCCTTCTGTTTTAAAAGTTAATGCCTCTACTTGTCTTAGAGAAATGGGAGTATAAGCTACATACTCTTCTCCCAAATTATAAACTAAATTTTTTTTTCTAATCAAGCTCCCGATGCTTGCAGAGGAAGGCCTGACCTCAGACCTTGCACATCATCATCATCTACCCAATTTGAAACAAGTTATTTCTGCTTTTTGTCAAGGGTCGATTACTATTTGTAGGCATTGCTTTTGTTTTGTTTTATTTTGTTCTGTTTGGAGAAAGAGTCTCTGTTGCCCAGGCTGCAGTGCGGTGGCACAATCTCGGCTCACTGCCACCTCCGCCTCCTGGGCTCAAGCGATTCTTGTGCCTCAGCCTCCCAAGTAGCTGGGATTACAGGAGTGTGCCACCACACCCAGCTAATTTTTGTATTTTTTGTAGAGACAGGATTCCACCATGTTGGCCAGGCTGGTATCACACTGCTAACCTCAAGTGATCTGCCTGCCTTGGCCTCCTAAAGTGCTGGGATTACAGGCATGAGCCACAGCGCCTGGCCAAGGCATTGTTAATTGAGCTTTCAAACAACCCCATGGGTTAGGTATTATCTCTGGTTTTTGTAGAAGAGGAAACTGGGACTCAATGAGCTGGGATTTGTACAAGTGTCTCCCTGATTTCACTTACTTGTTCGTAAATATTTCTGCAGCACCTCTTTCAGACCCCATCCTAGGTACTAGGATACAGAGATGACCCACAGAGGGTCCTGTCCTCCTGGAGCTCACATCTAGTGGGGTCATCATGGTCTGAGCAGACAACTGTGGTATGGGACTGTCTGTCTGCCCACCTACTGCAAGGCAGCTCCTCAAAGGAATCTGCATCTGATCCACTCTGGGCGACAGCCCAGCACAGCTGAAATCAGTGGATGTTTGTTGAATGAATAAGTAAATAAATAAAGTTAAAAACAAAACAAAACAAAGCTTGAAGTTGTTAATGGAAGTCTAGTGCCTCTGAAACTAGCAAACCTTTGTAAAAAATTTTAATAACATTTAAATTATGAATATAATATACTTCATTATAGAAAAATTGGGAAGCATAGAAAAGCACAAATAAGAAAATAAAAACAATCCATAATACCAGCCCCCAGAGTTAGTCTTTTTGTTTTTTATTTTTTATTTTTTAATATTTATTTATTTATTTATTTGAGATGGACTCTTGCTCTGTCACCCAGGCTGGAGTGCAATGGCACAATCTCAGCTCATGGCATCCTCCGTCTTCTGCGTTCAAGCGATTCTTCTGCCTCAGCCTCCTGAGTAGCTGGGATTACAAGCACACACCACCATGCCCAGGAAATTTTTTGTATTTTCAGTAGAGATGTGGCTTCACCATGTTGGCCAGGCTGGTCTCGAACTCCTGACCTCAAGTGATCAGCCCGCTTTGGCCTCTCAAAGTGCTGGGATTACGGGTGTGAGCCACTGTGCCTGGGCTTATTTTGGTCTTTTTTTCTGCATAAACACCCTTTAAGAAAAAAATTTGGATCATACCATCTACATGGCTTTGTTGTTTGCAATGAGAAAAATCTCTAACAATGCACCATGACCATTTTCCTAAGCGAATATCTCTTTAAAGCTAAGTGTCTACTTACAGGTTGGATTTATTTTTTGCCAGTGATGACATTCTTCACCACATAAAATACTTATAAACTCAAGATTAAGGCTGAAATCACAATGGGAAGAATAGCAGGCTTTGAGGCTGCACGCTGTGCCTCAGTCTCGATTACACAATCCTTCCCCAGCAAACGCCAGGGAAATTCGACGAAGACATCAGCCTGGGGGGATCAGTCTTCCTTGGCCCCTTTAATACTAGGAGTGGTATTGTCAGCATAACCGCTTTCTGCAGTTCTGATCTTTGCAGGTACCACTAAAATTTCCTCTTGGCTGCAGAGAGGAACTATCATACAGTCATTAGAGCATTTGATTAAGGGCTGGCTCTGGAGTCGGACCTCCACCTAAGTCCTGCTCCACCTGAGAAGGTCGTGTGACCTTGGCAAGGGACTTCACTCTGTGGGCTCTAGATCCCTCATCTGTAACTCAGGGCAGCTACTGTACCCACCTGTGCAGGCAGTCATGAGGAATCAATAGCACAGTGCCTAACACATAAGCCACCCATAAATATCAGCTAATATTATGACAACTTGTGTGTTTGGAGCTTCTGCTCTTATTTTCTGAGCTGCGCTTGCCATTCGCTGGTGTCAGGGCTGCTCTTGGCAGCTTGTCTTGACGGGAAGATAATCCAGGCCTTATGAAGTACCTGGATGGCTGCCATCATCTTGCCTGGAGGCACTGGGCATGGGTGTCTCAAGCATGCTCTGACCCCACCTGCACCTTAAGCAGCCACGCACCACAATTCCACTGACAGAGGCTTATGATTTTATTTTATTTGTTAACAAACTCATTTATGACATCTTACATTCATTATGATGTGATTACTGTACAAATAATCAGGGGAGGCAAGATCATGTCATAAATAAATTTATGATTTTTGGAGTTGGACAACATGGGTTCAAATCCCAGACCTCTTACTTAATTTTTTTTTGCAACACAGGGTCTCACTGTGTTGCCCAGGGTGGAGTGCAGTGGCCCACTCATGGCTCACCACAGCCTTGACTTCCCAGGCTCAAGCCATCCTCCCATCTCAGCCTCCCGAGTAGCTGGGACCACAGATGGCATGTGCCACCACGCTTGGCTAGTTGTTTTGTATTTTTGGTAGAGACAGGGTCTCGTCATGATGCCCAGGCTGGTCTCGAACTCCTGAGCTGAAGTGATCCACCCACCTCAGCCTCCCAAAGTGCTGGGATTACAGGCGTGAGCCACTGCACCAAGCTATTTATCTGACTTTGAACAAACAATTTCCCATCTCTGAGCTTATCAGTTTCCTCATCAGTAAGTTGGAGATTATAATTGTGGATGGCTTTATTTTCCCCCATCTAGCATCCATTACCATGATTTTGCTTTTCCTTTGGGAGAACCAATTCTCTCCCACCCTGAACCATGATTCATTCCTGGACTCTGAGTGGGGCATGTGACCCAGGCTTAAGCCAATCAGAATACTCCAGCATCTGACCGCAGAGATTCGTCTGTGGGTGGTCATGTGACTCAAGCCAGTCCAATAGCAGGAATCTCCAGGCTTTTGCTTGAAACACTTCTTTCCCATGGCCTTGCAGGTCAGAGGATATTAGAGGAGCTGCTACAAAGCCATCTTGCTCCCAAGTGGGACTGCTTGTCTGAGAATGGAGCTGCAATAGAGGAGGTAGAACCAAGAGAACCCACAGTATGCGCATAACTTTTGAGCCCCTGCATGAAGCTGATCATGATTTTCTATTGATACAAGCTAATTAATTTTTATTCTTTGCTTAAGCCAATTTGAATTGGATATTCTGTTACTTTCAGCTGAAACAGTCCTGGCTGATAAAACAATAGTATGTATTTCCTAGAGTTAAAAGGAGTAGACAAGGAAACATATAAATCTAAAGCCCTCGATACACAACGCCCTTGGCACAAAGTAAGTGCTTAATAAATGGGAGTTGTTTATATCATTGTTATAAATTTAACTGTAGAAAAACAAGAAAGTGCAGATAAAACAAAAAGGCAATCAAGAAAAACATTGCTTTATTTTTAATTTTTATTTTGTTTTTGAGACAGGGTCTTGCTCTGTCACCCAGGCTAGAGTGCAGTGGTGTGATCGTGGCTCACTGCAGCCTTGAACTCCCAGGCTCAAGTGATCTTCCCATCTCAGCCACCCAAGTGGCTGGGACCACAGGCATGCACCAACATGTCTGGCTAATTTTTTTTTAATTATTATTTTTTGTAGAGACAAGGTCTCACTATATTGCCCAGGCTGGTCTCAAACAATCTTCATGTGTTGGCCTCCCAAAGTGCTGAGATTACAGGCATGAGCCACCATGCCTCGCCCAGGTTATTCTTAATCTCACCTTTTAGAGGTAGGTAAGTATTTTGAAATATTTTTATTCCAGACATTTTCCTATATATGTGTATTTATATAAGTGCCAAAATAGGATTACTCTGTAATACTGTTCTGTAGCCTATTTCATTTGGATATAAATCAAGCACATTATGAAGATATATCTGTACAGCACAGCCATTCATAATGGCTGCATAGCATTCCATGTTTTCGTTGGCTCTTCAGATGATCTCTAAATTATTTTTGTACAAATAACTTTGTGATGGCATTCTCATCATTAATCTATATCTTTGTGGATTATATGTATATATACTTTTTTTTTTTGGAGACACAGTGTCGCTCTGTTGCCCAGGCTGGAGTATAGTGGTGCAATTGCGGCCAACTGCAACTTGAACTCCTGGGCTTAAGCAATCCTCCTGCCTCAGCCTCCTGAGTAGCTAGGACTACAGGTGCATGCCACTACGCTCAGATAATTTTTAAATTTTTTTGTGGAGATGAGGTCTCACTGTGTTACCCAGGCTGGTCTCGAACTCCTGGGCTCAAGTGATCCTCCAGTCTCAGTCTCCCAGAGTGTTGGGATTACAGATGTGAACCATTGCTTGCCAGATTTTATAATCGTCTAATGATAAGTTTCTAAGGGTAGGATTGCTGAATCTGAAAGTTTTAAAGATGGAAAAACCTACAGTGTAATTTTTATTGAAATGTTTAATATTTGAATAAAGTACATTATTAAGAATTTAAATGTCTTTCACAGAAAGTGGAGAGCCCTGCCCTGTGGGCTTTAAATCTTGTTCCACTTCAGACAGTTTCACAGCTCTGATGTCATGAATACTGTGATCACCCAGCACAGGAGGGACTGCGATTGCCAGAACTCTGACATCAACAGCCTGTGAGGACAGCAAGCTGGATGTGGCTCGCTCTGAACATCTGCCTCTCCACTCAGGAGACCTAGCTCCTTGCAGAGCCTCATTCTTCCAGGTGTTTCAGGGCGACCCCAGCGGGTAGATAACATGCACCCACAGATGAGTGAGTCCTGGTTGCCACTTGATTTTGAAAGGAAAAAGTAAAATTGCATTTATTTCCAAATGACATGCTTATCTAGGTAGAAAATCCATCGTAACCTACAAAAAAGCAACTAGAATTAATAGGCAAGTTTAGTGAGGTTGCCAGATACAGGATCAATATACAAAAATCAACCATATTTCTATCTTCTGGTGATGAACCATCATTAATTCAGTTTTTTTAAACAGTGTGATTGAGGTTTTCACATAAGTTCTGGTTGCATTTTACACCCCCTCTATCCTCCCTCACCGATGCTGCCGTTGCACTGCCAAACAAAGTTCACCACCACGACCACTGGTCATGCCAGAACTCGCAGCTTCTGGCTGCCTCTGAGCCTCCTCGGCCTGTTAGAGACAAGCGATGCTGCTTCTGTCATGATGGCTGCCACTAATCCACATGGCTCCACTTGGCCCGCTGTCCATGTGGTGCTGCTCCTCCCTGTGGACTTC
This sequence comes from Nomascus leucogenys, assembly GCF_006542625.1. Taxonomy (NCBI): domain Eukaryota; kingdom Metazoa; phylum Chordata; class Mammalia; order Primates; family Hylobatidae; genus Nomascus; species Nomascus leucogenys. The sequence continues at coordinate 102,730,982 of NC_044388.1, read as the reverse complement.
CTGTGCTCTGATGACCTTGGAGGAAACGGCAAGGTCGCTGGCTTATGCTTGGTTAGGGGGCCCCACAGCAGGACAGCTTGGGCACACGAAGGGCTAGAGTTTAGAGAAACGGGGCTTCCTTCTGCACAGCGCCTCTTCTCTCCACATTGTCGGCAGACCTGTGTCCACACTGCAGTCAAGACTGCCATCTGCCCCCCAGAGGACCACCCTGTGTCCACACTGCCCTCAGCTCCCCAGCCTGGGCTGAACCCAACTCACTGTTGCTGGCTCTCTTCTCCTGGGGTAGATCCTTTTTCAGGGGCTCTCTGCTCCTCCTCAGAACCCTGCCTTGTCGCCCAGCTCTCTTGTCCTCCTTGGCTGGCACTTGTCTGAGCTCCCTGTTGCTGTGCCTCATGTTCGACCCCAGTAGGCTGCCCAGTCCTTGGCCAGATCGTCCATTCCATGACAGATGCAGAAATGGAGACTCAGGGGGCCCCGACCTGCCCAAGGCCTCAACAAATAATGACAGAGCCGGAGTTTGAGCCCATTCCTCCCTGATATACCAGGTTTCGTGCTGGTTCTGCCATGTCCTCCAGGGCCAGCTCACTTCCCACCAGCTCCCCAAATCTGGCATCTGTCAGGCTCTGCACGGGGAGGCTGGTGGGCAAAGGGGTGTAAGATAGATGAATGGGCCCTGTGGCACTTTGTGCAAGGATAGCCAGGCGCTGCCCCTCTCCACATCCCTGGCCTCTAATCCCTGCATCCTCCATCCCTAGTGCCACCCTAGAGCCCGCAAATCCTGCCCCCAGGTCCAGCTTCCTGCCCCCAAGCCTCCTGAGCCTGGAGCCCTCCACCTGCCTCAGCAGGGTGGTGTTGGTCTGGGGCTGGGTTTTGACAGGCAGCTGAGCTCACCACGCTCCAGGCCTGGCCCCCTCCATCCCCCACCCCCATCCCAGCTGGTTCCAGAAGGGAAGCGGGGGTGGGGGCAACTTCACAGGGAAACTTTTGTTCTTGCCTAGAACAGACACGGGCTGGGGACCGAGCTTCCCCTTGGCTGCCACGGAGACCGGGGCCACTTGAGTTCATGTTTATTTTCACAGTGTGGATTCCATGGAGATAATCGGCCCGGACAGGGAAGCCCTGGGAAGCGGGCTTGGGCCTCCGTGGAGCGCCTACTATGTGCTAGGCCAAAGACAGGCAGGAGACAGTGGAATCTACAAGACAGTCCTGGGGACTAGACACTGGGCCGTACTTGCCTGCAAAAGAGGCAGCCAAGGTTCAGAGAAGGGAAGCCACTTGCCCAGGGTCACACAGCAGGTTAGCAGAGAGCTGGAAGGGAAGGCTACCTGCTCCCGGGGCTCTTCCTACTTTGTGCCTGAGTTACAAGCAGAGTAATTCACTCTCCCTGAGGCTTCACGGAGAAAGTGCTGCCCAGAGCTCCAAGCGGGCCAGGGTCCCTGGAGCAGGATAGACTGGAGTGTAGGTGGCTCTTCCAAGACAGAGGCTGTAACCTAAGCTGAGGCCTTGGGCAAACAGCATAATTCTCTGGGCCACAAACTCCTCCTCTGTGAAACGGGGCTATTAATAATGTTTGTTTCATCACAGGGCTGGCATCCAGTAAGAACTCAACGATAACCGTTGCTAATGTTATTATTATTACTGTTGCTAATGCTATTGTTATCACTGCCATTCTTCTATTTCACTCAGTCTCAAGACCTTGGGCTCATCGTGGGCCCCAGGAATCTCCAGTAAGATGTATCAATGCCTCTCTGAGTGGAAGCTTTTTCTGCTGAATCTGTGAGGGATGGGAGAGGAGGGCCGGTCATGTCTGAATCATTGCTGCTGGCTGCCCCTGAGGAACAGCCCCGGATTTCTCAAGGAATCACCCCCAGCCCTCCTGGGGGGCCCACTGCCCCTCACTCTGAGCCCTGCCAGCCCTCGTCCTAGTCCTTCCCCAAAATCCACCCTCCATGTTATTTATTGATTTTTCTGGATTTACTTTTCCCATCCGTTTATTTCATGACTGAAATACACCTTGAAGCCCCGTTGTGTCCAACTCACCGAGCCGGACTTGCCAGGTCAATGATGAACACGCCGGTTAGACCAGCGTCTATGCAGGAAGACCCAAGGAAACGGCCGAATCAAAACCCAAACATGGAACCAATAAAATCCTTAACCTGACACTACAAACTTCCCACAGACTTCAGAGAAATACCTCAAGAAGGGCATGACCTTTTAGTTTCTCCCCAAGGCTACCTCCTCCTCCAGCGAGGTCTTTCTAAAATACAGATTTGACCTTGTCACTTCCCGGCTTCAAAAACCCTTCGATAGCCCCTCAGTCTTTATTATTCTTATTCGCTAACATTTATCGAGGTCTTCTGCTCGCCGGATCCTGCGCTGAATGCCTTTCATGAGTTTGTTCCCGTGGGGCAGGGACCACTGCCCTCCTGGTGTCAGGGATGAGGGAACGGCAAGGTGGGGGCACCATTCGGGGTCACACAGCTGGGGAGTGGGATGCAAACCCAGGTTGGTCTGGATCTGAAGCTCATCTACCTTCCACCTATCTGCTGCATGGCCAGACGCCTCAGCCTGCCCTTGGGGACCCCCCACGACCTGGGGCTGATGTCCCCCAGCCTCACTTCACATCATGCTTCCCTCTGCCTTGTCTAGGTTGACCCTCTCAGTCATAGCTTCTCTCCTCCAGTCTCAATGTGGAAGCTCCACCATCCCCAGTGGCCTCCAGACCTCAACCCGATGTCCTCCACAGGGACCTCCCTGCCTCCAGTAACCTGACTCAGACTTGAACTTCTGAATCACAGCAGCTCTGCATGTCTCCCATTTGGAAATGAAAACCCTGCCTGGACTCCAAGCCTCCTGCTAGCTACTGTCTTCCATCTCTCTTTCCATTTCCTGCCAAGCCTTTAAAAGAGGGGTATATAGCCCCTGCCCTTGTCCACCTCCTCACCGCCCCCACCTCTCAGCAGCTTGCTACCATCTCTCACCTGAAACAGCGGCCGGCTCGGCTGCCCCCACCTTGTGAGTTGTCTGGTCCCTTTCCCAGGCTTTTTGGCCTCATCCTACACCCTTAACGTTCCTCTTCCCTGGCTCACCACCTACCCCCTGGCTTCTCCTTCTCCAGCTACATTTTGGCATTTCTTCTTTTGCTCTGTGTCCCCATACTGGTGTCCCCCAGCATTCAGACCCAACCTCCATGGCCAGCTGCCTCCTGGTGTCCTCGCTGGGACACTCCCCAGGCCCCGGTGGCCTTCTCCCCATCAGGCCTCCTCATGGGCCCCCATCTCCCTGGGAGGCATCACCGTCAGCCACCAGCCAGGTGTGACACCCGAGCGTGCTGCAGGCTTCCTCCTCTTCTTCTCCATTTTCCACTCCTCCTTCTCCAAGTGTGGTGCCAAGTCCTGTCCATTCTACCTGTGTATCTTGGGACACCCCTCGTCAGCAGCCCCATTCTGGCTGCCATATTCTTTTAGCTCCTTTCTGGTCTCCCATCGTTACCACCCCCCTTCAAGTTCTGCTCCCTGCTGGGCACAGAGTGACCTTTCTCAAAGGCAAGTGCTATCTTGCCATGTCCCTTCTGTGGCTCCTTGTCGCTCTCACAAAAAAACCCACCTCAATAAAGCCCATCGTAATCTGGCCCCTGCCACTTCTCAAACCTACTTTCTCACTGTGGCATCTTGGATCGGTTCATTAACCTCTCTTGCCAGTCTCTGATGCTCCATAGCAGAATGAGCTACGTGCAGATCCCCTGACACTCCAGGCTTCATGCCTCCTGCTTTTTTTTTTTTTTTTTTGAGACAGAGTCTTGCTCTGTTGCTCTGGCTGGAGTACAGTGGTGCAATCTCGGCTCGTTGCAACCTCCACCTCCTGGGTTCAAGTGATTCTCCTGCCTCAGCCTCCTGAGTAGGTGGGTTCACAGGCATGCACCACCACACCCGCTAATTTTTGCATTTTTAATAGAGACGGGGTTTCACTGTGTTGGCCAGGCTGGTCTCGAACTCCTGACCTTAAGTGATCCACCTGCCTCAGCTTCCAAAAGTGATGGGATTACAGGCACGAGCCACCACGCCTGGCCTTCAGGCCTTGTACTTTTATGTGAGCCTTTCCTTCTGTCTCCAATACCCTTCCTCTCTGGCCCTCCAGGCCAACTGCTGTCCCTCCTCAAGTCTTCATGCAAATGCCACCTGCCTTTGATTCCCCCTGGGAGACTGAGGGCCCCTTCTCCTGTGGTCCTTTCAGAGCTTATACAGGCACCCATTAAAGTGAGCATTTATGATGTTGTAATAGTCTTGTCATATCTGTCTGCTGCCCCTGCCCCCCACTGAACTGGAAGTTTCTTGAAGGTAGGACTCAGGGAGGATTTCATTCTGGGTCTTTTTGTGCTCAGCTCAGGGATTGGCATGGAGGAAAAGCTCGAAAAATATTTGTTGAATTCCCTTCAAAAAAAAAAAAAAAGGGCCAGGTGTGGTGGCTCACGCCTGTAGTTCGGCACTTTGGGAGGCCGAGGCGTGTGGATCACATGAGGTCAGGAGTTTGAGACCAGTCTGGCCAACATGGTGAAACCCCGTCTCTACTAAAAATACAAAAATTAGCTGGGCATGGTGGCACATGCCTGTAGTCCCAGCTACTCAGGAGGCTGAGGCAGAATTGCTTGAACCCTGGAGGCAGAGGTTGTAGTGAGCTGAGATCGCGCCACTGCACTCCAGCCTGAATGAAAGAGTGAGGCTCCGTCTCAAAACAAAAAAAAAACAAAAAAAAAACAAAAAACTGGACTGAAAGTTTGAAGGTCCCCTTGGGTTGGGGCTGGAAATACCAATAGCCAAGGGCTGGTCAATTGAGGCTTCAAGCCAGAGCCAAACTTGGGGTCTCCTGGGCAGTATCACTCAACACACTCCTCTCCAACACACATCCTGGGGAGCAGAGTTCTGTGAACTCTGGAACTAGAACCCGGCTTCCAGTGTCCTGGATGAATTGAGGTCAACCTTGCCTGAAGCTTTTGGAGCCAGACAGGACTGGCTTTAAATCTCCACTCCGGAGGCTGAGGCAGGAGGATCACTTGAGCCCAGGAGTTCAAGGCTGCAGTGAGCTATGATTGCACCACTGCACTCCAGCCTCAGCCATACAGCGAGACCCTGTCTCAGAAAAAAACAAAACAAAACAAAAAAAATCAGCCCTTCTGCCCTTCTTCCCAGCTGTGTGGGCTTGAATAAGTTCCTTCACTTCTCTGAACTTGTTTCTCCTCTTGCAAATTAAGAATGATAATTTACACCTGCAGAGCTGTGTGGATTCAATGAGGTAGATTCAATCGAGTAGCCGGACCCATAGGGGGCACCTCGTGGGTGCTCAGGAATTGCTCGTTCATGCAATCACACAGCCTCAGTGCCTCCCTGCATGGCCCACACCCCGGCCTTTCACCACCCCCAGGGAGATCTGGCTGGCCAGAGGATAATTGTTGATGAGGACACTCAGGTTCAGAGAGATCAGGCTTTTTGCCCAAGGTCACACAGCCAGTGAGTGACGCTGGGATTTGCATTGGGCCGATCTCTTAGCCATGGGTCTACTCCGTGTGTCCTTCCCAGACCAGGCTCACCCACGCATTCCCAGTGTAGGTGAACTCGGAGCGTCCTGAACTCGGAGCGGCCTCTCTCACAGCTCTGGGAGCCAGGCAGGCTTTCCCGCTTCCCCGCCTCCCCTCTGCCCACCGCTGGATCTGTTTAAACTAGCCGAGCAGGATGAGGTGGGGAGGCGGCGGAGAAGGTACGGAGATGTTTGTTTTCCTTGGGGGTTTATATCAACATTGGTCTTGACATTTCGCCTGTTATTATGTGTGGCTCTTTAGAGGGTGAAATAATATTTTCTTTTGCTTGAGAAAAGGACAAAGTTCAGACAGAGCTCTTGGCCCCAAATGGATTTTCCTCCTTCTCTGCTTTCCATGTGCCATAGCTACTTGGAGTTCCGGAGAGCCATTTCTGTGGAGCGGACATCCTCTCAGGGCCCCGGGTGCGATCCGGGGCTGCAGAGAGCCACCGTGTGCTGTAGACACAACCTGCACTCCACAGGTTCACTCTGTGCTCTAAACACCATCCGCTTCCCAAGGATGAGGTTTGTGGGTCACTGGTACCTTCCATGGGGTCACCCCCGGCGTTCTCTTGGTATCTACGGTGTGTGCAGGCTTGCTGTGTGCTGTGTGAGTCCTCCAGGAGGCTCACTTTTCCTTAGACACACTTGGGGAGCTGTCAGTACACTGGCAGTGCTGTGGGTACACTGTCTGTGCTGCTGGCACCCTGGACATGTCTAGGAGTGGCAGATACAGGTAGTGTGGATGGCTTATCATAGGCAAATCCCATAGGCCCTAGGGGTCCCCCGTGAGCTCCAGAGAATGTAGCTAAACATCAACTAGGTGCCTGGAGATGCAGACATTCTCCAACATCCGTGGAGAAAGTCCCGCGGTGCAGGGGCACCATGTGTGTTAGGGTTCTGTGCAGCAAGTGGGAGGGCAAACACCTGCCAGTACTCTCAGGGTACGGAGACCTCTGTGTGCTCTAGAGATGCCCACCGGGTATGCCACAGATCACTGTAATGACAGTCACCGTGTGGCCACAGCCCTCATCCTAGTTTGTTAGGACTGCCATGAAAAGTACCACAAACTGGGTGGCTTAAGACAACAGAAATTACTCTCCGTTCCTGGCGGCCAGAAGTCCAAAATAAAAGGGACAGCAGGGTTGGTTGCTTCTAAGCCTCCAAGACAGAATCGGTTCCATGCCTTTCTCCCGGTTTCTGGGAGTTGCTGGCAGCCCTTGGTGTTTCTCGGCTTGTGGCCTTATCACTCGGATCTCTGCCTCTGTGGTCACGTGGTGCGCTCCCTGTGTGTGTGTGTCTCTGTGTCTGAATCTCCTTTCTCTTATAAAGACATGAGTTTTTGAATTTGGGGCCCACCCTAATCCAGTATGACCTCATTTTAGCTTAACTAATTACATCTGCCAAAGACCCTATTTCCAAATGAAGTCACATTCTGAGATTCCAGGTGGATGTGGGTTTGGGGAGATGCTATTCAACCCAGTACATTTCCCATTGCTTGAGCTCTGACTGCAAAGAACTGAGTTAAATCCCTTATACCTATGACTTCATTTAATCCTCTTGCACGCTAAAGAGGCGGGTGTCATTGGCCCCATTTTATAGTCGAGCAGTTGAGGCTCAGAGGTGAAATTTCACTTGTCCAGGATATACAGCCATGGTAAGGGGGTCTAGGATTCATGCTTAGGCCTGCTGGGGTCCCCCACCACACTGCCCTGACAACACCCTTGGGGGCTGAGGGCTCATTTCTTACATACTCTGCACTTTCTAAGCCGGGGTTTCTGTTGACATTTGGGACTGATTAATTCTTTCTTGTGAAGGGCTATCCTTGCATTTATGATTAAGTGTTCTTGGCCTCTACCCATTACATGCCAGTGGCACCCTCCCTCCAGTTGTGACAACCAAAAATGCCTCCAGACATTGCCAGATGTGCCTTGGGGGCTAACACTGCCCTGGGATGACAGCTGCTATTCTAGGTGCACTCTTTCTGGAGCAGATGTGGTCTGTGTAGGAGGATCAGGGCTTGCCTCTTTGGTCTGACAATGAAGGTTCAAGGTCAGAGACGGCAACAATAATGAAGATGATGGTGATGATAATGTATGTGCTGGGCACTCTACTTGCAGTATCTTATTTAATCCCTGCCCGAACCCCAGAGGGACCCACAGTGTGGGGTTGGTGAATGAGATTGTGGAAGCTCAGCACCTGCTTAGTGCCTGAGACGCACTTTGCAAAGGAAAGCCTTTCCCATTTTGCAAAGGAAAGCCCATGTCCTCAACACCCCCAGCGTACTCTTGGGGCCTGGGAATCCTTCCTGGGATTGCCTGGTTGATTCAAAAGTTCAAGGCAATCAAAGCTCCTGGGGAGGAAGATCTGCTCGTGGATTGCTCATACTGCTTGGTGACTGGTGGATTTCAGTACGTGCTTCCCTGTTCACCTTCACTACCTTTAAGGGCAAGCTTCTACCTGGGTGGATCCAAAATGGTAACATCCTAGTTTTATTATTTATTATTTATTATTTTTATTTTTAAATGGAGTCTTGCTCTGTAGCCCAGGCTGTAGTGCAGTGACACGATCTTGGCTCACTGCAACCTCCGTCTCCCGGGTTCAAGTGATTCTCCTGCCTCAGCCTCCCGAGTAGCTGGGATTACAGGTGCACGCCATCACGCCTGGCTAAGTTTTTTTGTATTTTTAGTAGAGATGTGGCTTCACTATGTTGGCCAGGCTGTCTTGAACTCCTGATCTCAGGTGATCTACCCACCTCGGCCTCCCAAAGTGCTGGGATTACAAGTGTGAGCCACTGCGCTTGGCCAATTTAAAAATGTTTGTTTATTTATTTATTTATTTATTTAGAGATGGGGTCTTGCTCTGTCGCCCAGGCTGGAGTGCAGTGGCACTGTCTTGGCTCACTGCAGCCTCAATTGCCTGGGCTCAAGTGATCCTCCCACCTCAGCCTCCCAAGTAGCTGAGACTACAGGTATGCATCACCATGCCTGGCTAATTTTTTTTTGTATTTTTATTTTTATTTATTTTTTATTTTTTATGTTTCTGAGATGGAGTCTTGTTCTGTCACCCAGGCTGCAGTGCAGTGGTGTGATCTCGGCTCACTGCAACCTCCACCTCCTGGGTTCAAGTGATTCTTCTGCCTCAGCCTCCCTCCCGAGTAGCTGGGACTACAGGCACACACCACCACACCTGGCTAATTTTTGTATTTTTAGTAGAGACAGGGTTTCGCCAGGTTGGCTAGGCTGGTCTCCAGCTCCCGACCTCAGGCAATTCACCTGCCTCGGCCTCCCAAAGTGCTGGGATTACAGGCGTGAGCCACTGCACCCGGCCATTTTTTGTATTTTTAGTAGAGACATGGTTTCACCATGTTGGCCAGGCTGAGCTTGAACTCCTGACGTCAGGTGATCCACCTGCCTTGGCCTCCCAAAGTGCTGGCATTACAAGTGTGAGCCACTGCACTTGGCCAACTTATACACACATATATATATATATATATATATATATATATATATATATATATATTGAGATGAGGTCTTGCTCTGTCGCCAGGCTGGAGTTCAGTGGCACTATCTTGGCTCACTGCAGCCTCACCTACCTGGGCTCAAGTGATCCTCCCACCTCAGCCTCCCAAGTAGCAGAGACTACAGGTATTTGCCACCATCCCTGGGTAATTTTTTTATTTTTTATTTTATGTTGCCGAGGCTGGTCTCAAACTTCTGGGCTCAAGCAATCCTCCTGCCTCGGCCTCCCAAAATGCTGGGATTGTAGGCATGAGCCACTGTGCCAGGCCATATCCTAGTTTTAGAAAGAGCAGCTTCTCTCCCCAGAATAAAGACTTGTCGCCTTATTAGGTCATCTCTTCTAAATATGTCTGATCCCAGCTGATAAACAGAGAAGCTGGGTGGCTCAGTCTAATGTTCTGAGAGGACCGGGCACTGTGCAGGAACTTCATGGAGTGTGTGATTCCAGGGAAAGTGTATTGGGAAAGGAGGTGGGCAGATTGCCTGAGGTCAGGAGTTTGAGACCAGCCTAGCCAACATGGTGAAACCCCATCTCTATGTGAAGGGGATGTGGCATCAAGCTGGCCACTGCGTCTAGGGACGACTGGCTGCTCAGTCCCACAGGATAAGCTGCAGTGTTGTGTGAAGGACATCTCAGGACCGTCCAATCTGGGGGAAGATGGGGAAGCACTATCCACTGGCACCAGCCCCTCCTGATCAAAAGTTAACTCTTCTTGGCTGGGTGCAGTGGCTCATGCCTGTAATCCTCGCAAGTTGGAAGGCCGAGGTGGGTGGATCGCCTGAGCTTAAGAGTTCAAGACCGGCCCGGGCAACATGGCAAAAACCCGTCTCTACTAAAAATACAAAAAATTAGCTGGGTGTGGTGGCATGCGCCTGTAGTCCCATCTACTTGGGATACTGAGGCACGAGAATTGCCTGGGAGGTGGAAGCTGCAGTGAGCTGAGATCGCGCCACGGCACTGCAGCCTGGGCGACAGAGTGAGACTCTGTCTCAAACAAAACAAAACACAACAAAAAGTTAACTCTTCTAGAATGTCGAGGCTGCATACTTGTTACCTCGGAGTGGGTTCCACTGTGCAGTGTCCCATGGTTAGCTCCAAGGCAGGAGGTGAGAGGAGCATGGGCCCCACCCGACCCGACGGAGGCACTGTCCTGTGGCCTCTGCATGGAGCCGGCTGGATCCTCTGCAGAACCGTGCGCCACAACAGACACGAAGACTGGAACAGGTGGAAGATCTTGTTGGCATCCAGAGTGCTCAAGAGTGTCCAAAACAGCTCACTGACGAGGTGCCATTTGGGCTGGGACCCAAGATGAGAGGGAACGAGCCTTGTGCCTGACCCTCTGAGCCACCTATGAGGAAATCTTCCAGAAAGAACATTGTGGTTATGGCTTTTATCCATCATTTCTTTTAAAACATTTACTTAGTTTTTTTTTTTTTAGAGATGGGGTCTTGCTATATTGCCTAGGCTAGTCTCAAATTCCTGGTCTCAAGCAGTCCTCCCTCCTCAGCCTTCTGAGTAACTGGGATTACAGGCACAAGCTGCCACACCCAGCTATTGGTCATTTCTTTTTTCTTTTCTTTCTTTTTCTTTTTTTGAGACAGTCTTGCTCTGTTGCCCAGGCTGGAATACAGTGGCATGATCATGGTTCACTGTAGCCTCGACCCTCTGGGCTCAAGCAATCCTCCTGCCTCAGCCTCCTGAGTAGCTGGGACTACAGGTGCTACCACATCCAACTAATTTTTAATTTTTAGTGAATATGGGGTTTTACCATGTTGCTCAGGCTGGTCTCAAACTCCTGGGCTCAAGAAATTCTCTTCCCTCAGCCTCCCAAAGTTCTGGGATTACAGGCATGAGCCACCATGCCTGATCAATTGGTCATTTCTCGACGTTTGGGGTAACCTGGGACCAAGCCGTGTGAGCCTAGCAGGCTTCAGATGCCCACACGGAGCCAACTCTGGATTCTGTAGAGTCAGAGCCAATAGGAGGTGGTTCTTAGGAAATCAGGTAAAGACCAGGGGTGCATTCTGGTTGGGACCTTAATGATTTGATGATGATTGTAGATGATTATAGATGCTTGTGGTTACTCTAGAGCAGTGCTGTCCAACAGAAATATGCAAAGTATACATAATTTTAAATTTCTTGGAGCCACATTCAAAAAAACAGGTGAGATTCATTTTAATAAAATATACTATTAGCTGGGTGCGGTGGCTCATGCCTGTAACCCCAGCAGTTTGGGAGGCCGAGGCGGGTGGATCACCTAAGGTCAGGAGTTTCAGACCAGCCTGGCCAACATGACGAAACCCCATCTCTACTAAAAACACAAAAAATTAGCCGGGCATGGTGGTAAGTGCCTGTAATCCCAGCTATTCAGGAGGCTGAGGCAGAAGAATCGCTTGAACCTGGGAGGTGGAGGTTGCAGTGAGCCAAGATCGTGCCACTGCACTTCAGCCTGGGCAACAAGAGAGAAACTCCATCTCAAAAAAAAAAAAAAAAAAAAAATATATATATATATATATATATAGTTTAATCCAATATATCCAAAATGTTATCACTTTAATATGTAGTCAATATTTTAAAAAGTGCTATTTTATATAGTTTCATTTTCACTATGTGTTTGAAATCTGGTGTGTGTTTTACACTAACAGCACACGTCAATTGGGACTGGCCAGATTTCAAGTGTTCGATAGCTACCATGTGGCTAGTGACTGCACTGTTTGACAGTGCAGCTCTAGAGACTAGAGCTGTTTGTATATTTGGATGGCATATTTCTATTGTCATAACTAGAAGAGTCTTAGTGAACAACTGGCCCATTGGCCAGTCACTTACCCAGGAGTCTGCTGGTGTCAACAGCTGAGGCATTATCATTGGTGGACATCCTGTGCCTTTAGAAAAAAATTAACATTTTATTAGGTTAGTACAAAAGTAATTGTGGTTTTGCCACAAAAGCAATGGCAAAAACAGCAATTATTTTTGCACCAACCTAATATTTTGAGATAACCATAGATTCACATGCTGTTGTAAGAAATAATATGCCTTTGACTCAGTTTCCCTCAATCTTGCAAAATTATGGTACACTATCCACCACAGGAAATTGACATTGATATAATCCACACAGCTTATTCGGATTCCCTTATTTTCCTTGCACTCATTTGTGTGTGTGTATGTGTATGTATTTAGTTCTGTGTATCACATGTGTAGGTTTGTGCATCCACCACCACAGTCAAGATACAAAACAGGCCAGGAGTGGTGGGTCATGCCCATAATCCCAGCACTTTGGGAGGACAAGGTGGGAGGATCACCTGAGGTCAGGAGTTCCAGACCAGCCTGGTCCAAATGGCGAAACCGTATCTCTACTAAAAATACAAAAAAAAAGAAAAAAATTAACCAGGCGTGGTGGCAGGCACTTATAATCCAGCTATTCAGGAGGCTGAGGCAGGAGAATCACTTGAACCCGGGGGTGGAGGTTGCAGTGAGCTGAGATCACGCCACTGCATTCTAGCCTGGCCAACAGAGCAAGACTCTCTCAAAAATAAATAAATAAATAAATAAATAAATAAATAAATAAATAAATAAAATAAAAAAAGATACAAAACAGTTCCATTTTGGAACAGTGATTCTAGAGGAACAGTGAGCTGATCTCGGCTCACTGCAAGCTCCGCCTCCCAGGTTCACGCCATTGTCCTGCCTCAGCCTCCCAAGTAACTGGGACTACAGGCTCCTGCCATCACACCCAGCTAATTTTTTTGTATTTTTAGTAGAGACGGGGTTTAACTGTGTTAGCCAGGATGGTCTCCATCTCCTGACCTCATGATCCACCCGCCTTGGCCTCCCAAAGTGCTGAGATTACAGGCATGAGCTACTGTGCCCGGCCAAGGAACAGAATTTTAAGGATGGGTTTTCTAAATTGGTTCTGAGGTTTCTGAAATTGGCTCTCTAACCCGATTACACTTAAAGATGGTAATGACTCTATTTCTAGTAGTAAAGAGAGCACTGAGAACTGTTTATGGAGATACACAAAATATCCCAATCAACCACTTACAAGAAGCAAGGAGCTAGGTGGCTCTGTATATGATCCTTGCAAATATTTTTGGAAAAATAAGGAATATAATGTTGTTGATTCCCTGCTCCTAATGTTGCAGGACAAAGTGTGAAAGAAAAGGATGAGCTCAGGGATTTGAATACCCAGCCCAAGAGCTGCATAAATGAACTAAGAGCTTCTAATTGTGTCCTAAATAAGAACCTCACCTCCTGCAGCCATAGTGCTGAAATTGCTGAAAATCAAATGCAGAACCTTATCCTGTAATTGGCTGAATTACAGCACCAATTGAACTCCCAGCCTTGAAGGGAGTTTACTATTAAAGTGAGGGCATCGGTTGGGAAAGAATGGGATCCTGTGTTTGGATGGGGACATGTGGGAAGGCTCTGGTGAACCTGGGGACATTGAGCCTCTAAAATTCTTGAGTCTTCTTTGCCAGTGGAAGAAGTCTCCCTACCCCCAGCTACATTGACCTCCCTACCCCCAG